>NC_134736.1:17951666-18254696 GCF_049634645.1 Pelodiscus sinensis
ATTTGCACAAACAGAAGAGAGAAACTCCCATATATTTTTGCGGTTCACATGCTCAACTGGTTGACAGGGATGTTTACAGTGTTACTCTGAGTGACAGAATTGAAGTCACAGCATTAATTACTTGCTGGGAGGATAAGTACGCTGCTAATCATGACATGGTGCTATATGCTGGCAGCCATCTCATTGTACTTACTTTATCTTTATTAAGAACTGTAACTTTTCAAGTAGCCTGGAAAATGTGATCTTTTTTGTAGCTGTGGAAAGCTCAAAATCCAGTGCAAACACGATGGGGGAGACATGAGGTGGGGTGTCTGAGACATAAGCCATGAAGAGGATTGAGAAATTTCCTGTGTGCCCTTCAGGGGAAGCCTGGGGACCTACCGCATGTAAATGCAGGAAGTGGTGGGTACGTGGGGCGAGTCACAGGTGCTGCAAAGAGGTGCGTGGCTGAACCAAAGGAAAGGCTAGTGAGAGCACATACTATGTTTTTATTTAAAAAAATGCACTATCCCCCTGCTTGGGAGCACTTTCACTTCTTTTCTGCCCTGCGCTGATCCCCCGTGCAAAGCTCCTTTCCTAGTTATTTTTGTGGGGAACCAGAATTTCATCTTAATCCATTTCTAACCATCCATTATGTTAGCTCCAGGATAATGTGCTTTTCTGGCTTGTCTGGGGAGAGCTGGCATTCCTGGATCTCTTCGCATCTGTTCCAAAGAGACTCAATTAACTTTCATAGCTGGTCTAAATTTTAAAAGCCTGACAGAGAAAACACTTAATAATCCCAATTCTGGTTTGTTTTGTTTTCTTTCTGGCTGTCTATTGTAGTAATTCCAATAATGGACTAGTATAGAAATGCCAAAAGAATTTCTATCAGCAAAACAAGTACTTTCTTCAAATGGTGACCATGTTTTAAGCCAAACAAATGAAACCTATAATATATTAGAAATATTAGACTTCTGTTTTGAGTCAAATGCTTCATACAAGAGTTTGGATAATTTTATATTTGTTTTTTTAAACCAAATCTAATAAAAAGAGATCAACTATTTAGCTGTATGTAACAGAGAGGTTTTTCCTCAAACACCTGTAGTAATTTCCAGAGTATTTTCAAAGCCAAAACATGTGTGAATTAAATTTGACTTTATTGTGTTTGTATGAAATTCCATTTAATGTGAGAAGCTGAGTTGTACGGTGAGACGTAAGCAATTCAATTCTCCACAAAGTTCTTCAGATGTGCAAGTGTGAGAAAGTTATGGGAGGAAAAAAGGACAAAAACAAAGGCGTAAGCACAGGGAATGGGAAAGGAAGGAAATCTGCTCTGCGGTTACTAACTTAATCCAGCTAACCCTTCTTAGAGGCAGTCAAGCAGCAATAGAAAATCTGCCTCCTACATGAAGCACATGAGTAATTATTCCAGCTTAGCGGCATGTCTTAGTGCAGGCAAACTAACTTCTTAAACATTCAATTTGTCATGGGTGTACAATGATATCTTTATATTGTTCTATGCATCAGTGTTAAATGGTTACAGTATGAAATTTGGACACAGAAGAGTCCGAGCTCAATTTTGGTAAGTGACCACAATGGGACTGCCAGCAGACCTGGAATAATGTTTATGACATTAACTTCACAAATCCTGTAACTTTTAATGTTGTCCACTTTGAATTCCCTAGGAAACCAAGAGATTTGATCTGACTGGCAAATGGGCATGACAAGGATAATAACTTTTTCAGACGTCAGGCCTGGCTACCTGCTGTTGTATACAAACGGCTTCTTTCTAAATCATTTTTACCACTGGAATAACTTGAAGGATCAACAGTTCCCCAGGTGCTCTAACAAGTGACCTTCTCTGAAAAGTAGAGTGGAAAGATACAGAGGTGAATTGTCTCAACTCCTTGGATTATGAAGTGTGGGAGTCAGTCGCTCAGATCAGCTACTAGTTATTTTCTTTTTCAATATCTGCTTCTACCACTGACTAGTTTGATGTTGGGCAAGTCACTTAATGGCTCAGTATCAATTTCCCTTCTGTAAAAGGGAAATAATTCTCATATTAAAGGGCTTTGAGAGCTATGGATAATAAGCACAAAGTACTAATATAATCAAAGGAAGGAACAGCAACATAAATTCGGTTTCTAACTCATTCATATTTTCTTACCTTCCTAGTCCCTTTTTCTTTCAGATGCTTTTGCTTTTCCATTTGTAGCAGGTACCCTTCTGAGTTACTGCGATTAATTTTCACTTGATTTCCTTCATTTCTTTCTGTGTTAAGCTCCGAGTCACTTTCTGCCCTTGGGATTACAGGTGAAAACAAGCCAGAGAAGTGCCTTTCAGCAAGGTGAGCATCTTCCAGTTGCGAGATTTCTTGATGATGTTTTTCCATTGTCTGTATAAGTTGCGCAGTTAGAGAAGGGCCTTCTAGCAGTTTGTGTGCAGATGATTGGGATGACCTCAATTTTTAAAAAAAAAATCAAAAACAAAATACAAGAAGGAAATTGTTTACTCAAACCTACATGCAAAGCCCCAATAAGCAATCTGTAAACTGAAATATTCATTGCTAATCAAACAGACTAATAAAACCATTAGATATTGTTTGCTGGATATTTTTTCAACTCGTTGGGCTATCCAGGCAAAACTTCAAAACATCAGATCATTTGAGACTGATTCTGATCTCACTAACACACCCACGTGTACCATGAATAACTTCATTAAGTCAACTGGCGAACTCTGGGCTTGATCCAAAGCTCACTGAAATCATTAAAAAGAGAACCATTGATTTCAGTGGGCTTTGGAGAAGCCTTTTAGGTAGGTGAAAATCAGGCCTTTGTTTTCATTTAAAACAGAATTTTCGTTTATTACCTTCAATCAACATACAAGCTCTATTAATAGTCTTAGCCTCTCATGCCTTTTTCATGCTAGCAGTATCAAATTTTGTTCTTCCAAGAACATCTGCACAGAAAACCTTTGACTTTGATGGGAACTTGATAAATAAAGCAAATGCAGGATTGGTAAAAATTCTCCCAGAGGCTTGTACCTTATATGCATTAGCATTACTTCTGGTAGACCTGCAAGCGGGGAAGATTTTTAAGAAGAGTAGTACTTGCGTAGACAAGTGTTGAAACATGATTGGTAGCAATTAGTGATTTTCGCTTCACCTTGCCAAAAGCTGGGTTTTGGTATAACCAAGCTGACAACAAACAAGTTCCTCCAGACTCATTTTATGGATAATGCAGTTAAAATGACTTTTGTTTTTGCTCTTTAATACCAGGGTTTCAGTTCCATTCTTAAGTTTGATCTTGCAGTCCTTACAGGTTCATACATACTAAAATCAATTGAAATTTCATGTGTAAGAATGGCAGGAATAGTGAAAGCTTAAAAATAAGCTGTACTACATCAAATTCTAACAAACAAATTATAAATCAGGAATAAATTACTGTGTTTGAATGTATCCGATTTTTCTGAACATTTCTTTGTTCTTCTCTAGTATGCCTTCTTGGCATCATGTACTATTATGCTAATAACATTTTGACACGTCCTTACCCCAAGCTATTGGTAGTATAATAGTTGTGATGGCTCTTATCTCTATAAAATTGTTTTCTATGACTCTCAGTTGAAACTTGGTCTTTTATGAATTCTTCAAAATTAGCATTGTAAGTAGATGAAATGCTTTTATGATTTAGGAACATGTGATCCTTGGAATACCAATCAGGTGTAAGAGGCTCCAAAACGTAACTGTTCTGTAAATATTGCTGATTATACAGAGGGCTGTTGCTAGAGTTTTGCTGATATTTCTTGTTTTCTTCACTAATATATGCTGGAGATAAATTCAACCCAGTAGCGTTTTTATGCCATGTTCGTTCAAGATGGTGTACAGGAGAAGCCAAGTTCATGGAGAGCTGCTTCTGATTCTGGTTTACAAAATAATTCATATTTGGTAAAGTTTTTGTGTGTGTGTCCCAGTTTGCTGTAGAACTAGTCTTAATGGAAGAAGTAATTGGACCAACAAAGGGATTTGTTTGTAACCCAGTATCCAGTGAACTACTATCATCTTGTTCAAGTTCTAGCACGTCAGAGGTATTGGAATTTATCGGAGTGTTTTCAAATTCTGGTACTTTGCGATATCTGCGATGTTGAGGTCTTGGTTCTGCTAGTCTTCCTGGAAGATGCTGCACATCATTCCCTGACAAAGAGCTTTCTTTTAGCACTCTATTTAATTTTGTTCTGTTTTTTGGGGGCTGTTTATTTTGGTGATCCTAAAAAGAGCAGAAGATAATGTGAAACTCAGCAATGATCATTTTGCATGTAAACTAAATGATATATTGAAGAGACAAACATACTAAAGTTACATATACTTTTTGCTGCTCCAATACTTTCCCTTCAAGGATTTCTCCACATCTACAAACCTTAGGCCCCAATTCAGGACAGCACTAATGCATATGCTTAACTCCACAAAAATCAGTGGGACTTGAGCTTTTAACAATATGCTGAAGTGCCATCTTGCTTTTACTTTACTATTTCTTTTCTATATTTGCATGAAAAATAGGTAGATATAACTGTGGCAAACCCTCTTGACTTCACTAGAACTACTTCAATTTATACCAATGGAGGATCTGACTCAGTGCATAATGGAGAAGTTTTGGAGTCAGATTTTCATCTGATGTAAATTGGCACACTTCCATTGACCTCAATAGAGGAGTGCCAATTCACAACAGCAGAGAATTTGGTTCAGTTTCTGGGCTGTTTTGTTGCTAGATTTAGAAATGGGAGGGGAAAAAGGCATTAACTTCTGATTTGCTATTTTTGTGTTTCTGATTTTAATTTTATATCAAAGTTTCTGGAACCTATAGTACAAATAAAAAAAATTTCCTCTTCCACATGGTAAAAATGAAAATACTATAATTCAAATACTGTAAAAGGAGCTAGTATTGATCAAAAGCTCTCCATATTGATGAATTACATATTTTCCCAGTGTGAAGCACTTAGTATAAATATGTCCTTAGATGTTTTTGGAATTGCAAGTTAAAGCAATCTATTTGCCTGGAGCTGTTGTCTGCATGTTGTATTCTCCATTCAAGCCATCCAACTCTTTATCTATTGCTAATATCTGCAGCACTAGTCATAGCTTACATTACACAACAGTTTTTCCAAGGGTGCAGTTTTTAGGCTTGTTTGCAGTGGACAAAGAAACAAGTCAATAGACACAGTTTAAATTGTTTCATCATTAAACCAAGTATTCCTGTGCTTGCAACTCCTGCGACATGCCATCTGAACAACACACAATTCAGGAACTTAAGTTCAGTGGGGCTTCTTTCACTACGCAAGGCAATATACTGGAAATCTGGGGTTTACTTCAGATTTATCATCTTCCCAATTAAGGCACCAGGTGTTGTTTCTTTTGAGGCAAAATATAGTTTTCCTTAAAGGTAATATATAAAGCCATTCTCAGTCTATTTAATCTTTATCAGAACTGAAATCCTCCATTTCATCCTCTACTCTCCCTAGGGTTCTTTTGTTACCAACACTTGCAATCACTACATAGCACATGCACTCAGAGTAACTGCTTAATGGTAGGTATTAAGTCCACATATAGAGCTGAATGTTTTGGTGAAAGCTTTAGCACTGGGGATTCCTGACTCCTGGTGCCAAGCTGATAATTTGTTAGCTAGACCTCTTCCATAATGATTAGTGCTTTTACATATGGTGCCTCCTATGGAAGGGTCCCACAGTCTCAGCATGAACCAGAGACAAATTGTGACTGAGCCATTGCTTTCCCACTCAGATGGATCAAGTAGCATAGTACAATTCATCATTCACTAAGAAATTTGAAATTTACAGAACATCTTTAACCATGAATAATAGCATAAACTGCTGCTTGCTCTCTTAAGGAGCACAGCTTCTTGCCTCAAATGAACAGCAGGAAATTCAAACAATCTGCTTGAGCTACTTCAGCATAAACTTACTACAAAAACTAGGGCAGAGGTTTTGGAAAGAAGGCTAGACATTAATTTTATGGGAACTGGGAGCCCAAATCCTTTAGAAGTTGACAAAATATTTTGTGTTCAGCCTGTGATTCATACCCACATATGGGTGAAGGAAGTGTCTGAGGAGAAGAGAAACACTAAAACAAGAAGAAAAGCTTGCAAGAAAAAATAAGTTCATTCATCTTATTCTCTCCCGCCCCCCAACTCATGTTTCCAGTGTTTACATTTCTCTCTTCATAGTCACTATACTATGAGCCATCTGCAGAGCAATTTCTGCTATATCAGGATCTCTTGTTTGATCTTACCTATGAAGATGTGAGATGCCCGTGTTATAACTATCTTAAACAAACATACAAAAGGTCTGTTAAAACAGGTGGAAATGACCCTGTAAAGATCACGTGAGCCTGACTTTCCACTCAGTTACATCAGTTTGACACCAGCATAACTTGGTCAAGTTCAAGTAGCATTATCTTGCCCGACAGTACAATTGCCCAGCACTTAATGCTTCCTCTCGGACTTGTTTCAACATCAAGAAGCAGATACAAACAGCTAGCTGAGCAGAGCTGGAGCTGCTGCAAGGTCTTTGTTTGGTGACGTGTGCCAGCTGCCAAAGCAATGCTTGGGGACCATTCTCCAAAGTGACAGAAGCACTTCATCGGAGACTGCTGCTGCGTGGAATGTTCAATGAATGGAGAGAAGCCCAGCTTTCCTACGGAAACATATCCCCAGAGCGACGAGGAGTCCTGTGGCACCTTATAGACTAACTGAAGTGTAGGAGCATAAGCTTTCGTGGGTAAAGACCCACTTCGTCAGATATTCCAATGGCCCCTTCTGGCCTTAATAATCTATGAAACCTGGTATAAAACGGGCCCGGTGAAACGAAGAATCAGGCTGCAGTGCTTTAGCATGGCACCATAATATCCAGATTTGCTTTTGTCCCACCTACATAACAAGTGATCAGTTCCATGGCAGAAGTTGCAGCACAGGAAGGTCCTTCAGTTGCTGGTCGCCATTGTTTTGCCTCCAGCACCCTTTGACATAGATGAGACAAAACCAAATCTGCAACAATCTTATGGTACCATGCAAATACACTGCAGCCTGATTCTTCATTCTACTGTGCCAGTTTTATACAAGGTTTCATAGATTTTTTTTAAAGCATCTCTGGAGAAAGTCATTGTTAATATTCTATTACATTTCCACATAAAGAGACCCTCATTAACTAAATTAAGATGGCTACATTTTTCCCTACTTGTAAAAACCACTGGGAAAGAACAAGGCTGTTACAGAGCTCAATCAAATACACATACAGCTGAAGTTATCAATGAACATTACCTTCGACTCAGATTATTATTTTTAGACCCTAAATTGTAACTATACAGTCAGCCCTGATCAGAAATTAGGCTACATCTAGACTGCAGGCTTCTTACGGAAGAAGCTTCTTTCAAAAGAGATCTTCCAAAGAAACGTCTTCTGAAAGAGAGTGCCCACACACAAAAGCACATTGAAAAAGCGATCTACCTTTTTGAAAGAGAGTGTCCAGACTGATTGGATGCTCTCTCGCATAAAAGGCCACCCGGAACCACTCCAGGTAGGGCTTGAGGTCACCAGTTGCTTCCAAGTGCTGGTGCCGGAGCCTTACAGAGACGCGCTTAAAGGGACCTCCCTGAACAGCCGTTTCTCTGCTTCTGTTGCGTGCTTGTGGACCTCTTTGAGGGACAGCAAAGCTCTCACGACACCTGCTGTGGTTGTCCTGCTTTTTTGGACGCCACAGCTTTTCTCTTGGTGCCATGGAGCTGGCGCTGCCTCTGGGCATGAGATGGCCCCAACACGGCCATGCCGCAGGTTTTGCAGCACTTTGTATCAGCTGCCTTCCTGGTCCTGCATGAGCTCGACCCCGAGCTTATTCTTGGGACCCTCTCCCTGGGTGCGGGTGCTACACTCTGGCAACCACACCCCACTGCGGAGAGGCATTTCTGGAGGCTTGACACCAGTTCAGACTGGTGGAACCGACTGGTCATGGAGCAGTGGGACGACCAGCAGTGGCTCCAAAACTTCTGCATGTGGAAGGCCACCTTTTTGGAGCTATGTGCCTGGCTCACCCCTGCCCTCCAGAGGTGTGTCACCCACCTGTGGCCCACCATCCCACTGGAGAAGTGGGTCGCAATCATCATCTGGAAGCTTGTCACCCCAGACAGCTACCGGTCAGTGGGGAAGTCCACCATCGGGGCCCTCTCAGGCTGCAGTCCCTGCATGGGGAGGGGGAGAAGTCCTGGAAAGGGGGACCCTAGGGAATGGAGGCTTGGGGGCTGTGGGGGTGGAGTGGGAGTAGGGAAAAGCCCTGTCCCTGGGGGGGTTGTGCCTTCCTGCCCTCACACAGCCCTGCTGCTGGGGGGGCGCAGCCTCACAGGGGGTGGCTCCTGAGGTGTTTGGGGGAGGGGAGGAAAGAGGAGGCAGGCACCTCCCTTCAAGCACTCCCTCCCTCATTCTGTTATGTATGTTTTTTTGTCTCCTTCTGCAGGTGGTGAGGGCCATCAACTCCATCGTGCTGAGGAGGGTCATCCACCTGGGAGACCTGGACCCGATCGTGGCTGGATTTGCCACCCTGGGGTTCCTGAACTGCGCTGGAGCCATAGATAGGACCCACCCCCCGATCCGAGCACCAGAACATCGAGCGGCCCAGTATATTAATAGGAAGGGCTTCGTCTCGATGGTGCTGCAGGCCTGGTCGACCACCCTGCACAGTTCATGGACATTTCTGTCAAGCGGTCCGGCAGGGCATCTTTAGAAACTCTAGCCTGTATGGAAAGCCTCAAGGAGCGGTTCAGGTGTCTGCTGACCCACCTCGACGTGGGGGAGCACAACATCCCCGAGCTGGTTGTGGCATTTTGTGTTGTCCACAAGATTGTGGAGAGGAAGGGGGAGGCTTTCCTCCTGGGGTTGGGTGCAGATGCTAGCCATGAGGGGAGAGCCTTCCAGCATCCGAGGACAGCTGCCATCTGACAGGTAGGGGTTTGCATCCGGGAGGCCCTGAGGGAGAGGTTTTCTCACGCACCCCAGTAACTCTCCCCAGGGCCTCTCCACTAGGAGTCTCTGCCTTGCAGCCCCATCTCTTCGCCCTTTCCCTGACCTCAGAGTTAAGACACCTGTTTGGTTGTGAACAAAACGAAGTCTGTATTTATCTTACAAGAAAAAAAGGTGGGCAGGGAAAGGTTGGGCTCATAACCTGGAGTGGGAGGGGGGCGGCTAGATGTGCCGTCTCGGGTGCAGGGACCTCGTCGGAGTTGAGGTCAGGTGGGTCCGGGGACCACAGGGCGGTGGGCTGGAGAGGGAGCTGGAGCAGCATCAGGGATGGCAGGAGGGACAGGGGGAGGGGGCATGGGAATCACCTGGGGAGGGGGCAGATGCATTGCACGGGAGGCAGGCGGAGGGGAATGGCCATAGCAGGGTGGGCGGGAGGCAGAAGTATGGAAGCCAGGAGCAACGACTGCAGGCAGTTGTGCCATCATGCTGCATCAGCTGGTCCCATGTACGGTTCCGCCACTCGGCGTCCTCATTGACCTTCTGCGCCAGGGTCGGCTTCATGTCATGCAGGACACTGACATGCTGGAGGACGAGGTCTTCCTGGACCCTGATGCACCCTTCGGGTCCCCCGGGCCTTGGCGGCTGGCTCTGGTGGTGTGGCTCACCCCTCAGTCCCGACTGGTCTGGCTGTGGAGAGAGAGAGGCAGACACTGTCCCTGCGGCCATGCCCTCTTCTGTGAGCAGCGACCAACAATCCTCGGGGCAGAGCCATGTGTGGCCTGCACAGTGGTCTATGCCTCACAGGGGCCCCAAAGTGCCCAGGGGACCGTGCTGCCTGCTTCCCACCCCACCCCCCGGCCCACGGACAAACAGGCAAGGGAAGTGTCCAGCCACAGTGGGATCTCCTCATGGGTGGCAGAGGAGCTGGGAGCAGCCTGGCCCTCTCTGGAGTCTGCACACACACCTGGGGCTCACAGCGTTGCCGCAGGAGCAGGTGGTGCCTTGCATGTGCAGGTATGTCTGCGTGCCATGTGCGTCACTCCTCAGTGTGTCTGGGCTCATGCCTGCACCCTTGTGGCTAGCCTGCTTCTCCCCCCCCCCCCCCCAGGGCCAGGCATGTGTGGCCTCCCCTGAGCCTGGCAGCAGGATTCCATCTGTGCTCAGGAGCTGCCTGCTGAGTCCGCGTGTCGCACACTAACGCTGCACGTGGTTCTACATGTGCAGACCACAGCACGATGTCCAGCCCAAGCAGCCTGAGCAATGCTCGCCCCCCGCCCCCTGTGCACCAGCCTCCCACGCCCTGTGTGTGTGACAAACTAAGATCACTCACCTGAAGATCCTTCCCCAGCATCCGATGAGGCCTGGGAGACATGCTGGTTCACAGGCACCGGCTCCAGGGACAGGGTCATGGTCTCCGTCTCCTCCTCCTCTTCTGGCTGGCCCTGGCCCTCCTGCTCCTCCTCCGCTGTGACCTCTGGCTGGGTGACGATGGGGGTCTGGAGGCTGGAGTCCACCACAATGGGTGGGGAAGACACGTCCTCACCCCGCAGGATCTGGTGCAGCTCGTCAAAGTGGGGGCAGGTGTAGAGTCCTGCCCCTGAGCGCGAGCTGCGCTCTCTGGCCCAGACATATCCCTGGCAGAGCTCCTTAACCTGCCTCTGGACTGGTTCCAATGTCCAGGGTGGGTGTCTGTGCGCAGCCAGGGACTTGGCCATGAGTTCAAATATCTCGGCGTTGCGCTGTTTGGAGCAGAAATCCTGCAAAGTGTCTTCGCCCCAGAGCTAGAGGAGGGACAGGATCTCCGCTCTGGACCAGGAGGGTGCCCACCTCTTGGTCCCTCTGGGTGGGTCCTGGGACCCCTGGGGCTGTTCTCTGCAGGGGGCTTGAGGCTGGGACATGAGTGGCAAGCCCTGTGGCAGGGAGAGCTGTGTGGTGAGTTGCTGCTTCCAGGCCAGCTTCCTGCCACAAGGCTTGTCCAGGGTGCCTGCAGCTTTAAGAAGGGCCAAGAAACAGGAACTACAGAGTCCTGATTAATTTGGACAGAATGTCCACCAGGGCACCTGTGTTATTTCCCGGAGGCCTCTTCTTTCGAAAAAAAACCCTCCTCACCGTCCACACACGTCTTTTTCCAAAAGAGCATTTTTGGAAAAAGGCTTCTTCCTTGTAGAAAGAGGATTGCCAACGCCAGAAAACCCCTCCATTCTTTCGATTTACTTTCGGAAGAATGCGATTGTAGTGTGGACGTAACACAGGGTTTGTCAGAAAAATGGCTGACAAAGCTCTGTAGTGCAGACATACTCCAAGAAATAACTATGATCGCCCAAGCAATGAATTATTATCTGAGTTCCTGGCTTTCTTCTTATTCCAATGGGAAATGATCTATGCCAACCCTTAATTAAGGTCAGATTCCCCCCCCCCCCCATTCCACTCTGTTTTAGGACTGTTTACCTGTTGTTTCTTTTTACTGTATGTTTATTTTCTTTAGGAGGACAATTTTCTGCTGATACAGAGAATCAGAAGCTCTTGGCCTCATATCTGTTTGAGACTATTTTGGTCTTATTCAGAGCATAATTTGTTTATTCTTACCCTAAACTAACTGCTCCAGTCCAATCCTTATTTATGCCTAATTACATACCTTTCAAATACTGTACTCCACTTACCATCTTCCACATTACAGCTGCATTTCTCTTTATTGTAAGAGCAAAGGAACAACTGAATCTCTTGGGGTACGTCTACACTACAACGTTAATTCGAACTAACTTAGTTCGAATTAGTTAATTCGAACTAAGCTAATTCGAACTAATGGATCTAGACTAAAAAACTAGTTCGAATTAGCGTTTTGCTAATTCAAACTAGCATGTCCACATTAAGTGGACTCTGAACTGGGCTTAAGGCTGGCCGGAAGCAGTGCCGGCAGGGCATCAGAGGAGGACTTAGAGCGTGGAGATGCTGTGTCAGGCTAGCCGAGGGCTGTGCTTAAAGGGTCCCGACACCCACCCCGGATAGACAGTTATCAGGGGTGCCCCGCTTGCAAAGCAGTCCTGGCTTGGATTGCCCGGAGTACCCACACTGGGCACATCATAGCACTCGGCCATCAGACTGGCTGCACTTGCCACAGGCTGCCATCTGGGGAGAGGGGGCAATTGGGGGGCTGCAGGAGAGCTTCCACCCCAAAAGCCCGCAGAGCCAGCCCAGTCCTCCCCATCAGGGGCGCATACCCCATTCCTCCCTCACCTCCTTCCACTTACCCTTCCCTAGCCCCTCTTCTTGATGTACAAAATAAAGATAACGTGTCTTCCAAAATGGAATCTGTCTTTATTGAACAAAACTGGGGGAGACTGGGAAAAGGAGGTGGGAGAGGGGAAGAGAGAGGGTTGGAGAGGGGAGGGCAACTAAAATGATCAGGGGTTGGGAACAGGTCCCATATGAAGAGAGGCTACAGAGACTGGGACTTTTCAGCTTAGAAAAGAGGAGACGGAGGGGGGACAGGATAGAGGTCTCTAAAAGCAGGAGTGGTGTGGAGAGGGTGCATAAAGAAAAGTTCTTCATTAGTTCCCATAATAGAAGGACTAGAGGACACCAAGGCTGTGTCTACACTGGGCCACTTATTCCGGAAAGCAGCATATAAGGGCTCGGGATAGCAAGTGATGGAGAGGAGGAGAATAGAGAGGGCAGAGCTTCAAGAAAGGGGCGGGGCTTCAAGGTAGGGGCGGGGCAGTAGATCTTGGCTTGTTCTGTCATTTAAAAAGTGATCGTGGGTGTGAAAAGGTTGGAGACAACTGCCCTAAGGTGCACCTCCCTCCCCCCTAAACAATTTTTTAATCTTAAAACATATCCTTGATAGAAGTCGGAAGCACCCTTCCTCGCCAAACAACACAGAATACAACAATGAATTTAAGACTTATGTAAATAGCCCTGGTAATCCACCAAAGCCAATGAACACTGTGGCTACGTCTACACTGGCCCCAAATTCCGGAAAAGTGATGCAAAGCAGGTAAGTCAGAATAGGGAAATCCGCGGGGGATTTAAATATCCCCCGCGGATTTAAATAAACATGTCCTACCTGAGGAATAAGAGATCCTCCGGAAAAGGGCTTTATTCTGGAGGATCGCGCCAGTCTAGACGCTTTTTTCCGGCTTTTCCCCAAGCCGGAAAAAAAGCGGCGGACATGTTTATTTAAATCCACAGGGGATATTTAAATCCCCCGCGGATTTCCCTATTCTGACTTACCTGCTTTGCATCACTTTTCCGGAATTTGGGGCCAGTGTAGACGTAGCCTTTATGTATTAGTTTTATGGGTCTGTAGTGTTCTATAATCCTAAAGAGACTTGATCTTGATCTAGGACTCCTTGAGATTTGGAGGAATATTGTGGATTTAATCCACCATATGGATCAAGTAGCATAGTTTTTGTGCTTTCACAGCAAGCTTTTCTACTCTGTAAATCTTCTACCTCTCAAGTTGGACAGTCAGCAAGTAGCCCTGGGATTTACAGAGTAAGATAAATAGTTATGAAAGCAGTTACTATATGCTACTTAATCTCAGAAATGTAGGTTTGGAAGGGACCTCAAGAAAGGAATGGGAAAAATCTAGTCCATTTCCTCCATGTGTAACCCACACACCTAGTGTGGTTCACTGTCCCATGTACAGCGAGAGATAAGAACAAGGGAGCTCTATAGCCTAAGATCAGAGCCAGCTGGCTTTTAGGTCAAGCCATAGAGGTTC
Organism: Pelodiscus sinensis; assembly: GCF_049634645.1. Taxonomy (NCBI): domain Eukaryota; kingdom Metazoa; phylum Chordata; order Testudines; family Trionychidae; genus Pelodiscus; species Pelodiscus sinensis. The sequence continues at coordinate 17,965,383 of NC_134736.1, forward strand.
CCACAGTAAGCTCCAGAGATCCTAGGTTCAAATCCGCCTGGTGGCGGTTACACATGCTTTATGTATGTGATGAATTTTAGTGTACAAGATTTGTAGAATAATACATTTAGGTGTATTCTTTACAGCAGGGGGCCCCAAGAGAATTACCAGGCATCTGGTTAAGGTGGAGGAGTCAGCTCTGCACTCCTGGAAGGGGAGGGACTTGGGGAAAGGGGTGGGGCTGGAGGCAGCCAGCCCTCAGCATCACCTAGAGAGTGCCACACCCCCACCAGTCTCAGCACTACCATGGCCAGCATCTTTGGCCACAGCTATTGCTGCATTAGTAGAGGTGGTGGCCAGGAAACCCAGGCCCATTGAAATCACTGGAGTTGCCCCTCCTGCTCTATAATCTGTTTTACTTTGGCAACTACTTATTACCTTTGACATTGTATTAGGGAGCTGTAATGTAAACTACTATTTACTTCTCAAGCAAAAAATGTGGCCTATTGGTTAGAGCATAGCACTGGGAGCCAGGTCGCCTAATATGGACAAATTGCATAATCTCTCTGCACTTCAGTTTCTCCATCTGCACAATGATTAACCCCCTCTCCCAAAGGCCTGAGGCACAACTGATGTGCAGGTTACACTACTTCAAGTGCAATATATATGAGTAACAATACTTGTACGCGCTTTGAGAGTGCTGGGTGAAAACCATTAAAAGAATTGCAAATTAGTAAGCAATATTAAGAAATAAAAAATGTAACAACTATGCCACAAGTTAAATATAGAGGCCAAAAATCCAAAACATGTTGGTTTGCATTTTTTATTCCAACACATCACATTTATATTCCCCCCAGAAAGGAACCTTTAGTTGCTGTGACCGCTGGAGCCATTTGTGTTCGGGATCCATGGCCATGCCTTGAAAGTCAATGGCATTCTGAATATGCCTTTCATCAGCTGTTTTAACATCTAAAACCTATAGAAGAAAAACATACATTAAGAGCCACACTAGGCTTTCCATGCTATGGTAGTATAGCAGGGCCAAAAATAGCATAAAAGATCTATGGAGAGGGAGGGGGGCAGGAGGATAAAGGGTGAAACAAGCAACAATCTCCATGCCAATACAGGTAAACAGTAAAATGCAGCATTAAATTATTCATGGCAGAACAAAGATGGGGCCAACTCGGATCACAGGCAAAGGGAGTGCACAAACAATTCAGTATTAGTAGAGACCACAGTAGTATGAATATTAATAGGAGAGGTTGTGGATGCCATTCTGAGCACCTTCAGAGAACAGAGGGAAAGAAAGGTGCATACAGTAGGGACTTCTGCTCATAGCTAATAAGTCTCAGAGGGGTAGCCGTGTTAGTCTGTAACTTTAAAAACAACTTAAAAAAATAATAGTCCTGTAGCACCTAACAAAAATATATGTCTAGTATCATGAGCTTTCATGGGCAAGACCCATTTCTTCAGATGAGATGATCTGAAGAAGCAGGTTTTGCCCATGAAAGTTCATGATACTATGCATATATTTTTGTTAGTCTCTAAAGGTGCCACAGGACTACTCGTGGGTTTTTTAAAGTTGTTTTCATTGCTAATAGCTGTCCAATATACGTAAGGTAAGATACCTCTAATATAGGCAGAAGAAAGCATACTACACATCCATCGCTGCTATACACAACGAGGACTGCACTAAAACATCCTATATGATATACATCATAGCAAAGCCTAGACAATATATTTATTCATCCAGTACAGAAAGCACTATAAATTAAAATAATGTTGGTAGAAAAGTATTGGGTGCAGCCACAGATCACAAACAAAACAGCTTATAGCCATGCAGTAACAATCAGCTGGTGGTAGGCAACAAACCACTTATATGCTAATCATCTTCTTCATGAGCAAAAACACATAACATAGCCATATCCTATACCAGAGGGTGTATAGAGTGTGTGGGGGCACATGGGAAATCAGATCTGAGGAATTATTAAGTGGGGACTGATCATAGTCTAATATAGATTTTAAGGCCAATATCAAAATGGTCACATTAACTACCACAAATGCAACAGACAGAATTTTCAGAAGGGCTCAACATGCGAAGTTGGTGCAAACAACACATCCAGATTGACAAAGCAGACATCAGGCAGAGAATAAGAAGCTATACAGGCCTGCCTGTCTGCATACAGTATAGCAGGAACCAGAAAAAGATTGACAGCGGAAGCAAGTATTAAGTGCGAGAGGCATGATGGGAAAAAATATGTTGATGTTTTAAAAATTGTTAAACTTTCTTTCAATGTTTTTCATAAAATTTCATTAAAATAGAAACAATGTTACAAATATTTTGGTTCCAAATAGAATTAAATGAACAAAGTATGAGCAGGGAGCAATCCAGGCAGCAGATCAAACACATGCCATATAAAAAATTAGCTTGTCTATCTTCTATTATCTTTCTTTCTGCCTCTTTACTGCCAGATATTGTCCTGGTTTCCTTTTACACTGCAGCTGTAAGTAGGAATAAGGGATCTTCCGGAAAAGGCTTTATTTTCTGCAAGATCCCATCTAGACTGGCGCTTTTCTCCAGCAAAACCCCAAGCCGGAAAAAAGCGGCAGCCATGTTCATGCAAATGCCGCGGGGGATATTTAAATCCCCCGCGGCATTTGCAATTCCAAAGTGTCGCATTAGCATCCCTTTTCCGGAAAAGGGTGCCAATGTAGACACAGCCTCTATGTTTTTTCCATGACCCATAACAAAATATGACAGTACAGTACACACATGTGACTGTAGGCAATAAGCCGGTCTAATCATTGTTGTGACAACATAGGTACTTTACTAAGTCATTGCTTGCAGTAGGGGTAACTGAACACCACTGCCGAGAGGGTATGGCTAATTTGGGAAAAGCCACAGGGAGAAGATGCCTGTGACCAGTGGAACTGTTAACTACAAAAACCTGAGCTCAGATAATTAAGGACTGTCTCTTTTCTACACAACCAATTAGCATACTAGCTGGAAGAAGAGCACAGGCAGCGGCAGTGCCTGGGGTGCCTATAACCATAGCAATCCAAACAGCATAGTTAAGGGACAACTCCATCAAATGTGTTCAGAGTCCATCTAGAAGTAAGCTATGTGGATTACACTAGGGCTGCCTAAGCCCAATGACCCAAACAATGAAGTGAGTACTGGATATTCACAAACTGGATGCATAGGGCAAATTGTTGAAAAAAGGAAGCACTCATATAGATGTTGGCAGGTAAAATACCTGTCATAGCAGGGTGCTGGGTACATATGAAATGCCTGGTTTCATATTCTGGGCGTGTATCTAAACCACTCACACACATGCTCTTCTGAAAGACTATGCAGCTACCACAGATTGCAGAGGAATGCACAACAATCAAACGACACTTTCCTAAGAACCGAATATTCACTTATTGCTATCGTACCACTGGCTGAGAAACCCTGCTCTAGAGTCTAGACCAGTGGTTCTTAACTTTACTGCAGCCTGCACCCCTTTGGTTCTCAAATATGTTCTTGCACCCCTTATTAAAAATCATTGAAGTAGGTCAGTTCTTTAAACCTAAGATATATCATAAAAATTTGGCATGTCTTGCATCCCCAGAAAGGGCATCTCGCACCCCCAGGGGATGCATGCACCCCAGGTTAAGTACCACTGGTCTAGACTAACAGCAAGTGCTTTGTATCCTGCTAAGAAGCCAGAGCATAATATGAGAACCACTGACACAGGTTACATGCTGTAGCCAGGGCTTTGCAGGTAAGGGTCAGCTGGTCTGAACAGAAAAGAATTAACCCCAGCAGAGGTCCTCTTATTGCTGACATTTCAGGTCAGACACATTGCTGCAAGTAGTAATGAAAGACTCTAGCAGCTCTCCTTACAGAAAAGAAGTTAACAAATTAAGAAGACTCGTCATAGGTTTTTTTCTCCACTGCAGACAGAGAAACGCAGCTTTTCCATTGGTAAGATGTTTTTGGTGGAACCCACTGAACTGATAGTTTACTGGGCAGGTAAAGCATACTTCTACATTATCTCTTTGAAAGAGGAACAGGACACAACCTCTGCCAGCATTTTTTTGTGAACTATTCTATTAATACCAATCAAATTGAGAAAATGATCAAATGAAATTGCATTTTGAGCATCATAAGCTGTGTAATGTCTATTCTGTTAAATTGAGGCCCATAATTGCTTCTCTACTGAAAAGATACAACAAAGACAGCAATCATGGCATGTCATTATCCCAGACTAGAAAACCGGCCTTTGCAGCGAGGACTTCAAAGGCTTGTGGTTCTCGAATTGCATTTGGCTGCTATTGTTGAAGCGCAGGCAATCTTGATTAGGTGTTTACACTGAGGTAAGGCACAGTGCACAGAGAGTCTGAGTGCCTTGGTCTAGAGCCATTAAAAAATTGTACATTATGTTCCTCGCTTTGAAGTAAGGGGTTTGTAGGGAGGAAAGCAACTCATATTGAGTACAGCTGAGCTAGTTTGGGCAGCTACTTCTCTCTCTCAAAGAAACTCATCATCAGGTTCTTAGAGAATCAGGCAGTGTTACAAAAAAGTTGATGCTTTATAAAATGCTATATGAATTAATGAACATACACATTAACCATAAGCACACATCTGTAGTATGTTTAGGTCTATACTGCCTACACACATAATGGGTGTGAACCTTGAAGTAACTTGATATAAGGATCTTTTGGTATCAAACATTCAAATATCTTACCCCATATTATGTTTTTACAGAGATGATTTAGTAAAATTAGATGAAAATGCTCTATTTTAATGCAATGTTTTATATCCATTATGCTTCTCTATTAGCTGTGTCGATAACAATTCTGACAGTTATAATTTGCTGAAAGGTGGAAACTGGATTATTTATAAAGACAACATCCAGAACATGTGTTTTGGAGGCTGAGATGGATATCTGAGATGCTATGTTTTGTATACTCCTTATAATTTTCTAATGCCTATTATCCCTTGCTTACTATTCTGTCACCTGAGTTAACTACTGTTTATCTTACCTGCCTTCACTGTCCACAAACTTTAAGATGAATTATGTTTCACACATACCAACTTTGATTGATTGTTTGCTGCATCCCAACCTACTAAGTGGTCTTCCTTTGTTGACAATATTAATACTTATCTTAAAGGACTTATCTTCTGTGGCTGTGGGTTCAATGTACACCACAGTAAGTAAAGAGTAACTCCACTGTAGTCAATGTAATACACCATTGTAAAACAGGCATAAGTGAAGACCAACGCTCTTATTCCTTCAGTTGTAAAAATACTACTTAACTCACACCAACAATCTAACCAGTGGCTTTTCCCCTCTTTTTTCAGGGGTTTTCCTCTCTCTCTTTTTTTCCCCAACCCTTGAAAGGCTCCATGGTAAAGTAAGGATGGCTGGATGCCACTCCTTTAGAGAATGTCAGACTTATTTATTTAGCCAGTGAGGAGCTACTGGAAAATGATATTGCCCTCCCAGCTTGGTAAGAAAATCACTGTTGTTCATAAAGGCCAATTTGCCTTCCACTATTCTGAAATCTAAACTAGAGAAAATCAGTATCACTGCATCATCTCTTTGACCTTAAAGCCACAGCTGTATCTGAATCGATGTATGATTTTCTAAACTTTTAACTCCAGACTTAATCTCTCCCCCTAAACATGACACAAACTCCAGTCATTCAGCTCCAAGAGAGAATTTTCTCAATACTTCTGCTCAGCTACTCAATTCAGATACATCAATACATTCTCATCCAGTATTTTGCAATATACTGGTCAACCTAAAGGGTTTTTCATTCACAGAGGCATAGCAAAGGTTTTATGCTCCTGGCGGCAAAAGCAAAATTTGCACGTCCCCCTCCGCCACCATGTGACAGGGCCCCAAACCTGGTGCACAACTGAGCCCAACCATGGGAGGAGGGGGGGAGCTTGTACTGTGTCTTCCCCCCACTCCCTCCAGTTTGGGGCGGGCACTATCCCGCTGTTGAAGAGGGAGGAGGGTTGGGCTGGGGGCGCAGAGGCAGGGAGGAGGCTTCAGCAGGCAGTGGTGGGCGGAGGAGGAGCAGGCGAGCCGAGGTATGATAGGGGGAGCAGAGGGGCAATTACCCCTCCCCCACCTCCTTTGCTATGTCAGTGAATGCAAGAGATTAACTTACCTATTAAAATAACACTCACAAAAAACTTTTAAATAAAACTCACACACAACACGAGAATCACCCTCAATTTCTTGAAGGCACTTGAAGCAATAAGTAGCCTTGAGGGTACACTGCAAACGCAGCTTTCTGTCTGCCACGAGGACTTTTTCCTTCAGGCTGCTGTAAGATTCTTTCCTTAAGTAAAAGACAGGGGTCTCTCTGAGCTGCTCTTCCAAATTTCACACAAGCCATTCAACTGAAGCCATAGATATCAAGATTCAAGGCCAGCCTCGCCTTTGGCAGACTGCCTCGCCAGATAGTCACAATAACAATGTCCGAACATCTATAAGACTTTTAGTTGAGAAAGCCATGTTAATCCCAAGTCTCTGCTATGGCTGGGAGATGTGGATGACCTAAAGCATTTTCTTCGGAAAATCCACAGAAAAACGTGAGGGGATCTATCACCTCAGTAATGCCAACTCCTTTAGAACTGAGGCTCTGATTATCCAGCACCAGCTGAGGTAGAGCGGGCACTGTGTGCACTTGTCTGATATCTTTTTTCCAAAACTGCTACCTGCCCAACTTGTCAAAGGAGAAAGGAAACGGGGAGGCCAAAAGGAATGGTTTAGAGCAGTGTCTCAACCTTTTTTTTTATAAAGTACCCCTTTTAAAAAAAATTATAAGTACACCCAGTACCTACAGTTTTCAGACACACAATTTTTTCTACCATTGCAACATATTTGTTTAAACAATTTCATCGTATCCCCATCACTCCTGACAAGATACACTGCCCATGGAGGTCAATGGGGCTGGGCTGTTTTATATGTAAAGGTACTGAGAAATGTATATGTCAATCCATGATGGCAATGTGTATATTATGTAAATAATACTGAATAATAATTGCCAAATGAGACCACTTCCCAACCTGCTTACAAAGGGCCTGATACAATTTAAATTATAAGCTAGGATTGAGCCCAAAACAATCTGTGACCCAAAAAGATCCAGATAACATTTAGTCACCCTTCAAACATATAAGGGACCAATCAGTAAAAGCCCCATTGCCTGGTAGAGGTGATCTTTGAAGAAAATTGGAGAGAGTTTGAATTTACTTTTTCTGACAGCAGCACTTTCTCTCACTGAATGTGGGGTCTTCAACATAGCTTTCACTTTGTGTGTCAGAATAACACAGAAATGCATTGTCACAGCTAACTCCATTAAGGTCAAAGCAACATGCACCCCAAAGACAAAAGAACAAATCCTCGACACTGGCAGTAAAAACATCTCACCTCTTCACAGAGCGCACAAAGGGTCTTGTTCACCCAGAGACACAAGTCATGACAACTCTCTCTGGAGAGAGAGAAAACATCCCGCCTCTCTGTGGACACACCAAGTGTTTTCATGTGGCATCTTACCATGCTGTTTAAATCGCCTGCTTGGATGAGGAAGACTCACAAAGAGTCTGTCCATCATCCACACTGGAGCAACATGGTGATTTCACCACAGGGGTAACAGACCTGATCTCTCTGTGGGCTCTTGTGGAGCAGCAGGAAGCCTGCAGCCATCTCTTGGGGGGAGAGGCCAAGGCTGCCTCCATTGCAGTGGTTCTCAAGCTTTTTGGCCCGTGGACCACGTGGCTCAATATAAACCTTTCCACAGACGGCCAGTTGTTAATGGAAACTCACCTTTAATTATACAGTTATGCCCAAGCCATCTTGCTAGTGCTGCAGCTGGGGAGAATGGATTAATTTCAATTATTTAACAGATTAAGTGTTTTAACTTTCTCATGTTAGTTTATCAAACTTCATTTTAAATAAAGTAAAAAATTAATTTATGTCCAATACAAAAGGTTTCAATCTTTTCTTTACCTATGGCAGGGGTAGGCAACCTTTTTTGGATCGGGGCCACTGACCCACTGAAAAATCACATGGGGACCACACAAGTGAGAAACAAAAGAACTCCTCCCAAAACCCCAACGCTCACTGAGGTGGCCCCCAACTTAGACACCTCATTCCTCTGGCATTCCAGCCCCAAGGGGCAAGAGGAAGGGCTGGGGAGGACTGAGATTTAGAGCTTTCCATAGGCTAGGGGGTTCAGTGTATGTGAGAGGGCTGCCAATGAATGGGATAGGGATGGGATCCAGGATCTAGGAGGGAGGTGGGAGGTGGAAGGGGGCAAGTTTGCAAGGTCTGGGTGGAATGTAGGGTGCAGGAGCAGGCTGGATGATGGGTAACTGGCCAGGGGGAGAGGGCAGGAGCACATTGGGGGTAGGGTGTCTGGCTAGGAGGGACGGTGCAAGGAGGGGACTTGGGTAGGAGTTGGACCTCCCTGGTCTAGTACGCTCTGGACCTGACTTTTCCCAGATGAGGGATTTTTGGACCAGGGGAGGTCATTTCAGGGCTCCTGGTGCTGCCCTCTCCCCACTAGGCTTCTTTGCACCTTCATCCCCTGCAACCTAGCTGAGCTGCCCACCCCTGCCGGTTCCCTGCGCCTCCCCCAAAACCATCCCGCACAATCCAAGGGAGCAGCACCAGTTCCCTGTAGCCCCTCTCAGCCCAGCTGAGCTGCCCATCTGTTCCCTACGCTTTCCCCCATCCACCTCAGTCCAGTTAAGCCCTGCACTGGTTCCTTGAATGCCTCCCCCACAGCACTGCTGAGCCCCATTTCCCTGCACCTCCCCCCAAGCCCCACAGACCTGCTGAGCCCAGCGCTGATTTCATGCCCCTCTCTTCCTCCCCTTGAGTCCAGCCCCGGGTTCCCGGCACCTCCCTCCTCCAGCAGCCCAGCTGAGCCTGGCGCTCCGCATCTCCCACCCCACCCCACAGCCCAGCTCAGCCCAGAACCTTCCCACTCCCGCAGCCAAGCTCAGCCCAGCACCCCACACCTCTCCACTCCTGCAGCCCAGCTGAGCCTGGCGCTCCGCATCTCCCACCCCACCCCACAGCCCAGCTCAGCCCAGAACTTTCCCACTCCCGCAGCCAAGCTCAGCCCAGCACCCCACACCTCTCCACTCCTGCGGCCCAGCTGAGCCTGGCGCTCCGCATCTCCCTCCCCACCCCACAGCCCAGCTCAGCCCAGAACCTTCCCACTCCCGCAGCCAATCTCAGCCCAGCACCCCACACCTCTCCACTCCTGCGGCCCAGCTGAGCCTGGCGCTCCGCATCTCCCACCCCACCCCACAGCCCAGCTCAGCCCAGAACCTTCCCACTCCCGCAGCCCAGCTCAGCCCAGCACCCCACACCTCTCCACTCCCGCGGCCCAGCTGAGCTCTGTTTCCCTGCACCTCCTCCCAAACCACGCACACCTGCTGAGCCCAGTGCTGATTCCCTGCCCCTCCCTTGAGTCCAGCCCCGGGGGTTCCCGGCAGCCCAGCTGCCTTCCTTCTTCCTCCTGCAGCCCAGCTGAGCCTAGTGCCTTCCCCCCCATGCAGCCCAGCCGGGCGCCTGGTGGCAAGTGCCCCTTCCTACTCCCCCCTCACTATGCCTCTGTCCATTCAGGGTACTCCACTGTCTCATTCCTCATAACATCTCAATCTATCATGGATTAATTACTTTGAGATTTTTGGACCTCTAATTTTTCAGGTGAATGTGCTCTGCAGAATGGACCTCCTCCCCTTTCATTTATGTTTGTTTCCCCTCCCCCCCCCAGTATTTTAGGGTGTGCAGTGATTATTTTAACGTGTACAAAATACCAGATCCTGTGTTGTCAATTCCATGTAAATCCAGAATGATTCTATCGAATCACCATTTTAACTGTGGACAGACCTAGAGCTATAATGTCTTGTCCCAACAGTGGTTTTTTTTTATCAACTTCTATTTTTCTAGTCCAGGTATTCCCTAAAGAAAAATGCCTAAGACGACAATAGATACCTGTAAAAGAATGCTGACAGCTCATTAACCTAATAATAATGGTCTCATTTATTTTGTGCTTCTCCTGTTGTCCCTAATCAGTTACTTTGAAGCTCCAATTCTACACTGTATGCTCCAGCATGGAGCCCCACTGAAATCAAAGGGAATCTGTATAGGTTAGCTCTGTATATATGTGCACATGCATACACATTATTGCAAGATCAGGTAGATTGCAAAATCTTTGACATAAGACACAGTTCCTGCACCAATGTACAGCCTGTAGCAGAGTCAAGACCCAATATCCAGTTAGGTGCTCCAGGTGCAACCACAATAATTCTAATACTACTTACTAATAGATAATGCTAGGCATTGCTTACAAATACATTGTCAGAATTTCCAAATGGTAAATAAAATATCAATGTAAGCTTTTAATAGCCTCAATCTAAATTAATGATTTTTGCCATCAATTGAATTATAGATGGAAAAACAAGAGCTCTTAATATCTCTTCCGGCAAAGAGCTTGTCCATTATTCCACTGTTTGTTACACATACGGCAGGTGCCCCCTAGTGTTTGCATCAGCTATTCATTAGCCTTGTCAAATGGTACGTAATTTACAACGTAAGGTCTCACGAGCCAGCTTTATCAATGACAGTGAAATCTGTGGTACCTTTCAACAGTAACTCTTCATATTGTATCTTCCATCTGTGCATTAGTCTATGCAAAGTAGTTGTAGCCAGGGTTATTAGAGAGACAGGTGGGTGAGGTTATATTGTTAGGTAGCTCTGTATAGCTTTCAGCCTTGTCTCTCTCTCACTCAAAGAGGTTGTGATAGAGATGTAGCCGTGTTAGTCTGGTGTAGCTGGATCAAAACACAGGACTATGTAGCACTTTAAAGACTAACAAGATAGTTTATTAGGTGATTGGACTGATAAGATATCACTCACTCACCTTGTCTTGCTAATCTTCACATTATGTAACATGTGGTCCGTGCCCCATTCTACTGTGGTCCGGTACATTTAATCAATATTTTCAAAAGTATCTCCCAGTCATGGACGGTTTGGTGAAGCTTCCACTTGGAGGCAGTAGCTTTCCTGCCCAGGCCCCGCCCCCTTCCCAGTGTCTCCCTCCTCTCTTCCCTGCACATTCTGTGTCCCTGCTCAAGGCATGCTTGTTCCCTTCCTGTCAAATCCCTGAATCCAAGCAAATTATCGTTGGAAAAACAACTCTGCTTTTCTGCAATTTCTTTCTCAACAAAATGAAGCATGTTTTGTAGCATATGCCAGACATGCAGAATTAACAGCACTAAATTTGGGAATAAGAAATGTCAGGCACAGGTTTATTATATCTCCTCAGAGCTGACATGCAGGCAGCTTGCAAACACCCCAAAACCCCTCTCCTTGATCCTGTGGAACAAAGAACGGCAAGCACCAGTTAAAGCTAATTGAGAAATCTCTGACTTTTCTTTACATAAACGAGGTGTCAGGCCTTATTCTCAACTGACATTTGCCCCCTGACAAGAAGATGATGACTAGAATCAGACTGCAAAAGTTGCACCTCATTTTTACTTCTTCACATAAACAAGTTGAGGGTTTCCTATGATGATTGTTTCAACAACAGTAAGCACCTCAGACAATGAATAAGAATTGCCAAGGGACATGCCAGTAAGATACAGGCTGGCTGCTGCTTTAACGACAGCACCCATTCAGCTCCCAGAACCAAGAAGGTAAAATTTCCCACCGAGACAGCATGATGGTGCCAGCTTTATGTAAAGCACTGGCAGACTCAATATCCCCAAGGGTGAAGGAACCAAATCCCAAGCCCTGTTCTCACCAAGCAAATGTAATCTCTCAACCACTGAAAAGAGTTGAGTCCTATCCTACCAATAACTTCTCTCTTCCTTGCCACTACGTCCACACTTCTCTCTCCCCTTCACACACTTCTCTCTCCAGGCTCCTGCCACTCAAGATCCCTGCCCTGCCCACCACAAAATTCGAACAAGTGAAAAAAGACAAATTGTCCTGGCTCAGACCACTGCTTACCTGTGGGAAAGCTTCTCTGGTCCAGGTGGAGAGGAATCCATTCCTCCTGGCCATTTATTGTTCTGCCCAGTCCCACTTAGCAGGCCAGCACAGGGCACCTACTGCCACAAATGATTCAGCCCTCGCTGCAGCACAAACAGAATATGGCTGGCTGGCCTACCTGTGTCTTTGACTTGCCCTTTGAAATGTGATGATGAGGGGAGGCCCTGCTCTCACTACCCTGCCTCTTCTGACAAATTGCTCCAGCATCACACAATGGGAGGAAGTGTCCTCCCATCAAGTCCCAAATTGAAATTTCCCTGCAATCCAGGAGTAGTGGCTACTGCATGAATAATGCTGAAAGATTTTGAAATCGTAAAAAATACTTTGCAAAACTGCACTTCTCAGCACTTTCCATCTGATGACATTAAAAAGCCTAACTAAAACCAATCAATATATGCAAACTCCTGTGAGGCAGGTAAATATTATATTAATTATTATTATTATCCTTTTTGGATGGAGAAACTGAGGCATGCGATAATTAAGTTCCTTATCTGATGTGGTTTTTTTTAAAATCAGCAGAAACCCTCCCTTTAAGACCAACCCTTACATCAGGAGGGGGCTGCACACAAAAGAGAAGCAAAAATACCCCCAAACCACCCTCACTCCCCACATTCCCCTTGCATACTGGAACCTAGTGGGGCCCATACTAGTAGATTTTGTGTACTCCCCATCCCTGCCAGCTCCCCAGTGCTTAGCCAGATCCAGGCAAGCAGGAGGCTGCATTTGGCCCCCAGGCCTTAGGTTTCCCCATCCCTGCCTTAAATGATGAACCCATCATTTTTCCAGTGTCCTACTGGAAAACTGTTACAGGAAGGTCACTAAGAAAACCCCCAATCTTCACATTTCTAGCAGAGGGGAACACAGGCCACTGACTGCACTGAGGTGGGAAATCACCCTGAAACCCCAGCCTCCCCCAGTACAGGAACGTGGCAGTGAAGCCGCATCTGGCCCTAATGCAGTAGAAGGGCTGGCCCTGCCTCTCTGTACCAAGCATACCAGGTGTGGCCGGGCAGGCTCAGTCCAGCATGAGACAAGTGTGGAGGGGGTTAATGTGGGGGAATCCAGGTGTGGGCAGCTCAGTGGGAGATCTGGATGCACAAGGGACTGTTGCGAGGTTCTGGTGCAGGTGCAATGGGACTCTGGTTGAGCTCAGTGGAGGAGTTGAGGGAAGCGGAGGTGGGGTTTGGTGTGGGGTCTAGGTGCTGAGGAAGTAGGACTTGAGAGGGTAGGGGGTCCAGGTGCAGCTTGCTGGGGCTCAGTGGGGTGGAGGTGTGGGGAGCTTGTTGGATGAGTCCAGGTTTAGGGGAGCAGGACTTGTCAGGGTGAGCGTTAGATGGGCCTGCTTAACCAGGGAGCCCCAGTTGCATTCCTTCCCCCAGGCCTCTTCCCCCACCTCCTCACCCTGCCCCCCCCCCCCCCCCCCCCCCCACTGCAGGGCACAGAACACAGGAAGCATGTGATAAGAGGACAATAAGGGGATGGGAGCCAGCCGCTATCTCTGTAGGGCTTGCTGAGCTAGGCAACCCCCTCCCCCCCACACATACAAGCAAGGGGAGGGGAACTGTTAGGAGAGGGCAAGGGGAGAAGAGCTCCCAGCAGCTGGCTTAGCCACAACTGGGCTGAGAAAGTGAAACCAAACCCACTCCCACGCCACACAGTAGCAAGGGGGGAGCCAACCGAGCAGGAAGAGTGCAAAGGAGAAAAGGGGGGGCAGTATGAAGGAAGCCCGCTTTGCCCACCCTGGGCCAACGTGCAAGGAGGGGGACTGGATGGGTGAGGGGCCAAGCAAGGAGGCAGCTAAACTGGCAAGCAGCAGCCGCAGGGACACAGCAAGCTGGGTGTGGAGGTCTCTGCAGAGCAGGGCTGGCTCTTGTCCTGGAGCCTGGGACTGGAGAATGCTGCAGCAGCAGGGAGAGCCCATGTGACTGTCATTCGAGCCTGGTGTCTGTGCCAGGCAGGTTATGGGGGCTGCTGAGGCTCCCCACATGCAAGCTGCAGGCAGGGAGGGGACAGGCTCCAGCTCCAGCCTTCGGTAGGCAGAGCCTGCCTTTGCCTAGCAAACCAGATGCCCATGCTCCTAATGTTGGTTGTTTCAATTCTGGGAACAGAACTTGAGAAAACTAGGTCCTTCATTTCCAAGGGACTAGCATACCCGCAGCTTCTAATTATTTAAAATTGAACTATAAATGCACAGTAAACCTAAAAATCAAGCTTCAGGTGTCTAGCACACACAAAACCTGAACCTTCCGTGGCTAGCAGATACTCTTGAAAAATGTTACCGTATTTTCCGGTGTATAGGGCGACTGGGCGTATAAGACGACCCCCTATCTTTTTAATTAAAAGATAGGGTTTCATCTTATACCCCAGCGCCCCTCCGCCTCCTTTGCTCCCGGTGTCCCTGGTCTGCTGGAGATGGTCCCCAGCAGACCAGAGGCACCGGGAGCAAAGCCGCCAGGAGCGCCTGGGATCCCCCCGCCGGAGCCCCTCCGCGGCTTTGAAAGCCTCGGGGGAAGCCGGCGGCGGGTACATCCCAGGCCCGCATGGGCTGTCCCCCCTCCGGAGCCCCTCCGCGCCGCCGCGGAGGGGCTCCGGCGGCGGGGCATCCGGCGTACAAGACGACCCCCGATTTTTGGGGGATGTTTTTTAACTTCAGAGGTCGTCTTGTACGCCGGAATATACGGTAGTTAATTTGTTAGTGGGCAAATGTCTGTCTGCAACCACCCACTGTATCTGCACTGTATCTGTATCCTTTTTATCTGATTTTTCAAGCTGCATACAATATAAATTGTATATTTTGTTAAAATGAGGAGTCCTATGGCACCTTAAAGACTAACAGATTTATTTGGCCATAAACAAATGTGCATCTGACAAAGGAGGAAAAAAGCTTATGAATAAATGTTTGTCTTTAGGGTGCCATAGAACTCGTACTTGCTTTTGTGGATACAGAGTAACACAGCTATCCCCCTGATACTTTGTATACTCTGTTGGGATCAAAGCAACCTGAAAGTTGCAAACACAAACTTTTCATACTGTTAACATGATCACTTTTTTGAGTCGCTAAAAACTATTGAATTATCAGTGTTCTACCATTAGAAATAATTTTTCTTTCATGTTGCAACGCTGCTATTTACCACCCATTAGCAGACAAGTGCATATATTGTTAATGGAGCACACAATTAACAAAATCATATAAGCTGAGCTAAACAACTCCAATACATAACAAAATGAATCCAATTAAGAAGGTGTGATGAAGAATCAAGTTAAGTAAGATGGAAAATTTAGTTTAACCAGTTAACTAACTAAGTGGAATTCTACATCCCTGTTAGCCGGGGGTGGGCAAGATACCCCTCATGGGCCAGATCCCACTGGGACGCTCAGGCACGCAGCAGCCGTTCTTTTAAGCACGGGGCTGCTCTGAGTGCCTCCCTGCTCTGGAGGGAGGGGGAGGCTTCATGTCATCACCCCACCTCCAGTCCAATCCTCAGCTTCTATTGGCTGGAAACCACCGGCCTATAGGAACTGACCCCAGCCAATTTCTCAGCTCCTATTGGCTCGAAACAACCAGCCAATAGGAGCTGAGAGATTGGCTGGGGGGGGGGGGGCAGTGCAAGCCTCTTCCCCCTCCTGGAGTTAAGAGCCACATGGAGGGAGCAGCTGCATTTTTGAGCAGTCTGGGGCTGCAGCAGGCAGGGAGCCCAGCCTGTCTTGGGGCTGTCACAGGGCGGCTGGCCAGGAGAAGCTTAGGTAAGCGCCTCCCAACCAGAGCCTGCCTCTGGCACCCCGCCCCTCCCATACCCCAACTCCCTCCCCAGGTCACCATCCAAACCCTCTGCATCCCCCTGCTCTGGGTCACAACTCCCTCCCAGACCCTGTACGCCCTCTGACATCTGTCCCCCAGTCCAGAATCCTCTCCTGCACCCATACTCCCTCCCTGACCCTGCACCCCATTCCTCTGCCCCGGGTCGCAACCCCCTCCTTCACCCAAACTCCCTCTCAGACCTCACACTGTCTGCTGCATCCCAGTCCATTATCCCTGTGCCCTTCTGCACCCAACCTCCATCCTAGACCACACGCCCCCTCCAAAGCAAAGTGTGGCCCTTGACCACTTGGAGTACACCCCACCAAAAATTATTGCCCACCCCTCCAGTTAGCTAAAATACTTAATGTAATCAATTAGCATTGGCGCCATTTTTTTTCCAAATTAGGCCAAGGATTTGACTCCTCCATTGGGATGCCTTTAAAATTCAAGCCCTGCCCTCTGCTGCACAGATGAGCTTGGAGGAAATGGCACGTGGAACGTTTTTCTTGCCTTCCTTCTTACTGAGCCTGTATGAGAGCAGAGCTGTATCCCTACCTACTGTTCACCTGAATACTGAGATAAAGCTTAGCTTCTGCCCTGTAGCAGGTGACATAGCCAACTTTTTAGAAGCCACCGCACAACTGGGAATATGAACACACTCTGATCCAATCAAGGGCAGGGAAGACACACAGCCCAAATGGTTTCTTTCACCATTTGTCCTATGCAAACATTTGATTGACAGGAAATCCAGGAATTCACTGAGCAAAACCAAGAGATTCAGTAGATGTGCCCCTTTAAGCAATGGCCCATCTGCTTAGTTCATAAACCTGTCAGGAGATGTTCCAAATAAAATACGTTACCCACCTGTCCTTGATGGACTTCCCCTCGCTTTCTACTGTGCTGGTGAAGATAAGAATCCTGTTTCTGGGTAGCTAATCCCAAAGTATGTTTATTTTTTTCCACAAAGTCTTTTTTTGTTTTCTGCTTTTGTGTTTCAGGAAAAACATCACCATATGCACTGGAACTGTGTTTGTATTGACAATCATCTGCCAATCGCTTTCCTTTCATATGCAATCTAAAAGGGGCACTGCTTATCCCAACTGGTTGACCATCAAGGTTTAATAATTCTGTATCAAATGCAGAAGATAAATTTTGTCTTTCTATCAGCTGGTTATCTTCTTCCAAGATTCTCACCAAGGTGTCCTTGGAAGTGACGAAAAATGAGTCCTGTGGGACTCTCTCATGAACCTCATGCGTTATATTCAATCCAGAAAACTTTGCTCTCTCTTCATTATTCTTCCAGTTGGGATTGTATCTTAGGTTGCAGTATCTGTCCACATGTTGCTGTTTGCTGTGAAAATGAGTAAAAGAAATACAGTATTAACATTTTTAAAAAAGAGAAAAAACATTCAACAATTATAGTTAGGGCCCTACCAAATTCATGGCCATGAAAAATGCATCAATGACTGTGAAATCTAGTCTTTTGTGTGCTCTTAACCTATGCTATCCAGATTTTATGGGGGAAGACCAGCTTTTCTCAAAATGGGTAGACTGACCCAAAAGGAAGTTGCAGGGGGGTAGCAAAGATATTTTAGGGGGGGTTGCAGTATTGCCATCCTTATTTCTGCACTGCCTTTAGAGCTAGACAGCTAGAGAGTGTCAGCTCCCAGCTGAGGGCCCAGCTCTGCAGTACGGGTAGTAACACCCTACCAGGCTACCCTTATTTCTGCGCTGCTGCTGGTTGTGTGTCTGCTTTCAGAGCCGGGCTCCCAGTCAGCAGCTCCCAGTCTCTAGCTGCCGAGATCTGAAAGCAACATTGCTGCCAGAAGCAGTGCAGAAATTGATGAATGGTGTCTAGTCTGTCTGGTTGGGAATGTTGGCAGTTCTAGATAGCAGTACTGTAACCTTGCCTACAATAACTTTGCAATCTCCCTCCATCTCCTTTTTGGGTCAAGACCCTAATGTTACAATACTGTGAAATTTCAGATTTAAATAGCTGAAATAATTAAAGTTACTGTTTTTAAAATTCCATAGCTGCGAAATTGACTGCCATGCAGTACAAGAGGTTTAGATTGGACATTCCGAAAAAATTCCTAATGATCAAGGTACCGTATTTTCCGGCGTATAGGGCGACTGGGCGTATAAGACGACCCCCTAATTTTTTAATTAAAAGATAGGGTTTCATCTTATACCCCAGCGCCCCTCCGCCTCCTTTGCTCCCGGTGTCCCTGGTCTGCTGGAGATGGTCCCCATCAGACCAGAGGCACCGGGAGCAAAGCCGCAGCAGCTTTGCAAAGCCTCGGGGGAAGCCGGCGGGGGGGCAGCCCAGGCGCGCCTGGGATGCCCCCCCGCCCGAGCCCCTCCGCGGCTTTGCAAAGCCTCGGGGGAAGCCGGCGGGGGGGGGGGGGGGGGGGGGGATCCCAGGCGCGCCTGGGATGTATACCCGGCGTATAAGACAACCCCCGATTTTTGGGGGATGTTTTTTAACATAAAAAGTAGTCTTGTACGCCGGAATGTACGGGTAGTTAACTGCTAGACAGGGCTGTTCCTAGGGGGGCCTAGGGCAACCCACCTGTCCCAGGCCCCTTTCCATATACCCATCCCTGCTCCAGTCCCGCCCTGCCTCTTCCACCCCTTGTTGCCCCCAATGCACCCCTTCCCCCAAGAGACACGAGCTTGGGGATTACTGGGAAGGCTGGTGCAGGGCATCAAACGGGTTCTCCCTCCCCTTCCCTCCCCCCCCCCCCCACACACACTCACCGCAGTAGCGGAAGCTGGAGTGACCCAACAGCCTGCTCTACCCTGCTGCCCATCCCCCAGCTAGATTGCTCCATTTCACTGTGGCAGCGGGAAGCAGAGCTCTTTAACCCACTCCCCCGAACCTGGGGTGGCTGTCCCAAACCATCCTATGGAAGGGATGGCTCTGCCATTAGAATAAAATAGAGATATTTGAGAGCAGATTAGACAAACACCTATCAGGGATGGTCTTAGAGATGGTGCTTGGTCCTGCCATGAGTGCAGGGGCAGGTCTAGATGACCTCTCAAGGTCCTTTCCAGTCTTATGATCCAGTATAGACCAGTGTTTCTGAAAGTGTTCTGAGAAACCACTTTGAGAAACACATTAATTGGCTGTCCTGGTTTGTTTATTTACTGACGTTGCGGCCACGGAGCTTCGCGGCTCCCATTGGCTCCGTTTTGTTCTTTGCAGCAAAGGAAAATGGCATGGGCCGGGCCACCACTTCCCGCTGCTCCGCTTGGCTGTAAAGAGTGAAACGGAGCCAATGGGAACCGTGAGGCTCTGTGGTCGCCGCGCCAGTAAATAAACAAAAAGGGGCGGCCAGTTAATGTGTTTGTCAAAGTGGTTTTGCGGAG
Organism: Pelodiscus sinensis; assembly: GCF_049634645.1. NCBI lineage: Eukaryota > Metazoa > Chordata > Testudines > Trionychidae > Pelodiscus > Pelodiscus sinensis. The sequence goes on from NC_134736.1 coordinate 17,984,607, forward strand.
CACTTTCAGAAACACTGCTTTAGACTGTGAATTTGGTTGGACCCTAGTTATAGTCTAACCAATTTCATATTCTAGCCTTTGTCCACACTTGTGTAAACCCTTACACATGAGAATTCTATTAAGTTTAATGAGACCACCCATGCATAAAGTTTCTCATGTATGAGACCATTTTTAGGATTAGGTCCCCCACAGTTACACTGAACTTGAGCCAAAGATCCACAAACAGCACTTTCTTCAAGTTTAATTTTAATTAGCTTTATATTCTAATTAGGATTAAAACTATCAAATCTGATCACCAAATATAATATTTTCCTTATATAAATTCATCATGGTTCTTAAAGGGGGAGGAAAAGGAACACCCACAACATGCATGGCAACAAGTATTTTTTCAATTGTCTAGTGCAATTTCATTTCAGAGGGCATAAATTGACAGAGGCATTAATTACTGATTATCTTCCACAGAAAATTCCATTAACTCCCCAGAGTTTCTGCTCTCTGAGGTAAAAGTAATATTCTAGTTAACATTGGTCTCTCACAAGTACTGGTTACCTAAGAGGGAACAGCCTACAGATTTTATAGTATTATCTCCATTTATTACCAAGCAGCACCAAGATGTGTGCTCTGTTTGTTAATAGAGCTTTCCCACAAATATTTAGAGAAGTCTTCTGTGTAGGATACAGTTGTAGCTAAAAGGAAAGAGGAACAGAACTAACGATGTTGTGTACTCATGTGAAAAAGTCCCGGATCGGAAAACACATTTAGAGATACAGAGGAAAGAGTAATCTAAAGTGTTGATCAGCAGCATCTCAACTGGCATATTCCAACCACATTTTAAGGTCAGGTGTCCACAAATGGGGCAGGTTTTGCAACAGTGTCTTAAGAAGCCAGGCATCCAACTCTTACTAGTTTTCAAGCTCTGGTTAATAAGCAAGCTATTGGTCTGCTGAATTCTATAAAAGCTGTAACAATTAACTTTTGAAGCATCTACTCAACATTTATGAATACTTTCTAAAGTAGTTACAAATGTAACTTAACATAAAGTGCGGCCTAAATAACAACCAGAATCTAAGTTCTATATTGATACTTTTCATTTTAGATAAGTGTCAGTGACCTGATATACTTTGGACTATTGTTTCAATTCCTGACAGTTTATACCAATGAAATAACAACAGCAGTCTTTAAAACATCATTATTATTCATACATGTAAATAAAATGCAAGCATAAATGCCTACTTTGAAACGACATAAGCACAGAAATATGTAATATGTTGCTAAAAACAATCACTCAAATAACAGAATACGTTTCTATAGAGCCCTATTGTGTTAAAATGTGTGCACAGCAGCTTGATTATATTCTGTAGTCCAGGTCACCACACTGAAACAAAATGAGTGTAAAGAGCTCCTTCATCTCTAATCATCTCCAGACAAAACGCACACCTCTTATTCCTCCCCCCCATTTGATATAAAGGTTAGATGGACTCTGTATTCAGCACTTCTGTTGATGAGTAGACAGCAGATGCAGGGTTTCCTCTTCAAATTCCTAGATTAGTAATGGATGTAGAGCGGAGGTTTCATATGCATGTACTATGATATTTGCTCCTGTTAATGGACTGTATTTGAGTACTTACTGTGATAACTTGAAACAAAATAAAATCAAATTTCCATTTAATGAAGAGCCTCATATTCAGCATAGTATTCAGTCAAAAAAAATTACTAAAATTAGAGCATGTTTCTAGCACAATTAACATCCTTTGCACTCACAATAAAATGTTCAGTAACTGGCCATTTTGCCTGTTGAGGAGGTGAATAAAAGCACGCTATTAATCATTTATCTTTCATTTGTTTGCCACTTTATTTTAAGTAGTCAGTTAAATTGAAATGGCACATTATTATTGCTTCAGGTTTAATTTAATTTTCTTAAACACAACAATTATTCCCAATATATACAGCATTAAACCTTTTTTGCATAGAACAGCATATGCAATTTTATTTTATATAAAAGTTAAGTCTTTTATAAGAATGTGTAAGGATAACAGTCTGATAGAATTTTTAATTTTTATTTATATAGTTACAGAATAAAAACGCACCTATTCAACCCTCTGGTTTTTCAAAATTGTTTTAAACATACGTTTTCTCACATAAATGCAGCAAATCAAAGTGATTAAAAACTACTCTCTGAATGGAAAAGAGAATCATGCATTTTTTAAATTTATTTAGAGGGATGTCCTGTGCTATCAAGTGCATAGAAAAGGACAACAGTCACCAACTATTAGTGTTGAACAAGTAGCCTGTGCATTATGGTAAGTGCTTTATGATTTGATCCGAAGGCCATTCAAGTTAGTGGGACTCCTTCTGCTCACTTAAGTGGACGTGGGCTAAAGCACAGAGAAGAAGGGATGCCTATTTTTACTGGGCCTGTACCAGCAGTTACCTATATCCTTCCTCCACGTCAACTCAGCTGTACTGGCTGGCACTGTGGGTGAGCAGAGTGTTCCCTGGTACGCTTGTGTGACCACTCAAGAGAGATACTAATGCCACGCAGCTGATTAGCACAGGCTTACAGCTCCCACAGCTAGTGGTGCACACTCACATGTGTTCTGGTGCATATAACAATTTATTCTACACGTGGATGAAAAAGATTAGAGGGAACATTGCTCCTGCCCATCTACGTTGAGTGCAAGTGGGTATGATGCACTCCCCACCAACTTTGCACTGGCAGACCCAATATCTAGGAAACCTAGATAGGGGCATAAGACAGATTCTGATGGTGTCTTACTTCTCTGAGTGGGCATGTAGTCCAAGCTACAATCTAGCACTCAGTGAACAAACAATAGTTGCTCTCCTTTCTTTTCTAAGGACGCAAATTGTACACAGTAGATTTCAAAACACATTGCCCTGACTTCATATTCACATTAAGGCCTGGTCTACATTCAGTTTTTGTATCAATTTAACTGTTTCTGTTAGGTAGGTGTAAGTTGCATTTATGTCCACTTTAATGCACTACCTGAATGGCCTTAAAAGAACTTAACAAAAGAACAGTCAGGGTTATCATATCTATGTACTAAAAATATATTCCTTACCTTTCATTATTACTGTTCTGTTTTCCAATATCTTTTCTATTTGAAAGCTGTACTTTATCATCATTTGCTCCTTCTGGTTCATTCAGACTTTTCTCCTCCAGGCTATCTTCATCTAAACTATCATTCTCCAGCTCATCAGAAGACTGGCTTACCAGTACTTCATTTTCACAAATCCGTTTCTGAAGTTCCAACTGATACTGTGTCTCTTGAATAAGGCTTTCTGAATCAGACTCCTGAGAGTCATGCAGAGTGAGATAAAAATTTCCTTCACTTGAAGATGGCCCTTTTAAATTAGTAGGATGCTCATGTGACTGGATTAATACTCTTTGAGATAAGCTATTATCCATGTTGCAAAGGTGTAAAAATGAAGGATTGGAAATATATGGTACAGATGTGAAGAATTCATTCAGTATTTTGTGCTGCAGTATAGACCAGACCTGTATTTAGGAAATACGAGACTAATGTATACAATTTTTTTCACTGAAATAGTCAATAACCATTATGTTTGTGAAACAAACTAGTCTTATCAAATTATTTAAAAAGAGGCATTGAGGGCAGACTCAGAATTTAACTACTGCAAAGCTGGAACACTCCTTTATTTATAAATACTTCAGGGACATGTCTGCCATTCACATTCAGGACAAATCTATAATGCTGGCTGTATCAGGACTGCTACAATCAATGCAGCAGTGTCGATTTAGCATGCTAAGTCAATGGCAGAGCACCTGCTGTACTCCATCTTTCCAAGTAAGCTAGGTGAGTGGGAGAGCTTCTGATGAGAGAGCACATTGTAGGTTGTAAGTTGATCAAAGTTGAACTTTAGTTATGTAACTTGCGTAATTGAAATAGTGTAATTTACGCTGACTTACAGCTTAAGGGTAGACCAGCCCTGAGTAATATTTCATTCAATAGAAAATCAATAACATTACAGCCTTAATATTGCAAACACTTGAGCACGTGTTTAACTTTACTATCACTAATAGTCCCATTTAAAATTATGGGACTACTCACACTACTAAAATAAGTGCTACATAGTCCTGTATTTTGCATCTACTAAAATTAAGTTTGTGTCTAAGTATTCACAAGACTAGGGCATAATTGTGTAGTAAATTACTATTCAGCATGATTAAGGGTAGCAAAATAGGGCTTTTAATCATTATAAAAATTGCAGTGGCATGTCACTTAATCCAATAATAAAACTTTACACGCATGATTAGGGAAATAAAGTTGAGATACAGGAACAGATTTTAGTTGCAAGCTTCCAAGGGATTGTTTTCCATCATATGTTCTACAACAGTGATCTTATTTACAGCCTATTGGATAGCTATAGTTATATCACTCTAGATATTAATTTAGGACAAAGAATATTTACCTACAAAATATCTTGACAGGGTTTTTATGTTTATATATTAACAGACAAGCCATATGCAATTACATATGTAAGGGATCAAATTAATGAGTTAAAACACGTGTCAGAATTTGAAAATAGGAAACTTTTTAAAAAATATTTTAATGCCATTTTCTTTCATACTAGGTTACAGCACAAGGGGGGCATTTGATTCAGCAGGAAGAATGTCTGTTTGTATTAAAAATGATTATATATCATGTACGTCACTGCATCAATTATCAGTTTTCCTGAGGCAACGCTTCTTATGGCATAAAACTGTTGCTCTTCATTAGGCCTTTTATTAACACACTGATGAATATCTATAACTGTCCTTCCTCTGGCATGATCATACTATATGTAACAGCAGATCTATGTTGGGAGATTATGTGTAAACTGTGGGATAAGGAATAAATCAGCTAGTGTGTGTAGACATTTAAACTGATAGCCATGCTTCAGTTTTAACATAAAACACGGCTTGAAATATACACTTATTCACCCACTCAGTGATGAGTAAGAAACTTTTTTGATGAGCTTCAGGACTTAACCCATCAATATCTACAGAAACTAAGCATGCATATTTATAGTTTTTAGCTCCTTTGTCACAACAACCTTACACATGCAAACTAATGAAGGCATGGTGATTCAGTGAATAGAGCAACTGTCGGGAAATTTGGATTCTGCTGGTAGTGCTGACATTAGATCAATGTGTCCCTGGGCAATTTTTTTCACCTATCTGTGCCTGACTTATCTCATCTCTGAAATGGGGATCATGCTGACCTACCTTTGTAAAGCATACTGTATACTCAGATACAGAACTTTAATAATTAGCACTTTTCAGCTATAGATTTCAGACTTTTCTTTTGCTGTACCTCAGAGCAGCAGCAAAGTGAAGTTTACAAATTTATTCAGTTTTGCTGTTCCTGTTCAGAACATGGAGGGCAGCAGTAAAACGTTCAAAAATCAAATCAATTTTGATCTACTGCTACTGAATAGAAAAACCACTACTGTCAGTAAAAGCACATACTAAAGGTAAATACATGTTGACTTAAAAAAACAGTATTTTGTGAATTCTAACCAATTTTACTCTAACAGGTGGAAATCCTATGTGGATATTGCTATTTTGGTTTAAGAGTGACTTTTTTTTAGTTTATGTTAAGTCAGTTGAGAACAGGTTTAAGATATAATAAACTTCTCTTAAACTGAAGTAAGAAATATCTCAGGGTATGTCTACACAGCAACATGATTTTGAAATAACTAGCATTTTTTCAAAATAACTTAGTCTGCATCTACACAGCAGGCAGTTATTTCGAAATAATGTCAAAGTACTGTCAAGCTGGAGGATTTTTTACTCTGACTTCTGTAAACCTCATTGTATGAGGATTAAGGGAAGCTGGAGGAGGAGTGCTCTATTTCGAAATAAATGCTATGTAGATGTTCCCAATTTTGAAATAAACTATTTCGAAATAAGCTATACAATTGATGTAGCTCAATTTGCGTAGCTTATTTTGAGTTAAGCCCTGTTGTATAGAGGCACCCTCGGGTATTTGCACCACTTTAAACTGATTTAAAACGGTTAAATTACACCAACGAAACTTTGTATAGTTCAGGGCCAGATGCAAACAGTCATAGGCTAAAACAAAAAGCGAAAGCTCTGAGTCTGGTAACCCTACGGTAAGAGCACTTTTACCTCTTCTTCCTAGCAGCTAGATATGAGATGGAGGCTAGTCATATATTCATAATGATCTATTCTGGGGGGTTTTAAATATTTAAAAGAAGTTTAGATGAACAATTTAATCGGATTTTTCTAACTCCTCAGGCTCAGTTGAAAATCTTAGCTCAAATGTTTCTAATGCAGTCTGGTTAGGAGGTGTTCAGTAAATTTTTCAAGCCTCAAGTGAAAATTGAAGAAGAAAACAAATCTCATCTGTCAAACTGGGTCTCCTATTGTGTCCTTTGTAAGATTTCGGGGGGGGGGGGGTGTGTGTGTGTGTGTGTGTGTGTGTGTGTGTGTGTGTGTGTGTGTGTGTGTGTGTGTGTAATCTATTTAAATCCTCCATTAAACAGCCATCATGTCAACTTGCGTCACTGTTCCCCATAAACTGAGGCCACCCAGGAGAAATTCAAATGCTGCCCTGCAGACTAACAGAGTGCCCACAGCCAGTAGAATTTGTTTCTACTGGTGGTGCACATCTGCACATGCCTTTGTGCACTTACATTTATTCCACACATGGAAAAAATTAGAGGGAACACTGACTTGCATGTTAGATTTTAAGTCCCAGGAGATGTTATTATGTGGACCTCATTAAAATCAAGGAAACACCCATTCTTACAGGAATTTTGTTTTTTGGTGTGACGTGCATGGGAACACACACAGAAGTTATATAAACTCCTGGCAGACTGAGAAACAGAGTGTGATGGTTGTAGTGATGGTACGGAGTGTAAAAACAGTTGCTGGCCTTTCGATGGTGTTTAACAGGAGCCAGGGTTTGTAATCCTTCTTAAATCCCCCTCCTCATCATTCAGACTCCCTGAACAGTGGTGCTGCATTGTAAAATAGCACCTGCCATGCTTTCACTACTAGTTTAACACACCCCCATGAGCAAAACTGAAAAGAACAAGAAACTGAACAGTAGGTATGTGCTACCCTGCTATTCCCAATCTGCTCAACCCACTAATCCTTTCACTCCACCCCAACATTTCTCCCCTCCCAGTCCTCTTCCCCCTCTTCCCAAAGCTCTGCCCCTTCCCTTTTACCCATACCCAAGTCCTCCCACTTCAATCCACAAAACTTCTATCCCCCCCATGACCCTCCCAATCCCCTCCCCCTCCCCGAATCCTCTCCCCCGATATACGCCGCTCCCCTCCCCCTCCCCGAATCCTCTCCCCCGATATACGCCGCTCCCCTCCCCCTCCCCAAATCCTCTCCCCCGATATACGCCGCTCCCCTCCCCGAATCCTCTCCCCAATATACGCTGCTCCTCTCCCCCTCCCCAAATACTCTCCCCAATATACGCTGCTCCCCTCCCCCCTCCCCAAATCCTCTCCCCCAATATACGCTGCTCCTCCCCCCTCCCCGAATCCTCTCCCCGATATACGCTGCTCCGCTCCCCCCCCAAATCCTCTCCCCAATATACGCTGCTCCGCTCCCCCCTCCCCAAATCCTCTCCCCGATATACGCTGCTCCCCTCCCCGAATCCTCTCCCCCAATACACGCTGCTCCTCCCCCCCTCCCCGAATCCTCTCCCCGATATACGCTGCTCCCCTCCCCCCTCCCAGAATCCTCTCCCCGATATACGCTGCTCCCCTCCCCCCTCCCCGAATCCTCTCCCCCGATATACGCTGCTCCCCTCCACCCTCCCCGAATCCTCTCCCCCAATATAGGCTGCTCCTCTCCCCCTCCCCGAATCCTCTCCCCAATATACGCTGCTCCCCTCCCCCCTCCCCGAATCCTCTCCCCAATATACGCTGCTCCCCTCCCCCCTCCCCGAATCCTATCCCCAATATACGCTGCTCCTCTCCCCCCTTCCCAAATCCTCTCCCTGATATACGCTGCTCCGCTCCCCCCCAAATCCTCTCCCCAATATACGCTGCTCCGCTCCCCCCTCCCCAAATCCTCTCCCCGATATACGCTGCTCCCCTCCCCGAATCCTCTCCCCCAATATACGCTGCTCCTCCCCCCCTCCCCGAATCCTCTCCCCGATATACGCTGCTCCCCTCCCCCCTCCCCGAATCCTCTCCCCGATATACGCTGCTCCCCTCCCCCCTCCCCGAATCCTCTCCCCCGATATACGCTGCTCCCCTCCACCCTCCCCGAATCCTCTCCCCCAATATAGGCTGCTCCTCTCCCCCTCCCCGAATCCTCTCCCCGATATACGCTGCTCCCCTCCCCCCTCCCCGAATCCTATCCCCAATATACGCTGCTCCTCTCCCCCCTTCCCAAATCCTCTCCCCAATATACGCTGCTCCTCTCCCCCTCCCCGAATCCTCTCCCCGATATACGCTGCTCCTCTCCCCCTCCCCGAATCCTCTCCCCGATATACGCTGCTCCCCTCCCCCCTCCCCGAATCCTATCCCCAATATACGCTGCTCCTCTCCCCCCTTCCCAAATCCTCTCCCCAATATACGCTGCTCCTCTCCCCCTCCCCGAATCCTCTCCCCGATATACGCTGCTCCTCTCCCCCTCCCCGAATCCTCTCCCCGATATACGCTGCTCCGCTCCCCCCTCCCCAAATCCTCTCCCCGATATACCCTGCTCCCCTCCCCCCTCCCCGAATCCTCTCCCCGATATACGCTGCTCCCCTTCCCCCTCCCCGAATCCTCTCCCCAATATACGCTGCTCCTCTCCCCCCTTCCCAAATCCTCTCCCCGATATACGCTGCTCCCCTCCCCCCTCCCCGAATCCTCTCTCCCAATATATGCTGCTCCTCCCCACCTCCCCGAATCCTCACCCCGATATACGCTGCTCCCCTCCCCCCTCCCCGAAAAACGCTGCTCCCCTCCTTCCTCCCAGAATCCTCTCCCCAATATACGCTGCTCTCCTCCCCCTCCCCGAATCCTCTGCCCAATATACGCTGCTCTCCTCCCCCTCCCCGAATCCTCTGCCCAATATACGCTGCTCCTCTCCCCCCTTCCCAAATCCTCTCCCCGATATACGCTGCTCCCCTCTCCCATCCCCGAATCCTCTCCCGGATATACGCTGCTCCGCTCCCCCCTCCCCAAATCCTCTCCCCGATATACCCTGCTCCCCTCCCCCCTCCCCGAATCCTCTCCCCGATATACGCTGCTCCCCTCCCCCCTCCCCGAATCCTCTCCCCGATATACGCTGCTCCTCTCCCCTCTTCCCAAATCCTCTCCCCGATATACGCTGCTCCCCTCCCCCCTCCCCGAATCCTCTCTCCCAATATATGCTGCTCCTCCCCCCCTCCCCGAATCCTCTCCCCGATATACGCTGCTCCCCTCCCCCCTCCCCGAATCCTCTCCCCGAAAAACGCTGCTCCCCTCCTTCCTCCCAGAATCCTCTCCCCGATATACGCTGCTCCCCTCCCCCCTCCCCGAATCCTCTCCCCGAAAAACGCTGCTCCCCTCCCCCCTCCCCGAATCCTCTCCCCAATATACGCTGCTCTCCTCCCCCCTCCCCGAATCCTCTCCCCGATATACGCTGCTCGCTCCCCCCTCCCCGAATCCTCTCCCCGATATACGCTACTCGCTCCCCCCTCCCCGAATCCTCTCCCCGATATACGCTGCTCCCCTCCACCCCCCCCGAATCCTCTCCCCGATATACGCTACTCGCTCCCCCCTCCCCGAATCCTCTCCCCGATATACGCTGCTCCCCTCCACCCCCCCCGAATCCTCTCCCCGATATACGCTACTCGCTCCCCCCTCCCCGAATCCTCTCCCCGATATACGCTGCTCCCCTCCACCCCCCCCGAATCCTCTCCCCAATATACGCTGCTCCCCTCCCCCCTCACCGAATCCTCTCCCCGATATACGCTGCTCCCCTCCCCCTCCCCGAATCCTCTCCCCAATATACGCTGCTCCCCTCCCTCCTCCCCGAATCCTCTCCCCGATATACGCTGCTCCCCTCCCCCCTTCCCAAATCCTCTCCCCAATATACGCTGCTCCCCTCCCCGTCCCCGAATCCTCTCCCCAATATACGCTGCTCCCCTCCCTCCTCCCCGAATCCTCTCCCCGATATACGCTGCTCCCCTCCCCCCTTCCCAAATCCTCTCCCCAATATACGCTGCTCCCCTCCCCGTCCCCGAATCATCTCCCCAATATACGCTGCTCCCCTCCCCCCTCCCCGAATCCTGCCCCCTCCCCGAATCCTCTCCCCGATATACGCTGCTCCCCACCCCCCTCCCCGAATCCTCTCCCCGATATACGCTGCTCCCCTCCCCCCTCCCCGAATCCTCTCCCCCGATATACGCTGCTCCCCACCCCCCTCCCCGAATCCTCTCCCCCGATATACGCTGCTCCCCTCCCCCCTCCCCTCCCCCCTCCCCGATATACGCTGCTCCTCCCCCCTCCCCGAATCCTCTCCCCCGATATACGCTGCTCCCCTCCCCCCTCCCCTCCCCCCTCCCCGATATACGCTGCTCCCCTCCCCCCCTCCCCGAATCCTCTCCCCGATATACGCTGCTCCCCTCCCCCTCCCCGAATCCTCTCCCCGATATACGCTGCTCCCCTCCCCCTCCCCGAATCCTCTCCCCCGATATACGCTGCTCCCCTCCCCGAATCCTCTCCCCCGATATACGCTGCTCCTCCCCCCTCCCCGAATCCTCTCCCCGATATACGCTGCTCCCCTCCCCCCTCCCAGAATCCTCTCCCCGATATACGCTGCTCCCCTCCCCGAATCCTCTCCCCCGATATACGCTGCTCCCCTCCCCCTCCCCGAATCCTCTCCCCCGATATACGCTGCTCCTCCCCCCTCCCCGAATCCTCTCCCCGATATACGCTGCTCCCCTCCCCGAATCCTCTCCCCCGATATACGCTGCTCCCCTCCCCCTCCCCGAATCCTCTCCCCCGATATACGCTGCTCCCCTCCCCGAATCCTCTCCCCCGATATACGCTGCTCCCCTCCCCTCCCCGAATCCTCTCCCCGATATACGCTGCTCCCCTCCCCGAATCCTCTCCCCCGATATACGCTGCTCCCCTCCCCCTCCCCGAATCCTCTCCCCGATATACGCTGCTCCCCTCCCCCCTCCCCGAATCCTCTCCCCGATATACGCTGCTCCCCTCCCCGAATCCTCTCCCCCGATATACGCTGCTCCCCTCCCCCTCCCCGAATCCTCTCCCCGATATACGCTGCTCCCCTCCCCCTCCCCGAATCCTCTCCCCGATATACGCTGCTCCCCTCCCCCCTCCCCGATATACGCTGCTCCCCTTCCCCCCTCCCCGAATCCTCTCCCCGATATACGCTGCCCCCCTCCCCCCTCCCCGAATCCTCTCCCCCGATATACGCTGCTCCCCTCCCCCTCCCCGAATCCTCTCCCCGATATACGCTGCTCCTCTCCCCCCCTCCCCGAATCCTCTCCCCCGATATACGCTGCTCCCCTCCCCCTCCCCGAATCCTCTCCCCGATATACGCTGCTCCTCTCCCCCCCTCCCCGAATCCTCTCCCCCGATATACGCTGCTCCCCTCCCCCCCTCCCCGAATCCTCTCCCCGATATACGCTGCCCCTCCCCCCTTCACCTGACCCTGCAGAGCAGCCTCCCCCCCAAGCCGGGGCAGCGGCGGCGCGCTCTGAGCTCTCCGCGATCCCTTCTGCGCAAGCGCGGCTGCGCCTCGAGCGCGGTGTCACCATGGCCGCGGTACACATACGCCAACCCCGCCTGCACGTGCACGTACCAAGCGGCCGTGGGCGGGGGGAGGAAGAGCCGAATGGGCAGTCCCCCCACGAGTAGGAATGGTTTCTGCCAACCTGCAGGCCCTCCCCAGATGCCCGGTGCTGGGGATGAGGCTGTGGCTGCAGCTGTCAGTCAAGGGCGGGGGGCGATGGGAGGGGGCGTGGCGGAAGAATGAGAGAAGGGGAAAGAGTTGGGGGGAGGGGCGGAAAGAAGGAATAAGGGAAGCCCCCATGAAATGTAGCCCCCTGCTCCCAGCACCTGACAGGTGTCAATCACATCTCACAGGTGTCAGTCACTTGTGACAGGTGTCAGTCACATCTCACAGGTGTCAGTCACACCTGACAGGTGTCAGTCACATCTCACAGGTGTCAGTCACTTGTGACAGGTGTCAGTCACACCTGACAGGTGTCAGTCACTTGTGACAGGTGTCAGTCACACCTGACAGGTGTCAGTCACATCTCACAGGGTCCTCTGCCAAACGCAGACCATGACAATGGCTCCTTGGTGGGGCACTTGCACACAGGCTGGAACTAAGGACATAGTTGGGGGGGGGGGTTCCTGTAAGCCAGGGCTATTCAACGCAGCCTGCGGCCCATTTCTTTGTGGCCTGCAGTGGGGTTTGGTTTGGGTTTACGCCGGGCTCAACATGCAGCCCATGGGTGGGATCCTTTCCACATGGCCTCCACTGGGAACACTCCACAATGGTGTCCTGGTCTTCTGTTGATATGTGGGTTAGTAGTTTGGAAGAAAACATTGTCCTCACTCTGCGTTTGTAAGCAACAGGTAGCCAGAGGCAGTTTTATTACGAGCTGCAGCAAGGGAAAAACTGGTTCGGACAGGGGGGGAAGCCCCCCCCCCTCGGAGGCAGATCTTCAAATACAAGCAATTATGAAGCAGTTTATATACTGTCTATTAGATATAATAACAATAACAATTAGTCTCCTTCCCATTACAAACACCAAGGCTACGTCTACACTGGCCACAATTTCCGGAAAAGCCATGCAAATCAGGTAAGTCAGGATAGGGAAATCCGCAGGGGATTTAAATATCCCCCGCGGATTTAAATAAACATGTCCGCCGCTTTTTTTCCGGCTTTTCCCCAAGCCGGAAAAAAAGCGGCGGACGTGTTTATTTAAATCCGCGGGGGATATTTAAATCCCCCGCGGATTTCCCTATCCTGACTTACCTGATTTGCATGGCTTTTCCGGAATTTGTGGCCAGTGTAGACGTAGCCCAATGGTTAACAGTTATTTAGTTCCACCCAGATGCTCCTTATCTCAAGGTCCCTGCCAGAGTCAGCATTCTATCCTTATCTCCGTATGGAGGCGAGAGGCAAAGGCAGCGTCTAATTCCAGATCTCGCGTTGTCAGGCCACAGACTTAGCCTGACTTGCTCTCTTGTTAACAAGACCAAGATGGCTGCACACAAATTCCCTTATTCCCTTTTCCTGCCTTCACAGTAGTTACATTCCTGGACTGTCATTGCTCCTTAAAAGTGCTGTCGTATGGGGGAAATCGGGACAATTTTGTATTTTATTAATATCAGCAGAACTGACTTAAATGGGGCCTGCATGGTGTGTAGTCTTGCCTTAATCTTTGTATTTATGCCGGTCAGTGTCGAATAAGCTATTTCCATATATTTGTGTATATATTTGCATGTATTTGCCACCACACTTAAGTTGCAGCCCCCGGCATGTGTTGTGAGTATCACTGTGGCCCCCGGGGCTTCCAAAGTTGAGTAGCTCTGCTGCATGCTGTTCCTTGGGCAGCCACTCAGCAGCCATTCAAACTCTGCCCCCACTGATTAGCAGAGTACCCATTACTAATTTGTGTGTTTCTACTGGTGGGGCAAAGTCACACATGCCTTGCTGCACATAAAAAAATTATTCCACATATGGATGGAAAAGATTAGAGGGAACATTGCAGCACACCCTGGCTTGAAGTGGTTTCCATTCTATAGAGGGTTTACAGTTTGCTTCAATGACTCAGCTCTTCCAACCTTTTTAAGCACACGATGGCTTTTTGAATTTAAGTGCAATCCAAGATCTACCTCAAACCCGAATAATCTTGCCCTGCCTCCTTTTTGCCCCTTCTCCAAGGCCTCCGCCCCAGCTCACTCCATCTTCCCTTCCTCCCCCGCCATCCTTCATTTTCACCAGGCTGGGGCAGAGGGTTGGGGGGCAGGCTCTGGTCTTGGATTAAAGGATTTGGAGTGTAAGAGGGGCTCTGAACTGAGCCAGGGGCAGGCAGTTGGAGTGCCAGAGGGGGTTCTAGGTTCAGGCTCTGGGAAGGTGAAGGGGGTGCTCTGGGCTAGGGCAGGGGTTTGGGGTACAGGAGGGGGTTCATGACTGGGGTAGGGTTTTGGGATATGGGCATCAGCTGGGCACTGTTTGCCTCAGGTAGCTCCTGAGTTGTGGTGCAGTGGTGCTAAGGCAGGCTCACCCTTGTCCTGGCCCTGCACTACTCCCAAAAGCAGCCAACAAACTCCACCCCAAATCCTTCTGTGCCCCTTCTTGGCTCTGTGGAGATAGTATGCAGGGTGGGAGCAGGGGCACCTTGACATCAGCACCCCTTCCTCTCCCTCCCCTTCCCTGTACAGAGTGCAGAGGGGACTGCTCCAAGGCAAAGGGTAGGAGGTGCACAACAGTCTGGCGCGGGGGGCAGCTGAAGTGCTGGGCTTGATAACCTTTTGGCCAGACCAGTTAGGATCACCTGTTTGAGGCTCCAAGATCTACTGGTTGGTGACCACTTCACTATGCAAACTGTTCCAGGCTCCCGGCACTTGGCAATCTTGGCATGCATAGGAGCTAGGTAGCAGTAAGTGACATGAAGTGAAACAGATCTCAAATGTTAGAATTAACAGGACCATTTGTCCGTTTAAGACCCTTCCAGTTACCATGTTCTTCAAGTGAAGAGGAGACCTTCAAACTAGAACTTGTGCTCACACCAGGTTTGAGCTGAGGTATGGGATATATTTTATTGTGTGCATATGCAGATGTGCACCACCAGTAGAAACACATGCTGCCAGATGTGGGTGCTCTACTAATCAGCTGGGTGCCATTTGACTCTTTCCTGAGTGGCCACCCAAGCACTCAGCTTACAGGGAACACTGCACACAACTATTACAAGTCCAGAATCAGGTGCATAGAGCCTGATCTAATTCTCTGAAAGTCAGTGGAAAGACTCTTGTTGACATCAATGGAAGTTTTACTGCCCCCACTCCCCTCCCCAGAAAACCAGCTTTTTTCACACCTGATTAGAGCTGTTTCAAACCATTCACTAAATACAGCCCTGGGGTAAGTGGTTCAACTCATTCCGGTCCCCATTTGGCACCATGGCTGTGTCTACATTGGCACGATCTTGCACAAAAGCAGCCACTTTTGCGCAAAAACTTGCTGCCTGTCTACATTCGCCGCGAGTTCTTGCACAAGTACACTGACGTTCTAATGTATGAAATCAGTGCTTCTTGCGCAAGAACTCTGATGCTCCCGCTCAGGAATAAGGCCTCTTGCGCAACTGTTCTTGCGCAAGAGGCCAGTGCAGACAGGCAAGATGAATTTTTTGCACAAGAAAGCCCTATGGTTAAAATGGCCATCAGAGCTTTTTTGTGCAAGAGACTGTCTACACTGGCATTGATGCTCTTGCGCAAAAGCACATCTCTTGTGCAAAGGCACATGCCAGTGTAGACGCTCTCTTCTGGAAGAGTTTTTGCACAAGATCATGCCAGTGTAGACATAGCCCATGTGTTTGTTTGTGTTTTATTGTTAGTCTGAGTTGAACCTCTGATATCAAAGCTATACCGAAGTGTGATTAAAATTGATTAATTGGAATGATTACAATTAGTGGTTAAAGTTAGATTTTTTTTTGTGTGCCAACTATTGAACAGGATTTAAAAGTATAACGGGCTACATACACTTCTGCAGCCTTGGATTTTGCAGAGTACAGGGTTTTTTATTTTCAAAAGGAGCAAAAAAGCCCCAGGACACAGCAATAGGTCTAATCATTAATAATGGCAAATTTGCACATGAATAGAATACAGGAAACAGTAGAAAAGGCTCATCTCTTACATGGTAAAGTATTGTAAAAATAGAATTACATTTCAACAAGATCAAAACCCCATTAAGAATATGGTAAATTACCATTACTTCAGATGTGATCTATAACAGGAGATTATGTTGTTGGTTTAGATTAGTGTGCCCATTAGTTCAAATCTGCTGATACTTAATAGTGCATGTCATTAGAATGATGAGGGACTATATGCATATTATAATTTACTTTCACTGCATAGACATAATGGTGTTGTGGAGAGCTAGGATGTTGGTGCAATCAAAGTGATTTAGAGTCAAGCTTTTGGATGAATGATCTAGATTCAGTTTTGTCATATCACGTTGATACACAACATACCCTTTATAACAAAGACAGCAAGGTTCTGAAGCAGCACCATCCTCTGGAGTTTTAAGTGTATCTGTTGCTTTTTCAGGGCACACACATGCTTAGCTTTAGTTATGTAAGCAGTGTCATTGAGTTTAAGAGTTCTCATGTGAATAAAGTTAAGTATATGCATCAGTGTTTCCTAAAATTGTAAACTCTTTGAGGCAGGGACTATGCCTTTCTTTGTCTGTTAGTGTTGTTGCTTAAACATAATAAAAGTAGGGGGACAATTAAAATATGATACAGTTCAAACAAGCGCAGAATCCATTGTTGACTACTTGATCGGTTATTGCAACATAATGGAATGGTTCACAGCTTGCCTCCTTAAACAATCAAATTATTCAAGTGGGAAATGTCCTAGGCTGATGAAAGCTAAAAATGACTTGTGTGTCAGTTGCATAGCTACTTGGAACTTATCTGTTCAATATGTTGAAGATGATCCAGAGGTGGCCAATTTAGTCTACAGAAGCGAAGAGTGAGGGAGGATTTGATAGCAGCCTTCAATTTCCTGAAGGGAGGTTCCAAAGAGGATGGAGAAAGGCTGTTCTCAGTAGTGACAGATGGCAGAACAAGGAGCAATGGTCTCAAGTTGTGGTGGGAGAGGTCCAGGTTGGATATTAGGAAAAACTATTTCACGAGGAGAATGGTGAAGCACTGGAATGGGTTACCTAGGGAAGTAGCGGAATTTCCATCCTTAGCGGTGTTTAAGTCTCGGCTTGACAAAGCCCTGGCTGGGTTGATTTAGTTGGGATTGGTCCTGCCAAGAGCAGGGGGCTGGACTTGATGACCTTCATAGGATAACATGATCTTGGCAACTAATTGACCTTTCACTATCAGTGGTAAATAGGCAATGGAGGGATGATAGGAGTTACTATAGAGAACTTTTTCCTGGGTGTCTGGCTGGTGAGTCTTGCCCACATGCTCAGGCTTCAGCTGATCACCATATTTGGGGTCAGGAAGGAATTTTCCTCAAAGATAGATTGGCAGAAGCCTTGGAGGTTTTTTGCCTTCCTCTGTAGCATGGGGCACGGATCACTCGCTGGAGGATTTTCTGCATCTTGGGGTCCTTAAACCATTTGAGGGCTTCAATATCTGAGATACAGATGAGAGGATTATTCTAGAAGAGGGTGGTGAGATTCTGTAGCCTGCATTATGCAGGGGGTCATACTAGATCAGTGGTCCCCAACGCGGTGCCGCGGGTGCCATAGCGCTTGCTGGGGCATTTATGTGTGCCCGCTGAAACATCTGGTCTTGTCCCGCCCCCAGCGCACGGCACATGCGCGGTGCCAGCCCGAGGCGCATGGCGCATGGGCAGCCCCTGCCCTGGGTGCACGGCACATGCGTGGTGCTGGCCCTGGGTGCAGGGTGCATGGGTGGCCCCACCCCCGGAAGCGTGGCGCATGAGCGGTCCCACGCTCGGACACCCGGCAGCTACGAAAGGTTGGGGAC
This sequence comes from Pelodiscus sinensis, assembly GCF_049634645.1. NCBI lineage: Eukaryota > Metazoa > Chordata > Testudines > Trionychidae > Pelodiscus > Pelodiscus sinensis. The sequence continues at coordinate 18,002,300 of NC_134736.1, forward strand.
CACTGGACTAGATGAACATAATGGTCCCTTCTGACCTTAAAGTCTATGAGTCTATATTTCTTGATGGATTTGACATAGTTTATTTTTTGTAGAATGTGAGATGGTACTGTGTCCCTTTATTACGGAGTTAGTACTTTTTTTCTTTTCTGTGTACTTACCACTGTATCTGTCTTGTTGGTATGTATGTAAAAGATTGAACCTCTCTAGTCTGGCACCCTTGAAACCTGAGTGGTTCTGAATGAGAGAATTTTCTAGACCATGGGAGGTTAATATTGTCCGGCAGCATTACCCACACTTCTACTGCTTACTGGGCTGTTAGAGGACATTTAGGGGTAAATTAGAGCTAAATTACAGCACAGAACACTGAGAGCCAGGATTGGTGGCTATAAACAAACTTTATGGGGCTATGGGAAACTTGGCCACTCCCATGAAAAGTGGACATCCAGCTAATTAAAATAATTCCGGATGACAGATGTTTCTGGATGAGAGAGTTCTGAATTAGAGAGGTTCAACCTCTACCAAGGCACTACCAAACTATTCTCTAAAAAAGAAATACATTAAGTTTGTAGATTAACACTTACGTTTGGTTTATTTTAAAAAAAATCACTCAGAATAACCAACTGTTCTCCAAAGAGAAGCAACCAAAATGTTCACCAGTGAACACCATGAACTATTAAAATGGCAGAAGTTGAGCACTGTTATGGAGCATGCTATAAGCATGTCTGCTACAAGAAAAGGGGAAAAAGTACAAAACTGGTGCACCAATCGTTACATTGCAAACAAAAGTTCAATTAAAAGTATCCTTAAACTCCCTAGACCATGGGTTCCCAAACTGGTGTGTGTGCCCCCCTGTGGGGGGGGGGTGAAGAAATTCCAGGGGGGGCACGAGGCAACCCAGTCCCACCTCCCTCCGTGAAATCCCCGCCCCCCAAGTTGTACTGCTATTTTTGGTTTTTGTCCTGTCAGTTCTTTTTTTTTTTTTTGGTCAACAAGTTTTGCTGCTATTTGAGGGGGAGGTGAGGGTTTCTCAAAAATAAAAAAGGGGGGTGTGATGTCGAAAAGTTTGGGAACCACTGCCCTAGACAGAAGCCTGCACTGTGCATACAGTTTCTATTGAGGCTCTTAACATGGTCTTCATCAGAACTACGATGTCCAAATGCCTAAGGCTCTACTATACTTTAAATAAGACAAATAAACATTTTTACAATAATGACAAAGCTCATGGAGTTAAAGTGCATTCACTTGACATTTCAAACATGGAGTTGAACAAAGAATACTTAAAACAGACCGCTGTTCACAGTCCTCAGTTTTAACAATGTCTGATCTTGCAGTCTTTGAAGATAAAGAATCTTCTTGAAGATAAAGAAGTGTTATGTGTCAATGGAACTGGAAGATCAGGATTTCAAATGTTATTATTTATGAAACACTATTTCACAAACACTTGGCCTCCCCTTTACAGAGCACTTTACAAACCAAGTTTGAAACAATCATGGTGGCTTACATGTTTTTATGGTTTTGTTTAAATATTAAACAATTCAAGTCTTATTGTAAAACCAATATTAAAACATGCTAGAAACCGGTAGTCTTTTACTCTCGCGTTCACAGAGGTTTTGCTTTTTTGTTTTTGTTTTTTAATGAAGTAATTTTCCAGCATTAAAACCAGATTACTGCTGACAGTAATGGCAGCAACACCTGTGCTAGTCAAAATTCTGTTTTTCACTTTTTACTTGTGATGAGGAGTGCTATCATCTGGTATGAGCAAAGTGGGTGCAATATCCTTTTCTGGGTTACCTTAACTCTAATTTCATAGTCTGGACTTAATTTCAAAACCTGCAGTTCTCACTGAAGTGTGATTTGTGCTAAAAGTTGCTAACCAGGAGCATTGTCGGGTTTTATAGCCATTGTATCCCATTGGTTTTCATATCAGATTTGCTTAGTCTGCACGCAGAAGTTTTTTTGAACACAAACTCAACCTGGGCCCTGACAGCTCCACCAATAATATAGCTTTGAAGGCCAAACTGTACCCTCATTCATGCCTGTGGCACCCCATTGTCTTTTGATCATGTCCTTTGTAGTATTTCTGGAAGCCAGCAAAAAACTGGACAAAGGAAAAGTTTCATCATCAAGCGCTCAACTAATTAATTCTCACAACTGTCTTGCAAGGCAGGGAAGTAGTATTATCCTAGTTTAACTGAGGCAGAAATGTTGTGTCACATCTCTAAAAATCAGGGTGTTTTTATTTAATTCACTAAATATGTATTATGTTGAAAAATGGTTAGATAACTTAGGCAGGGGCAGATGACGGTTTTGCGGGGCCCCGGGCAGCATACTTCCGCGGGGCCCCCCCTTTGCCACGGCGCATGCGCGGGGCTTTCTGAAGCGCGGGGCCCGGGGCGGCCGCCCCGTTCGCCCTGCTGTATATCCGCCCCTGAACTTAGGTTCCCAAAGTTAGCTCAGAAATATTGGCTGTAAGTGAGTTTCACAGGAATTCTTGCCTTTCTTTAGACCAGAGCTACTCAACTCTGGAAGCCCTGGGGGCCACAATGATAGTTACAGTAATTGCAGAGGGCCGCAACTTAAGTGTGGTTGTATATACATGCAAATATATATGCAGATATATGCAAATAGCTTATTCACTTGGATGGGTATGAATACAAAGTTTAAGGCAAGACTATACAATACACAGGCCCCATTTAAGTCAGTTCTGCTGATATTAATAAAATGTAATAGTTACCCGATTTCTACCCATCTGACAGCACTTTTAATGAGCAATGACAGTCCAGGAATGTAACTACTAAAACTCATTTCAACAGAAGGCCATTATACTTTTGTGTTTTGGTTCCCACCCGCAGGCTGCATGTTGAGCCCCGCATAACCCAAACTGCACCGTGGGCTGCAAACAAACAGGCCGCGGGCCGCATACAGCCCACGGGCCATATGTTGAGTAGCCCTACTGTAGACAATGTGTCTCAGGTGGCTGTACAACTGTTGCATAAACTTCCCAGTAAATTTGCATCTTGCAATTGGCTGGCTGTGCATTCCATTATCAGGACCCTCATTGCTGAAATAACTTGCTCTGAAACTTGTCTGATCCATTTATGATACACATTAATTAAATCTGCTGGTTTAAATACCTGATTAAATCATTATTTGAAAGCAAGCATTGCTAATGGATTCTCAGGAGCAACAAATCCATCCACCTCTTTACAGTGTTAACATGGTGATCCATCCAAGGTGAGATCAAGCATTTCTACCTCTGTCTGAAATCCTCAGACTATGATGTTGATACATCAGACTGACAGTTTTACATACCATCAGATCAGTCACACTATAAATATGAGAACATACCATATTAATTCTGTACATCATACAATATTGTCAACAAATACTGACTACTATACGTCAGTTTCTTTTCCACACACCAGGTGTTTCTCAAATGCTGAAACATCTCTTTCTTCTGAATTCCTCTTTACTGTTTCGGCATATCCTTCAGTTACATATTGCATATTAGGCTTCGTATTGGCAACTGGAAGATAAATTCATATTTGTTGAAGTTCGTACATAGACTGGGGGATTTATTTTGACTAAAATTCATCCTTTAACATCACTGATAAATACATTTTTTAAAAGTGACGGTGTATAGATATTACAGTAATAGTAACTCTAGCAATTTTCAAGAGTGATTGAGCAGGAAGACATGATCCAATATAAATTAATTTATGGTCAAGAAAATAATTGTTTCTTTTTTATTAAGGCTGGTTGAAATACTCTGCATTTTGAAATAAAACCTTTTCCCATTTTTACAAGAATATTTGCTTTTTTTCTTCCCTCATTTTTCAACCCATTACACAGAGCTGATCAAAATTTGTCAAGTTTAAGAAAGTTACTGACATTTTTTATTTAAAAATGAATTATTTTATAGTAAAATTGTTGGCAAATTGTACTCCCTTTTTCAACTAGTCCAGCTTTTAAACTACGAAGCTGCATGTGTTTCTTTAGATTCCAGGAATACATTTTACAGCAAGGTGTCCCACAGAGTTTTAAAAGGCAACCTACAGCTGGGTTTTTCTGTAACTACAAAGTGAAGACAAAACTGAGGATGTGCAGGTTGCGTTTGCTGATTAAATCGTTATTTGAAAGCAAGCATTGCTAATGGATTCTCAGGAGCACCAAATCCAGCCACCTCTTTACAATGTTAAGTATAAAACCTTTTCCCATTTTTTTACAAGAATATTTGCTTTTTTTCAGCCAACACCAGCTGCCCCAGGGATGGAGCTGGCTCCCACATTTAGAAGGCAGGAATAAAAGCCCTGCTGAAGGAGTGGCTTAGGGGATAGGGCATCAGCCTCTAGAGCACAGAGTAGTGGGTTCAATGTGGCCCCCTCCTCCACTCACTCAGGCAGCAGCTGGACAGCCTGGGTGGGTGGTGTTATGAAATCAGCAAACAAGCAATTTCTGTTCATCTAAAAAAGGTACAAGTCTCACCAATATTACATGTGTATCTATTTTTGATAAAATATTTCTGTAAATATTTATAGCTCTTAATGCCAGAAGGAGCATTACAATCACCTAGTCCCACCTCATAGATAACATGAGACAAGGAGCTTTACCCAATAATTTCTACTTTGAACCCATGACTTCTATTTGAGCTGTGGCAGTCTCTTAGAAAGACCCCAGTCTTGACTTAAGGACTGCAAGTCATGGAATATCCCCCAGCTCCCTAGTTTTATTCATGGCATGTAGCCAAGGAAGTGTTTTGAAATTTGGGTAGCCACTACTTTGCAGAATTATATCACCTGTAATGTTTTGGGGAAAGCGCAGCCTTATTTCCTTGCTCTCCCATATCATTCATACCCTGTCACCCCTAAATGAGCATTTCTCATTCATAATACATGTTCACAAAATAACTACCAAACACATCTAATAAAAACCAAATAGAAAGCTGTAATTTTGAAAGACACCTATGGGAATTCGGCACTCAGGTCTTGTTAAATTCTAATGGGATTTGTACAACTAACTGTTAGGCTCCTTTGAAAATCCCAGGCAAAAGCTTTAAGCATCACTGTAATCTCTCATGGGGTTCCCAGTTATAAGGATGAATCTGAGAGATTGTTAAAGTGCTCGTGTGTCTGTACTGGGCAGTGGGCTACTCAGAAGGTTTAACTAAAATGCATGATTGACGCATAAGATTTACAGCTTGCAAATCTTTCTCAAACATTGAGGGTAGCATGAATCTGCTCTGGTTGAAGTCAGTAGCAAAACTCGGATTGCAACAAGAATTTTAATGACCGAGGGTAGTGGTGGTAGCTTACCTTGACCATTCTTCTCAACGGCTTGATTGTCTTCGTTAGACCTGGATTTGTAACTCTCCAGCGTCTGTTCTGAAGTGTCATTTTCTGCGCAGATAACATAAGCAAACACTATGTTGTGATTTTTTTTCACATATTTGCCCCCCTCTCCCTCTGCACATGCCCAAATCTTGAATGAGAAGGATATGCTGTGGTCAGAGCACAGTATGGGTGTGTCTACACAGCAAAGTTATTTTGGAATAATAGCTGTTATTCCAAAATAACTATGTGAGCATCTACACAGCAATTCCTTTATTTCAAAATAATTTTGAAATAATGGATGGCTTATTCTGACTTCTGTAAGCCTCATTCTATGAAGAATAACGTCTATTCCGAAATAGATATTTTGAAATAAGGCGTGTGTAGATGCTCCACTTCTGCTATTTTGAAATAGTCCCTCACCAGGGCCATTCTCAGTTATTCCTCCTGGGGCTCTAAATCCAGATAGCATGTCTACATTAGGGAAGCCTGCCTCGGACGCATTTTGAGGCTTCCCTGCAGTGTATACGTGCTATTTCAAAATTCAGGAATAGCTTATTCCAAAATAACTGTGCAGTGTAGATGTAGCTTAGTTGTACTGCCAAAAAGGAGCAGCTGAGCCAATTAGTGCCAGTCATTGATGGAGGCTTTTGTGATAAAGACTGTTGTCCATTGAGATGTGGCCAGAGGCCCTAGGCATTTCCCCTTGGATCCTGACCCAAAAGTGCTTGAACTAGGGATGCGGAGGAGAAGGGAAAAAGGGTTAAAAATACAAATGAATGGAGATTGCTTATCTCCTAGAACTGGAAGGGACCTTGAAAGGTCATTGAGTCCAGTCCCCTGCCTTCATAGCAGGACTAAGTACCATCCCTGACAATTTTTGCCCCAAATGGCCTCCTCAAGGATTGAACTCACAACTGTGGGCTTAACAGACCACTGGTCAAGCCACTGAGCTATCCCTCCTCCCCAACACAAAGTGGTTTCCACTTAATCCAGTTTGGTTCAATGGCTCATAGTACCCCCACTATAAAAACTGTTCCAGCACCTATGTCCTGAAGTTTGTAACAACTTTCGGTTCTGACACAGGCTTGATTTTTAACCAATGATCTAGACATGCAAGGGTCCTTTATGATGTTACCAACCACCTCAACTATCTAATCCCTCACATCCATCCTAAACACTGACATTACAGGCAGTCCCCGGGTTACGTACAAGATAGGGACTGTAGGTTTGTTCTTAAGTTGAATTTGTACGTAAGTCGGAACTGGCGTCCAGATTCAGCCGCTGCTGAAACTGACCAGCGCTGACTACAGGAAGCCCGAGGCAGAGTTTCTCTGCCCCAGGCTTCCTGGAATCAGCCGCTGATCAGTTTCAACAGCAGCTGAATCTGGACGCCTGGGACAGAGCAGCTGGGGCGCTGCCGGGTAGGTCCCCGCAGCGCAGCGCCGCACCTCGGCGCTGCGGGGACCAACCTGGCAGCACCCCAGCTGCTCTATCCCAGATGTCCCCAAGTCAGCTGCTGCTGAAACTGATCAGCGGTTGATTCCAGGAAGCCCGGGGCAGAGCAACTCTGCCTCGGGCTTCCTGTAGTCAGCCGCTGCTGGTCAGTTTCAGCAGCGGCTGACATGGGGACGCCTGGGGCAGAGCAGCTGGGGTGCTGCTGGGTTGCTCCAGTAGCGCCGCTCCTCAGCGCTACTGGACCAACCTAGCAGCACCCCAGCTCCTCTGTCCCAGGCGTCCTGATTCAGCCGCTGCTGAAACTGACCAGCAGCGGCTGACATGGGGATGCCTGGGGCAGAGCAGCTGGGATGCTGCCGGGTTGGTCCAGTAGCGCCGAGGAGTGGCGCTGCGGGACCAACCGGCAGTGCCCCAGCTGCTCTACCACAGGCGTCCGCGAGAAAAGCCTGGTCTGCTGGGGGGGGGGGGGGGGGTGCACTAGCTGCGCCCCCCCCCCCCCCCCCCAGCAGACCAGGGAGATGCGGGCGGCGGGACCGCGGCGTGTCTGGGCGGTCCCGCCGCCCGCGTCCTCTGGGGGCGAGAAAAGCCCCATTCGTAAGCCCCGGGAACTGCCTGTACTGGAGATTTAGATTGTGCTGTCACTCACCTCTCTTCCAGACTCCATGTGCTTTTTTCAGCTTTCTCATGAAGAGCAGGACTATGATGAGCATCACAAAGATGAGGACAGCTACCAGGACTGGTAACAAAACACTTGTTTCCCTTTGTCTGATTCCTTCAGAATTAAGATCTGTTTCTATAAAAGACATATTTTGAATACAGTTAAGTAGCTACTAACTATGAATTTTAGGTAAGAAGATGAGGGCTGTCTATTCGAGATAGTGCTAAGTGATATGACAGGAATGCACGCCTGTTCATCAGAAATAAAGGAGCATATGACAGATAATGGGAGATCATTTTTAAGACTAATGATTAGATTGTTGCTCAAGTTTGTGTTGAGAACATAGGGTATGTCTAGACTACATGGCTCCGTCAACAGAGGCATAGACATAGGAAAATGAAATGGCGATTTAAATATTCGCCGCTTCATTTACATCAAAATGGCTGCTGCGCTATGCTGATCATCTATTTGGCGGCACAGCACGGTAGTCTGGACCCTTCGCGGTTGACAACAGAAGCCTTTGTCGACTTTTCCGTTCTGCCTTGTGGAATGCCATAGTGTCCTTCATGGTGGATTTGGTAATGTAGACACTTTGCTGCTGGGAGCCAGGCTGACTTCAGGAAGGCCCATTTAGAGTTTAATATTAACAAGTGCTTACTGATGGTAGCATTAGAATTCAGGGTTGTTTCTTCATGGGTTATTGATGATTCTTCTGTCCCAAAGGTTTCTTCTGCAAATGTCACATTTATTGTGATTTCTGCTCCTGTAGAAATGAACAGTGTATCTCTGATTAGCCCAATCACGGTCTGTTTACACACTACAGTATTAATTCAAAATATAATGATTCCGAGGAATGTGTATGAGTCAGATTTTCAACGGATGTAAATTGGGATAGATGGAGCTATGCTGATCTATATGAGTTGAAGATCCAGCTCTATATTCTTTAGTGTTAAATATAAAACTTGGAGATTTCTATCCATGCTAGAGAACAGGATGATCAAACAATTAAGCCTCAGAATAGGTCTCGTCAGGTATCTCTATACAGCAGGGCTAAAGTCGAATGAAAGTACGCAACCTGTGCTACGTCAATTGCATAGCTTAAGTTAAAATAGCGTATTTCAGCTTTTGGCGCTGTGTACACTGCAGGAAGTCCGAGGAAGAACACTCTTGCTCCAACTTCCCTTACTCCTCGTAAAAGGAGGGTTACAGGAGTCAGACTAAGAAGTCCTCCAGCTTGACATTATTTCGACATTGTTAAAATAACTGCTTGTAGTGTAGATGCGGGCTATGTTATTTCGGAATAACTAACGTTATTCCGAAATATCACTGCTATGTAGATGTACCTGAAGATTTGCAAGTGTTATTTCTGTTTTACAATTGAGGAAACTGGAAAACAAAGTAATGTGAGTTGACCAATATTACAGTGTGATCCAATGTTACAAGTGAATTTAGAATTTGAATTCTTGGCTCCCAGCACTTTGTTCAGTTCATTAGATTACTATGTTATTCCATCATTAAAAAGTTTACCAGTGATGATTGTGGAGTTTTGAGTTGATTGTTCATTGCTTATTGTTGGTGTATCTGTAAAAGATGTTTCTTCTGTGATATTCAAAGTTCTTTCTGCAGACATGAAAGGAGAAAATATTTTTACTTACTTTTTCCCTTTCAATAGTCTGATCAGGCATCCAAACTGTGGACAGACCCAACAAAATTCCACCTTACTACGGCAGTATTTCAGGAGTCTAACAATGGGTTTTATGAAAATTCTTAGCTACGGTTCTAATAAATGCCATTTAAGGACAGAGCTTTCATAAGTGCCAATGGCTCAAATCATTAAAGCCATCCTTAAAACCTTCTTGGGTCCAAGAAATTTAGACACAGAAATCACATTGAAAGTCAAAAGGATTTGTGCTTCTAAATCACTTACACATTTCAAAAAAGTGAGGAAATGCTTTATTTTTTCCTCAAGTGAATGATTTTGCAGTTGAGAACCAAAACTTATCCTGTAACCCATTGTTTCCTAAGAGTAAAATCAAGCTTTCAGTTGGAGTTTCTGGGCCAAGCATGGGGAAGATGTCAGGGAATGTTCTTACTCTAGAAGTCCTTTGCCATAGACTACATAAGCCCAATGGTAGGAACAGGCTTGCTTGTCTCTAATACAGCCCTGACATTCAGGACTTAATAGTGGTGAAGCCTCTGGCCTTGTTTGTGCTTTGAACCACTCAGAGATGCACAGCTCTCTTGAACCCAGCTAACCTTTGTGCGGTTGAAACAAAATGTTTCCACTGTGGGGAAGGAGTAAAAACCCTGTGGCCATGGAGTTGGGAGTCAAATTTGTCCCTTAGCACCAAACCTTGATGGTCTTACTCAGTTCTTTCCCACTCCTGGCTCATGTAAATTCCCATGGCAGACAAGCCATCCAATTCTTTAGCTAATATTAATCATAACAATACTTAGACTTCAGAGCACTGTGCAACAGCCACTGTAGCTGACTCTCAAATGGCCCCATAAGCAAGTGAACATTAATGAACTCCGTTTTACAGTAGAGAACCAGAATCAGAGGTCGAGGTTTTCAAAATCATGAGGGGATGTGGATGCCTTGTAGGAACTGCACATTGAAATTCCCGAGCCTTTGATAAAGGCTCAGTGGAGCCTTTAAATGACTCCCCCAAGGTAATGGAATAAGTCAGTAGTAGATCCTGGATTAGAACAGTGGAGTTCCTGTCTACCAGTCCTGTTCATTACAGCATATGGGCATTCTGCTTACAAAGACATTCATTAGTACATGTACCAATGGTGCTGTTAGCATTCTGAGTAGCTGATTCACTGCTTGTTGATGGTTCTTCTGAACTAGAAATGTCCTTCACTGTTGAAGTTACTGTAACTTCTGACCCTGTAGAAATGAAAACAAAACACAGTGTATAGACAGTGTATAAATTAAACTCATTTGTAAAACAATTAGTTTATATGCTGTCTGTCTATAACATTATACATATACACACATATATACATACACACACACATACACAGTTGGAGAGGTCTCAAAGGCACAAAGGCCAGGATCCTTTAAGCTGTTTAGGTGCCCAAATTCAGTGAAATTAATGAGTTAGACAGCTAAGCACCTTTGAGGTTCTGGGTCAAATTGTACTGACATTAAAAAAAAGTTAGCTAATTTCCATTTTAAAATCTCCATAAAATAAGGGCACAGCCAGCCAGCCAGACCCCTTTTAAAGTTTGGAAAGTTCATGTCAAACAAAACATAATTTACATGGTAGTAATGCAGCCCTCTCCCCCTTCCTTATATCTGGTACAAGCCTACTTGTTACCACTTGAATAACTTTACAGTTTAAGATGTGTTGACCATGCTTATTTTCTGTCAGCCTGTGGCACAGTGCCACCTAGTGCATCCACAGGGATAGGTGTTAATAAATTCACGGCCACTGGTCCCATATGCTTGTCTTCACCACAAAGAAAGGACACATCTACACAACAGGGCTAAGGTCAGAATAAGCTACACAACTTCAGCTACATCAATTGTGTTGCTGAAGTTGAAATAGCTTAATCTGGCTTTTGGCGCTGTCTAACCAGCAGGAAGTTGAAAGAACACTCTTCCTTTGACTTCCCTTGCTTCTCGTAAATTGAGGGTTACCATGAGTCAGAATAAGAAGTTCTCCAGCTCAACATTATTTTGACATTAAAGCTTGCAGTGTAGATGCACATTTTGTTATTTCAGAAGAACATCAGTTATTCCGAAATAATGCTGCAGTGCAGACATACTCAAAGAGACAAGCGGAGAGGGGTAGTATTTCTCTAGGATGGATGCAGTTCTAAAATGTTCACCTGTGTATAACAACTATTGTGTTTTGTGGTTCAAGGATCTTCGTAACAGCTGGAATATAAATTCGTTCTCAGCAGCATTTCCGTCTGCTCCTCATGTGACATTTTAACAAATCACCTTAATGCCATTAAGAAGAAATTTTTACTTACAAATAGTTGTGTTCGCTGGTAGTTCCCTCTGCTGGGTAGGTATTGCTGGTAGATGGCTAGATGGCTTCTCAGGTACAGTGGTAGAAAAGTCTGGTTGGCTGGATTCTAAAGGAATATCCACCAAAAAGACAAAGAAATCGGAAGACATATTTTAGAAATAAATCCAGCCCAGAAAGTTGGAATTCAAATCTGAAATATCCCAAGCTCCAGAGATATTTGTCTCTAAGGCTAGGTCTACATTATAGGGGGTTGTTTTTCTGAAAAAGCAATGCAAATTGCACTCCACAATTTGCCTAGCTTTTTCCGATCACTTTTCCGGAAGAGGGTGCCAAATAGCGGAAAAGCCTCCTTTTTCGTTGGAGCCCTTATCCCTTATAGAACAAGGAATACAGAAAGAGCGTGTTTGCTCTTCCGCAAAAAAAACCAGAAGAGCAAACACATTCCTTGGACGCAGCAGAGTTTTAACCCCCACAGTGTAGACATACGCTAAGTTTTTATATGGGACCAACTATATATTTTTTCCAAAATAACAGATGTGAATTTTAAGTAGAGTGCAGAGGATTTTGAGAGAAGATTGTGCTAATATTTGGGTTGGACTCTGTAGCAATCACTGGAAAAGAAAAACACGCTTCTAAACATAATGCAAGCAATAGTCAGTATTATCTTTGAATATATTTTGACTGCCCATTTTAGCTTTACAAAAGCACTTTACAAATAATTTTATATGATTTATTTCACAATCATGTGGTCATATAAATGCCAAAAAGTAATATTGGCCAAGCAGTCATAGTAATTGAATCTGTCTCCGTTAAACCCCAGATTGCCTTAATTTAGCACTGTTCTACTGTTTATATTATTTAATTTACAACAGTGAAAAGATTTTAAAACATGGAACCTACCAACGGTTGCCTGAGAAGAGAAAACTTCCTGTTGGGTACTTGTTGCTAGAGATATGCTCACAGGTGATGTCTGTATTATAGATTCTGGAGTAGATTCTGTGGAAACAGCCAATGCATTAAAGAGATAAAATTAATAAATGATAATTCATAAAACATCTTTTTTAAAAAGTCAGGGGCTTTTTTATTATTGTACTTACCCACATAATGCTGAGGATTCTCAGAGGTCTTTGTACTTATTTCTAGCATATTTGGAGCTGAGCTTGAAGTAGTCACTGGAAAATAATAATAGTACTTCAACATTTTCTAGTTTCTTTCATCTGAAGCTCTCCAAGGACTTTACATGCATTAACCATATCTAACAGTATGTATGGGAGGTAAATAAGTATTAGGCCCATTTTACAGATGGTAAACAGAGATACAAGGAGCAGAAGTGAATGTTCCAGTGTTCTGGGTTGTGTGGTGTAACACATGGACCCAGAATTTTGACTGAATTCAATGTGCTTTGGATCAGGTTCACTGTGTGTAAGAGGCACAGGTAGTAGTAGAAGCTTGGAATCCAGCTCCAAGTCCATTCTTTAACCACTGGAGAGCACTGTCTTCCAAAACCAGAATTCACACTGAAGAGACTTTCTGAATGATAGACCACAGGTTCAGCTATGTGTCAGTGCATATGCAGGGAGATACTGGAGTAATTCAGTATGGCCTAATAGAGTCTTATTTTAGGACTCGAGACCTAGGTTCACTTCCTTGTTTGTGGATGACTTTGCTGAGGTTACTTAGTGCCTCACTTTCCCCATCCGTAAAAGGGGGGCTGATAATACTGATGTGTGTGGCAACATGCTTGGAGATCTATTGATGAAAAGCACCATACAAGTGAGAGTCTTATTTTTCAAGCTCAAATACTAAAAGGAATCACCATCAATCAACCAATGCTTAAATAAATACTATTCTTACTGAAATGTTTAAACTGGAAGGATGCTGTCAATTTTCCTTCTTGTACGGTTTCATGATGAATGACACAACTGGCTGTTGAATCCTGGTTGTAAGCACGGACTGTGAGCGTGCTGGTTGTGTTGCATTTCTTTCCATCGTGTTCAAACTTGTGTTTGGTGTCACCTAAGTAACCATTTGAAGAAAACATTTAAGTGCATAACAGTCAGGAGCAATTTAAAGAAAAACTTTCCAGTCATAAATCTGCTTTACTTTTGGTCTGCTCAAGCAACACATAAGTAGGGTTGCCAGATGTTCGGTTTTCACCTGGATAGTTCAGTATTTTGGCCTTCCGTCCGGTAAAAAAACCCAGAGAATACCGGACATGTAAAATGTCCAGTATTTTCTGTTTTCCTTGGATGGATGGCCGGCGGCATCTGTGAGGGGAGCGAGGAGCGCGGTAATTTACACGTGCAATGACTTTTTTTTTTTTTTTGCTTAACAAATTTGTTTCCTTGCCTGTTGGGGATTTTTTGTAACGATATCTGGCAATCCTACATATAAGTGCTGAGCAGAAATCATGTTTTTACAGTCACTTAATTGCAATCTACATGCTACGGTGCACTGGAGAAAAAAACCCTACAAGTTTGGTTCTACTTCACTAAAACCCAGGGGCCGACTCACCTCTCCTGCAGTGCAGAGAAGCGCCGCACTCCTCCGGGGTTAGCGCCCTCTCCCGCAGCGCACCTGGCACACCAGCACACTTTCGGATTTAGGGCGCAGGGCCCTTTTAAGCACGGGGTCTGATTCAGGGGAATCGGATGAATCGGCCTAAAGCCGGCCCTGTCTGTTAACTCTGGTAGTATTTATAACTTTGCAATCAGAGAAATCCCTTGGTTTCTTAACTTAGTTTACAGCCTTCTTTAAAGGAGGAGATTTAATTTATCACCCAACAAAAATATTTTTCCATTCAAAACTACACTCCATTTAACTTGCATGTAGTGTACTGCAAACAGTTGAGCGAATTCATCATCATTCTTTAATATCAAATCCTGCATCATAAAAGTCTGCTCAGATATCAAACAAAAAAGCCTGCAACAATATGGATCTTTAGTTACACAACTGCAGATGTAACTTTCCAGATGCCCATGTGACTTAAGGTCAAAGGGCACATTGCATCAGATATAAAATGCCCCGGCTTGTGATCACACCACCCTCATTAAATAAAGATCCAAATGGCAAAATCAGACATAAGTCAGCAGCAGTTTAAAATTCTCCAGGCCTCAGTGAATCAAACTAACCAACTAAGCAAAACACATTATTTTGAAATAACACAGCATTTATGCAAGCTATAAAAGATCTCTCTGGGTTGTATGGTGTAACACTGTCCATATAATATACAACTTTATTACTTTAAAAATAGAATGAACAACTCCTAATCCCCCCTAGTTTCCTTTAAACTAGAACTCTTGAAATGTATATTTTACCAAGATTACAGGTGAAGACTTGTAAGCTTTACTTCCTGATCCAAAATAGAAATATAATCTTCACGTCGTGATACAAAATAGCAAGTAAAGAGAGGAAACCATTCACACTTACTCTTTCATATCTGTCCCACACATGCTGACAGTGTCTTGCATTTCCTCTAACATACATTGCTACGCCTGCCAGCAAGGCAGTTGTTATTTGATCGCAATATTTAGAGCAGTTGTTTGCACCACATGCAAGTAAAATCAAGGTAGCCCCTTGCTCTCCCTCGAGATACATGTGTTCAGAGCTCTACAGGGAAGAGGGCTTTTCATTAAATGACAATAGGAGGCAGATAGTGGAACTTCAGTAAGCGGTGGAACTACTGGCATGGATAAGTGCTACATTCAGTGTGAATTTCAGAACAGAATCTGCGTCTTAACCTCTGTATTCTTCTGACCTCCTGTCTATAAAATGTGGTTAGTCACAGAGGGAGTTTGAGGGTTTTCTAATTCTCTCTGTGCTGTGAAAATTGTACCTTACAAGCGCTGTTAGCTGCGTGACTCTAATGTGAATAATCATGTCAATCCCTTCCCTTTAAGGAAAGGTCTCCCCAGGATTTAGCACTTGCATGCAATTCTCAGACCTCCAACTTTGGGTGCTGAGGCCTTTGTGGTTGAGTTAGAGATGTAACAGTGTAGCTGATTAACCGATAAGCAAAAGCTTATAGGTTAATGCTATAGACTACATGCATTCCCTCCCCCCCATCATCACCAATAAACTTTTTAGCAGGCTGGCCTACCCCCGCTGCATTTTAAAGTGTATTAGGAACCAGGCGGGCAGGCAGCCTGGCAGTGGCTCATTTCCGCATCATGCCGGGTCTGAGAGCTTAGACCCTCCCTTAAACAGGAGCTGCTGCCGCCCCATTCTACTGCCTCTTTATCAGAGGCAGCAACATAAGGCGACAGGCAGCTAGTACACGAGGGGAGCTGTTTTTTAAATTGGCTCCACTTGCAGACCAGCTCCTGCCTGACACCCAGTGCTGCTGCCTCTGATAAAGAGGCAGCAGCGCGGAGTGGCAGGGGCTCCCCCGGAGTGAGGCCAGAGCGCACTGGCTGCCGGCCCCGCCCCTGGGGACTATAGAATAGTTAAGTAACCGATAAGAATTCATGAGGTTACTCGACTATCCAATTAACCGATATTTAACATCCCTAGGTTGAGTGGTGTTTGTACAGTACATAAATGGCTGACAAGAATATTTCAAGCAAATGCCACCCTGTGGCCATTGAAAACTCACCATAGACTTCTAGCCCATTATCTAGCAGCCAAGTAATCTGAGGAGGAGGTTTACTTCCCCAGGTTAAGCAGCTCAGTACAATCTTTTCTTCTTCACCATCGGTTCTAATTTCTGATACTTCCAACACTGGCTTGGAGGGAGCAGCTGTAACAAAGAAATGCATGATGGGATTAGGCTCTTACACTCTTGTGCAATCAGTTTCATGACTGGGTGCATGTTTCTCACATTATTATTATTTATTTAAGTTAAGGGTGCATCTAGAGACCCCAGACAGGAGCAGGATCCAGTTTGCTTGGCAGTATAGAGATACATATAAAGACAGTCCCTAAGCCACAGAACTGGGCATGCCCACCTGAGTCTTTCCCTGGCCCCAGCCCTGGTTAGAGCAGCATAGAGGCTATCATGACTTGTGCGAGCTGGCAGCAGTTTCCAGTGGATTGTTCACCAAAGCTGAGCATAGCTAGAGCACAGTGTGTTTTGTCTTTTTCTCCCACAGTCGTTCCCTTTCCCCGGTGCTGGAGATGAAGTATAGCAGGGATGGTGGTGGGGGAACTGTACTATGCCATCTCTGCACTCACTCGGAACACCTCCACACCAGGATCTCCCCAGCAAAGAAGCTAGAGCCAGATTCCATCTTGCACTACTCAAGGACACGAGAGAGGGGGCAGAGAATTTGGCCTACCATCCACACTAGGCTGCGTTTACGGTACTTTATTTACTTGCTGGCACATGAAACCCTGTATTTCAGACTTTGAAGACTGGTACACTAGCTCCCCTACCCTATCTGATTGCTGAGTTTCTCTCTTGGCCATTGTCATGGCCAGTTTCCGATGTGGTTCTGCAGCTCTCGTCTATGATGGAACTAATAGTTCCACATGGCAGCTTTTCAGACAGTCACAGCCCTAAGTAGGAGAAATCAGTGCCCTGTATTTTGTGAAGCCCAAGACATTCTGGCTAGCTCCTACAAAGGTCCAGAAAGCTTCCCTTCTCTTTCCCTGTTTTATATCTTTCACAGATGCTGCCATTTCATGACGTGGCCCCTTCTATCTCTCCAATACATTGCAAGAAAGATAGGGCATAAAACATATATTAGGGTTTTTAATATAAGCCACAACTGTTTAACTAATTACCCATATCTATCACCTTTAAAAACATTTCAACTGCTTCACTAAAGAAAAGGACTAAAGTTGAATGAGCTTTCATAACTTCACAGCAATTGATGGAGCAATTAAAAATAGCATTGAACTATGATCTGGCCCCCTAACCAGAAAATGGTTTCTTTTAACCATTTAGGTTTTCAGAATCAAACTACACAATCACAATAAAGTATAACTCTTCTGCCCAATCAGGTTCTTGGGAAGGTGATCTCATTTAGATTTTGACCAAGAGTCCCTCAGAATTGGGTCTCACTTGTGCCAATTGGTGATCAGTGTTGAGAACACAACAGAGAAAAAAACAATATAGAGCTAAATCACAAGGCCATTTGGTCAATTACTTATGTATCAATTGACCAAAGTCTCCTTCCCAATGAATGGATCAATAATCAACCTTTTTAACCTACTTCACCACAAATTATATTAGTCTCAAGGTCTGGGTAACACTCCTAAGTAAGCTTCAGGGGGTAGCCAAGTTAGTCTGTACAGCAGCATTTCTTAAAGTGTACTCTGTGGTACACTGGTGTGCCACGAGACAGTTGGAGGTGTGCCGCGGAGAGAACAGAATTCAAAATGGCCACCCTTAAAGGGGTAAGCCTCCTTTTTTTTGCTCAACAAAAAAATCCTTAGTGTTCTCCATAAAAAAAATTATTGTTTGGTGTACCTCGGTCTTAAAAAGTTTAAGAAACACTGCTGTACAGGATAAACTTAAAAAAACAACAAATGGTCTGGTAGCATCCTTATCTGCTTCTTTTTAACTATCCAATCTTCAGGTGCTTACAGATTATCAGTTCTGCCTACTTGTTTTTCCCTTTGATATTTTCATACCCTCTGCTCCTTGTTTCATGCCCCCTTCCTTCTTTTTCCTCTCCCCCCCTTCCTCCTCTATTTATTTTGGGTCTGCACATCCTAAACTCAAAACTCCGGTCATCTGAAGAAGTGGGCTGTGCCCATGAAAACTCATGAGATCATCTACATGTTTTGTTAGTCTATAAAGTGCTACCAGACCATTTGTTGTTTTTTAAGTTACTCCTAAGTAACTGAAACACCTACATTTTTAACAGTCTATACCAGTGTTCCTTAAACTGTGTTTCGTGGCACACCGGTGAATGCCGCGAGGCAGTCGGAGGTGTGCTGCGGACAACAACAGAATTCAAAATGGCTGCCCTTAAAGGGGCAGGCAACCTTTTTTTTTTGCTCAATAACTTTCCCCCCGATCGCTTTTTCTTTCTTGGCTCAACAACTTTTCCCTGTCTCCCCCGCCCCCTCCTTTTTTTGCTCAACAAAAAATCCTTGATGTTCCTCATAAAAAAAAATTATTATTTGATGTTCCTCGATCTTAAAAAGTTTAAGAAACACTGGTCTATACAATTTGAGTGCTATTCCAGAATCTTGAACACTTGGTATCTTTTATGTTTGCATATGCCAAGAACTTGAAATGCCATATGAAACCATTAACATTAGTGTAGGTTGAATCTCTGTGTCTGACATCCTTGGAACCTGACTGGTGCCAAACCAAAGAATTTGCCTAACCCCAGAGGTCAATATTGTCTAGCAGCATTACCAAAGCTTCCACTGCTTACTGGGCTCTTAGAAGACATTTAGGAGTAAATTAGAGCTAAATAACAGCACAGAACACTGAGATCCAGGACTGGTGGCTATAAACAAACTTGATGGGACCGCAGAAAACTTGGCCACACCTATGATAAGTGGACATCCGGCTAACTAAAATCATGCCAGACCACGGATGTTGCTGGACTAGAGAGGTTCAACTTGTAAAATATATGCAGCTGTCTGCAGCCTTAGTTAACATAATTTGTTCAGTTTCAAATCTGCTTTACAATAATCTTGACTGGAACTTATTACAAAATAAGGACACACGGTGCAACTGTGTGACCATCTTTAAAGAACATAAACACGCATCAAGAACAAGGAGTCTGGTGGCACCTTAAAGACTAACAAATTTATTAGGACATTAGCTTTTGTGAGCTGCAGTTCACTTTGTCAGATGCATGAAGTGCAAGAATCAGACGGCATACCAACAGAGATGGGACTGTTACAACTGTGTTAATGAGCACTCGTTTTTGCTGAAGCAAACTAGCACGGCTACCTCTTTGAAACATATACAGCAGGGGTGAGCAATAATCTTTAAAAGGGGGCCACTTCATGAATTTTTGAAGTGGCCTTGGGTTGCCCCGGAAGGGGCGGGGCCTCAGGCAGAAGGGGCAGGGCCAGGAGTCTTCTCGTGCTCACCCACTCACAGAGCCTGATTGGCCTGGGGTGGGGGAGCGCATGAAATCTTTGCTCCCCGCCCCCGTGCCTAGAGAGAATCTCCAGTTGTTTTCCTCTGGTGCCACATGCCCCTGGTGGGGGAGGAGGCTTTGCGTGCCCCACCACCCCCAGGTGTCGATTAGCCTAGAGGTGGAGAGAGGAAGGGTGGCCACGGGCCGGATCCACCAGCTTGGCAGTCTGGATCTGGTCCACAGAGGACGTCTTGTCCACCCCAATATACAAGCATATATACTTCTTCACTAATTTTGACTGTTTAGCACTGTCCTCTGAAAGAAAGTATGTGAGTTGCTTATCACTAGATCTTTGCTCAGCTGTTAGCTTTCAGCTCAGATATCTCCACAGCAGGAGTTGGCCATGAATAAATAGGCGGAGTAAAGGATGGACATGGTTATAGTCTTTTTCTGGTGTGCTGGTTGGCAACCTAACTTGCGGGAAAACAGAGATAGATACTTGCTACACACATTTGAATAATACAATTAAATTCCGACAAATTCCTTATTTGACAACTCTGTTTGGCATAGTATATAATACAGTTCGAAATGCATTAAATGTTTAACTCCTTCACAGACAAGGAACAAGAGAGCTCTTGTTAGCTGCACCAGCATAACATATTATTTAAAAAAGAATAAAGTAAAAGGGGATAACCTTCATTCAGAAACAAAAGTGTAGGAGGAGCTTGGATTTTATTAGAAACTTATGAAAATGTAGCTTCTTTAATGAAACTCACCTAAGACAATAACATTCACTTCCTTGGTTTTGACTGTTCTGTCATAGCAGTTGCATTTGTATGTGCCTTCATCCTGAATTGTTACCTTAGAGAGGCTGATAGATAATTTATTCTTTGAATAATGGATAAGCTTGTACCTTTCATCTTTTAAACCTGTAAGTGGAGAAAGAATGGCATATTAAGTGCATTGGTACATACGAGCAACATGGGTAATCAAAGGGATAACAAATGATATGGGCTCTACTTGTCAGGTGTAAATGACATTCTTTTTCATTTATTTGCTCTCAATCTTTAATGAACAGTTCTAGTGCTAGCCATTCTTAGCTGGATCTGGGAAATAGGGAGATATATCAGTAAATTAAAAGTGGTTTATATGTGGGGTGGATGGAAAGTCATAACATTTCCTGTGTGTTTTAAAGCTCAGAAAGAAGTTTGGTTTGAGAGGCAGGTGGGGCTTGTGGGTAAAACCTTGTTCTTGCACTCAGGAAACTACAGTGCCATCCCTGGCTCTGCCACAGACTTCCTGTGTGACCTTGTACAAATCTCTTTGCCTCAGTTTCCCATCTGTCAAGTGGGGCTAATGTTATTTATTTACAGTGCAGTAGTGCTTACACTGAAGCCTAGTCTGAAGCCTTATTGTATTTGCTGCTGTAGAGATACACAGTAGACAGCCTCTGTGCTCCAATAAGTTTTAGAGTTTAAAGAGACAAGACAGAGAAAGGGCGGATGGGTAAATAGAGGCACAGGGAGATGAAGTGGGATTAGAACCAGGCTCATGAACCAGCCACTAAACCACACCAGCTTCTCTAAAACATCCCTGCCTCACAGGGGAGAGTTGTGAGACTAAATTCCTTGCTGTTTGTTAGGGGGGCTCTTAAACGACACTGGTAATTTGGGTAATTCTGAGTCAGGTAAATTTTAAGAAAAGTTGGCAGGATTATGAAGCGATGCCCTGGAAGGGGCAGTACCATGAAACAGTGCACATAGGGCTAGGACTGCAGATACTGGGGTTCTAGTCCCCCTATGAGACTGACTCACTGTGTTTCTTTATGCACCATCTAAAAGTGCTGGGCCTGTTTCCCAATCTCTAAAATGGGAGTGGAATTACTTACTGCTCCACACTGAAGTATTAATGTGTTATCTGAGTCTTGCCTAATTAGTTGTCCTTTAATGAGACACCTTCCTGGAATATCCAGAGCTCTTAGCCAATTCATATCTCTGTAGGACTTACAAGAAGTTCCTTCCCTCTTTCTCCTATGTGACCTATGAAAATCCTGGGGTTGAATCAAGCCCGTCACATACACTCTCACCACAATCACAACACAGAAAGTAGTGGTCTGCCTTTAAAGTGAACTGAAATTGAGGAAATGGGCTGTCCATTAGGAAGAGTAACAGATCTCAGAAACTTGTTTTCAATTTTTTTTAGCTGAGGCTTTTTAAGGCTTTAAAAATATTTAGGGGATCGATGGAATTGAAGATGTTTTAATTTCTGGACAGGACTAACTATGAAAAAAATAATTTAAAAATCACTCTCATGTAAACTAGGGCTGTGTCTACATTGGCAAGATTTTGCGCAAAAGCACTTGCTTTTGCACAAAAACTTGCCGCCTGTCTACACTGGCCACGAGTTCTTGCACAAGAACACTGACGTTCTAATGTAAGAAATCAGTGCTTCTTGCACAAGAACTATGATGCTCCCGCTCAGGAAAAAGCCCTCTACACTTGCGCAAGAGGCCAGTATAGACAGGCAACATATATTTCTTGCGCAAGAAAGACTGATGGCTAAAATGGCCATCAGAGCTTTCTTGCACAAGAGAGGGTCTACGCTGGCACGGATGCTCTTGCGCAAAAGCACATGCCAGTGTAGATGCTCTCTTGCACAAATACTTTAATGCAAAAACTCTTGCGTTAAAAGTATTTGCGCAAAATCTGGCCAATGTAGACGTAGCCTAGATGTTTAGTTTTTGCCATATGGAATAAGAAAGGATTCATTAAGCCATGTGTCATATTGCTTCTTTGAACAGAGGTTTATGGGGATAAGATTGAGAATGCAAATGCACACGTATGGCATAATGGTGAACCTTTTTTGGGATGGGGGCTGCTGACCCACAGAAAAACATTGCCACCCCGGCATAAAGTTTTGTTTCTACACTAACATGGGGGGGGGGAAGAGGGAGGAAGCAAAAATACTGTTATATTAGACTTATCAAGTACTTTACAAACACTAACCCTCATGTTTAATAACAACATAATATTATACACTCTGTAAGGAGATTATCACATGCCATAGCAGAGGAATAGACTGTGGGTCAAATTCTCAGCTGGTGCAATATTATCAATGTTTTTTTACTGACTTCAGTGAAGTTATACGGACTGACTCTAGCTGAAGAGCTGGGTTTCTAGATTCCTAGGGTGATCTTCCATCCTAAACTAGTATCACACCCCTTTGAGATTGGAAAATTGAATTGGACAAAAATTACAAAAGCATGTATGTGATTTATGAGCTAAGATAGTAATAAATGAATAAATCATCATAATAAATAATAATGATGGTGATATTTAAAAGGTTAACAGGGTATTTCTTTTGGAAATGTTTGCAAAATGTATTGAATATATTATCTGACAAATATATTTTTCAGCAAATTTATTCAATATTTTGCAGTTGTCCATTCACCTGTCATATTGCTGATGATTTTAGCCAAAATTCTCAACCTATTGGGGTTGGATCCTCAGTTTATGCTGAATTTCAATGGGAGTTGGGTGCTGGATTCCAGTTGTTTTCAGTGAACCCAGCAGTCCTAAGTCACTATGCTAGGCTCTGTACAAATACATAAAACAAAGACCTTCCCTGTCCCACAGAGCTCCCAGTCTAAGGAGAGACAAGGTGGAACTGGGGGCCAGACAGATGTGGGGGGAGGACAACGAGGTAGCAGTAAATATGGGCATGTCCGCATTAGTTAACTATCTCCATGGCTATAACGTTCACAAGCTTCTTCTCAAAAGAGTTGCTTTTTTAATAAGTAAAAAACCAATGTGGATTCTTAAGCAAGGAACACTTGGAACCTTCTAGCTCAGCTAAATCAGACACAATCTGCAGCATGTTCAGGTCCCTTCAGACAGGGGCGGGTTTTGAGCTGGGACGATGGTGTTAGTGGTAAATACCGTTGGTTGCCTGAGGCCCTGCTTACAAACCACTCTGGTGGGGTTTCCATTTAATCAACTTCCTGTAGGAAAGTGACTGAATTCATAAACACTCTAACGGGGGGCCTGTAGGTGAGTCAGATCTTGCAGTATGTGGGAGATAAAAAGTCCACCTATGAATGACCCTCTCCTACCAAATGGAAAGTACCCGGGGTGCAGGTTTTGACACTTACCTCGATTGTTGTTTAGAAAAATAATAAACCCCCGAGGGTTTACCCATTCCAGGGCAAATTCGTGGCCCCTGGGAAAAGCACAGGGTAGGCTTAAATCCTGCCCTTCCTCCACAGTGACAGTTTCAGTGTGAACCTCTTGAAAATCCCCTGCCGAAGAAAAACAGTTGTGAAACGTGATGTGAGGCAAACTGAGAGCATTTCCCCACAGTGCAATACCCCAGCCTGCTGCTTTTTTGAAAAAGACTTGTCTACAGGGGGAACCTTACCAGCATAACTGCACTGATACAATTGTACATTTACAGCAATATAACTCCCCATGTAGATACACTCATGTGTCCACACTGCAAGTTATATGGTAAATTTCCTCCTGTAGACAGGCCCCAGACCCACTTTTCTGGCCCATGAAAGCTCATCATCTATTAAACCATCTTGTTAGTCTTGCATGCATAGTTTTTCCTTTTGTTTTAGCAAGATCAGACTAACACGGCTACCTCTCTATTACTATTCAGGATGGACAATGGCATGGTATTCTTCCTCGTTCCACGGATGTGCCACTTGATCTAATCGAGGTGCCCCTGTGGCCTTCAACTGCTGTAGGTACCTGTAGACTTCAGTGTTATAAGTATATTTATCCCCTCAGTGTTCCTGTCAGGCAGGGAAGTGGCATTATCCACATGTTACAAAGTGGGAGGGGAGGCGTAAAAACACTTCAGTCCAGATTTAAAAGTATTTAGGTGCCTAAATTCCATTAAAATCAATTTTCTAAATGTCTTTGAGGCTACTGGGCTCAGTGTCTGTGGCAGAACTCAAAATTGAGCACGTCTTGAGAGCCTTAGCCTGCAGCCTTACTCACACAGCCATCTTTCCACAGCCCTCCCATGGGTAGCCTGAAGTTCATTTGTGGATGAGAAGAGCATTCTGCGTTATGACCTGTTTGATCTTGGGATGCTCTACTGAGACTCCCCATGGGACTGATGCGTGTGGCAATGGTTTGTAGTGTTGCACACCTGTTTACCACAAATGGGCCTCTCAGTTTATTTCACACAAGCTATCAAAGAGCCAATAATAGGAGAAATCGATGAATCCGTGCACAGAGCTTTGTAGTGACCAGCCTTGGCCAGAGTTGTGTAAATGACTGTAAGATCGAAGCGCTATATTCCCATTGCCTGTCATTGTAGAGATGTTAGATCGCATGTCATTGATAGTCGTGTAGCCGCATGACATTTTAGTGGTTACGCGACTATTCGATGGTCCCCACGGGCGTACTGGCAGCCAGTGTGCTCGCAGCCCCCCTCCGGGGGAAGCCCTCCACCACCCTGCACTAGAGGCAGCAGCGTGGGGTGCCAGGTGAGAGCTGGTCCTTGGGAGGGAGCCAGTTTAAAAACTCGCTCTCTTGGCAGCCCGGCCGCCTGCCGCCAGAGCCGGCCCAAGCTACAGGCTGATCGGGCTACCACCCTGCCTGCCGCCCCGCGCTGCTACCTCTGATACAGAAGCAGCAGCGTGGGGTTGCAGCAGCCCCTATCCACGGGGGGGTCCGAGCTCCTCGCGGACAGAGGCTGCTCTGCATCCCATGGGGCAGCCCCTGTCAGCGGTGAGCTCAGTGATAGAGACAGCAGTGCGGGGAGGGGGGGAGGGCAGAGGGCAGGAGCAGGAGGGACTGCAGAGCAAGTGCTGGAGGGAATTGGCTTTTAAGCCAGCCTCCTCCCCCTAGCTGTGTCTGTAGGAAGCAGCAAGGAAGACAGGTGGGTCTGTGGGAGCCTATCCATGTGGGGAGTTGCCTTGAAAGCCGGCTACCCTGCCTGTTGGGTCTAGCCTGCCCCCCCCCTTCACCCTCTGGCTGCTGCCTCTCTATCAGAAGCAGTGTGTGTGTGTGTGTGTGTGTGTGTGTGTGTGGAGGGGGAATGCGTTTAGTTGACAAGATTAACCGATTAGCTTAAGCTTATCGTTAATCATGTAGTCGTCTAAACCAGTGTTTCTGAAAGTGTTCCACAGAATCACTCTCAGAAACACAGTAACTGGCTGCTGCGGTTTGTTTATTTACCGGCGCCATAGCCATGGAGCCTCGCGGATCCGTTTTGTCCTTTGCAGCCAAGGGGAGTCGTGGGAAGCGATATGGGCTGGGCCACCGCTTCTCGCAGCTCCCCTTGGCTGCAAAGGGCGAAATGGAGCCAAAGGGAGCCACGAGGCTTCCATTGGCCATGCCGCTGGTAAATAAACTGGGGAGGCCACTTAATGTGTTTCTGAGAGTGGTTCCACAGAACACTTTCAGAAACACTGGTCTATACGATGACATCCCTACGCTATTGTGCCCAATTTTCAGAAATGGTGAGCACTCACAACTCCAGTTGAAATTAATAATAGCTGTGGGTGCTCTGTACCAATGTTCCCTCTAATTTTTCCATATATGTGTAGAATGACTTTTGTTACATGCACCAAAGTATGTGCAGATGTGCACCACCAGTAGAAACAAGTGCTACCTGCTGTGGGCACAATGCTAATCAGCTGGGCAGCACCTGAATCTCTCCTGGCTGGCTGTCCAAGCACTCAGCTTACAGGGAACACTACTCAGCACCCCTGAATAATCAACCCTTTTATATTCAAAGATCTAGCTCTTCAGTTGCAGTAAATTGGTACTGTGCTTCACTGAAGTCAGTATATGAGGATCTAGCCAAACATATCTGACTAAAAAGAAATTGCATTCTCCCCTCTCAGATTATTTTATAGTGCAGCAATAAAGTTAGTTTCTTTTCCAGCTGGAATTGATCATGCTGAGATAGATAACACACTGTGTGAAAATGGCCCTAAATGTTTTTTGGCCTTCTCCAGATGTGTTGGAGAAATTGCCAACAGCAGTATCTGTGTCAGAGCTAAGTGAACAGGCAGTTAAGGGAATGTACTTATCCGGGTTTTTTAAAAGTAGCTGCCTGCAGCAAGTTGTTTGCCAGAGGGTGAGAGTGTTGTGGTAGTGAATCTGCCTGGGTTGCATAAATAGGAAACATTTTATTTTCTTAAAAGAATTAAAAATGGCTATCTTGGGTTCTTGGCTACTAAAGGCAACAGGAGGCTTTCTACTGACTTCAGTGACAGCAGGATTGGGCTCACTGTTGGGAGGTCATAGATATGGAAATCTGTCATCTATGTTCCACTCCGTCCTAATTCAGCATCGCCCAGGCAGAGGGTAATGGTTAACCATGTAGCTGGGAGCTCTCATGGAAAGCAAACTTCGTCCCCAGAGTAGATCAGTGAAAACTGAGCTGGAAGCAACTTTGGTTTTTTGTATCAATGGGGCCCTTACTGTCCAGGACAAACTTTCATACTTTAGCATTTTGCAGTGTACCCTGGACAAAACCAGCAAGCACTGAGCTTTTCCTTGCACATGAAGGAGTGACTTATTGGCTTTGTCTACACTGGCCACTTATTCCAGAAAAGCAGCCACTTTTCCGGAATAACTTGCCAGCTGTCTACACTGGACGCTTGCTTTTCTGGAAAAGCAATGACGATCTATTGTAAAATTGTCAGTGTTTTTCCGGAAAAACTATGCTGCTCCCGTTCGGGCAAAAGTCCTTTTCCGGAAAAACTATTCCGGAAAAGGGCCAGTGTAGACAGCACAGTAGTCTTTTCCGCAAAAAAGCCCTGATTGCGAAAATGACGATTGGGGCTTTTTTTCCGGAAAAGCACGTCTACATTGCGCCATGGACACTTTTCCGGAAAAAGTGCTTTTCTGGAAAAGCATCCTGCCAATGTAGACGCTCTTTTTCTGGAAATACTTATAACAGAAAACTGTTCCGTTTTAAGCATTTCCGGAAAAGGGTGCCCGAGTAGACGTAGCCATCCAGTGCAAGCCAATCGTTTGTCCTCTACAAACAGTCCTATTAGTTGTTGATTGTAAGAAGATACGGGGGCTGAGTTTTCTCTTGCTTATATTGTTTTATCCAGAGAAATGCTGCTGACTTCAGTGGCGTTACTCCTGATTTTCACCAGTGTGAGAACCCAACCACAGCTACTGGTCTTGAAGCAGCAATAAATTCAAGAAACTCCTATCACCCGTGTGCAGGAGCTAAGGCGAGGTGGGACACAATGGTCCCTTATTGTGGAATCTATAAATTGGGATGGGTTTGTAAATTCTAATTCTTTCCCCATTATTCAGCACTATCATGACACACGGGCAAATTATTCAATTCACGTGATTCAACAGATGTGATTTTTTTAGCTGCTGAGTTTACTTCCCAAACGATAATGACCAAGGCTGTTTAATAGATGCCTTTGTAGGAGACAAGCAGATAGTGACAACGTTAAGTACACTGTGCTTTCTTTTAGCCATTTTAACATCTCTATAGAGCACAGAGACCAAAACTATCCCAAGAAAAGGAACACAAGAAATTATGATTGAGGAAAAAGTTGGTGCTGTTGGTGTTTCTCTTTGCTAGCAATTTAGGCTCTATTTAAGTGTCTTAGCCTTGCATTTGTCTACGCGTTACTTTTGATATTTCCATCGCCCAGTATTAAATTGGGTTTGAAACATAAAAGGATCCTTATAAGATGGCAATAACAAGGAGCTGGTTCTCTAGGTTTCGTGGCTCTGGGAGGTGATTGCCCCAGACTGGGTGGCAAAAGAAAACATTCCTTTTGTGAAGCTCCTGCACTTTCTTCTATAAAGTGCGTCACCAGGTTCAGCTTGTTAGAGTAGCTGAAGTAGCCCTGGCTGTGGTTTTCCACAGGGCCTTTCTGCATCTTTACTATTTCCTGTCACTGACATTGGCGTGGGGGGTCTGTCAGCTCACACTCTTTGAGGTGAGAGAAACTAGACTCTAAATAGGAAAGCACGTTTAAAAAAAATAGACTTAACCCTTGAACTGAACACACACAGACTTTCCATGTGAGACACTGGGATGTCCACCAGCATGACTCATGGGCTGAATTTTCCTCCCTGTCCGGGGGCAGCATTGCACGGTTCCTAAAGCCATTGTAGCTGGACACACGCAAGTTTTGATTGTATAGGGAGATATTTGCGTGACCCCCATTCCCTATGGACAGTGTAGGAGATGTAATCGGGGTCATCTCTGTGCTTCATTGATTCCCAAAAGATCCAAAGACCCCGTGGAGCAATTGGTACCTGGAGAAAACTAAAGCAATCTCTAGGTTATGCTGAATTATGCCGTGGGAGTCAGAGACCGTATTTTGTCTCCTCCATCTCTATGAATGGGAGGAAAGGACCTTTCTGCAGCATTGTTCTTTCATCCAGCCCTGTGGAAATTAATCCATGGGGATTTGGAGCTGCCGGGGGGGAGGGGGGGGGAGTGAAGCAGGGCCGGTGGGAAAGCAGAAGGTATTATCTGCATGTTGTTCTGTCATATTATCTTACTTGCTTTCCCCTCATGAATGGCTGAACTGTTCTTTTCGGTGAGTGTTCCCAACACACTGTCCAATAGGGAGTTCTTGGCAGTCCTACCCCATCAGGGTTGCACCATGCTCTAGAGAAGTTGGGAATCAAGTCACCTCATTAATATCTATAGGCACACGGGGACCAACTGCCACAACAGCCTCAATACTGAGGTAATGTGAATTTATTCAGTCACCTTTGTTCCCATCTTCCTTCCAACCCTCATGCAAACACATTCAGTTGTGACTCGTCATTGCATGTTTATTGATGTAAAACGTGTGGATTCGTTTTTAGGGTGCAAGGTGTGAATTTGGCAGCCAGTTCCAGTCGCTCAGCACCTCAGCCATCTGGGCTTTGGCAGACGCCTCTTTGGGAAACCCAATTTATGTACCTATGCCAATTTCCTGGTTGCTAGCTGGTCACCAGCCCTGTTCCACAGAACAACACAGAGACCATGTGCTGGAGTACAATCCATTCCTCCCCCTGGGGAAAACTGGAGAGCAAGAGGCATCAGGATTGGGATGAATGGAGCTCTCTGGGCTATTGTTTCAAATTGTCCTCAGATTCATACAGAAATCTCAGCCACAGCCAACATTCAGTTCATGTTTTCAACATTATCTTGATTAACAGCAAGGCCAGAAATAGCATTTACAAAGAAAAGTGAGATTCTGGCGCACAACTCTGCAGCAGGGAGTGAATTCTGTGGCAAATTTAATAACCCCAGAATACACGAGGTTCTGCTTCTGACTTCTTTGTACAGCAGAACCTCCCTTCCCTGACACCTGGGAAAGTATAACAGGATTTTTGCAAATTCCCAAGTAGTAGTTAGCCCCAAAAGCTTGCCCACTGCCTTAGGTAATAACTTAATAGTCAGATCTCAGGATTCCCTGTATTCCCTAGGTGTTCCCTAGGGTTAAGTAGGAGCACTGCAAATACTAAGATAACCGTATCTATTTAATTTAAGATAAAAATGGCCAGTTTTAAAAGTCAGCACTTAGTGAACAAGCACAAGCAATAATAATGCCCCAGCACTGCAAGGATGGTGTAATGTAAAGTGCATTTTATCTGTTTGCTTATGTCTGGACTCAGATTCACAACATACTTGCATGGCAGCGTCTTTTGCACTATTACCAAAGTCTTAGTAAATGAGACCTTACTGCAGTTTCTGCTCTTGTATCTTTGTCAAGAAGGGGGGAAAGACTGTGCTATTGGGGCTTCTACTGAAGTCACTGTTGCGGTCAAGCATGGATCAGGAATGGAACCTGTCCGTGTCCTTCAATGCAAGTTATTGACTTGCATTGGCCTTTGTTTAAATGTGGTCATTATTTGATATGTCCACGGGCAATTCTTGCACCCATGCTGGTGTGTGAGTGATGAGAGGCAGGTGAACAACATGTGAAATAGGTCTACATTCTGCAGTAAGAGTATTAATACCAAGTCTTCATATGGTGAGCTGTGTTCTCAAAGCACTCTCTAAATATGTGCTGCTAGGGTAACCTAGCCTTGTTCACCTGCAAGGTAGCTGCTTTTTGCCCTATTTTACAGATAGGCGAATGGCGAGACGTAAATCATGTAAGGCCCATTTGTGAGCCAGAACCCCCTGACCTCTATACTGTGTTTCCAAGACCTGTAGGGCAAATGATTCTCTTTGGGTTTAACCATTAACCAGGACTGAGTAGCCCTTAGGTACAGAAAGGCTTGGTGACAATGGTGCAATGCAGCTCATAATCAAAAGCATTCTGGCAAGTGATGCAGTGAAGTTTTGTAAACAAAATAATGTAGTTTAAAATCTTTTAAGCCAGGCAACAATGCAATTAATGTCTCTTACCTTGCAGCGGTAACAAAGCCACGATACACAGCACGGTGGTGAAAGTCATCTTGTAAATATAGCCCGTCTGCTATGCTGCTCCAACTTCCTCTTCACTTTAGAAGCTCAGACTTGCAGTCGATTCCTTTTCAACGGGGTGAGGAGCAGGGCTGCCGTGACTTCATCCGCCCCAATGTCACTGCCTCCCTCTTCCTCTTCTGCTGCTCCCACCTACCATCATGTCTTCTTGCTGAGGGTTTTCCTCAGCTGTGACCAATGGAGAGAACGCCGTGTGACCCCATGTGTTCTAAAATTATTAAACCGTGGGTTGACGGGTGCTAGAGTCTATGACTATGTGCCCACTTGAACTCAAATGTCATAGGGGCTGCATCCCACTTATGCTCTGTGGGAAAAGAAGCATAGCAGGCGAGGGGGGCAATGATAAAAAGAAATAGAGTCCTGGAAGGCATAGCTACTGGAAAAAAATATGCAGTGGAGTTGTGGCGAGCCATTGAACCGAACTATACACCTGGAATATGATGGGAACCACTTCAGGACAGGGGGTGTGGCAGCCACAGCACCCCTACCTCTAGCACCTATGCTGAGAGGAGCATTAAGAGGTGTCAAGAAGTTTCAGCAGAAGGAATCCTCCTGGGAGTCTGGCAGTGAAGGATTGGCATTTGAGGAAGGATGGTCAGGTGATTAAGCCTTAGAACTGGTTTCAATTCCTGGTTCTACCCCAGGCTCCCCTGTGTGAGCTAGGGATTAGGGCTCAATTTTTAACTCTATGTAGGTGCCACAAGGGGCAGGTGGGTGCTTAGTGGAAAATTCAAAAGCTCTCAGATTCGAAGATTTTCAAAATGGTGAACTTTGGGAAAATCCCAGCAGGCACCATTAATTCCTTCTTTTCTGCAATAAGCATGTAACAGTCTTACAAATGGTCTCATCACATAAGGCAAGTCTAAACGACATTTCTCTTTCGAAAGTGGAATGTAAAGGAGGCCACTCAAATTCAAATGAAGAGCAGATTTACAAATGTCACGCTTCATTTGCATAATTGTGTGAGCGCTTTTTCGAAAAAGGGTTTTTCGAAGAAGAAATTGCAGTCTAGATGGGGTTCTTTCGAAAAAAACCCTTTTTCAAAAGAACCCGTACACCTCATTTTTTCTGGTGTACGGGTTCTTTCGAAAAAGGTTTTTTTTTCTCCCAAAGAACCCTGTCTAGACTGCGATTTCACGCAATTATGCAAATGAAGCGCGAGATTTGTAAATCTGTGCTTTATTTGAATTTTCAATTGGTCTCATTTACACTCCTCTTTCTAAAGAGGAATGTAGTTTAGACATAACCTGAGTGGTAAGACAAGGGAGAGTCAAAATCAGAGCACAAAAGAGGAGGCATGGGGGGTGGAAAATGTTACTACAATCCAAAACAAAACAAGCCCTTCCCATTCAAGGTTCTCTTTTTGTTTTAATAATGATAAGCCTTGATAATCACTGATAGGCCTTGTCTATACTACATGGGGAAATCAACACTGTATTAATTGATCCATTTATTGTTGATTTATCATGTCTGCTGTAGATGTGATAAATCGATCTCCGAGCACTCTACCATCGACGCTGGTATTCCACCAATAGCAGAAGAGTAGCTGGTATCGACGAAAGAAGCTGCCCCCACCAACCTTACGCACGCAAGACACTACGGTGAGTATATCGACTTCAGCTACGTTATTTGCATAGCTGAAATAGAGCAGTGCTAGTAACTTCAGACAACGCCATAATTTGTTTACTCTTACATGCAATGTAAAAAGAAGGGGCTCATGGACATATCTGCAACCCCTTTTCTAAGGCAATCTGAAAAGTCAGAGAAATACTACTCTAAATCAGTGGTCACCAACCAATAGATCGGGATCTACTGGTAGATCTTGGAGCCTCTGAGAGGTGATCCTGACTGGTTTGGCCAAGAGGCTGTCAAGTGCAGCACTTCAGCTGTCTCCCCCCACTGCTGTGCAACTCCTGCCCTTTGCTTTGGAGCTGTTCCCCTCTCCCACCCTGTATTCTATATCCACAGAACGGGGGTGGGGTACACAACAGGACTTGGGATTCAGTTTGCTGGCTGCTTTAGGGAGTGGTGCAGGGCCAGGGCAGGGGTAAGCCTGCTTTAGCCTCACTGCACCACCACCCAAGAGCCACTTGTGGTAAGCAGTGTCCAGCTGGAGCCTGCATCATGAACCCCTGTCCTCATCATGTACCCCCCAAGTCTCTGCCCCAGGCTCAGCTCAGAGCCCTTCTCATACTCCAAATCCCTTAGTCCAAGACCAGAGACTGCACCCCAAACCTCTGCCCCTGCCTGATGAAAGGGAGAAAGGATGGAGTGAGCAGGGGAGGGGCCTTGGAATAGGGGCAAGAAGGAGTTGGGGCAAAGGTACTGGAGTTTGAGATAAATCCTGGATTGCACTTAAATTCAAAAAGAGATCGCATACTTTAAAAGGTTGGAGACCACTGCTCTAAATTATTAGGGTGCAATTGACCTATGTCAGAAAACCAGCAAATCACACCAAAGCCCTCTACTCTATCCACAAGGGTGTGTTTCATCCATAGGCTTTACCTGAATGCTTGCTTTCAGACTCATTGCTTGGACTACATATGTAGTACATCACAAAACTGTAAACAGGAAAGATTTACTGTGGGAGTGTGTCATTTTCATTAAATCAGCTGTGAGCCATTTGGTTTAACTTTTGAGAAGTCCATTTAATGTAACAAGCAAATTAAAATGGCATGATTGTTTCAACAGTTGTTAGCACTAGAAGTAGAAGATTAAAAAAATAAAACAAATACAGATGCCACAGGTAATTACAGTGATTTTTTGGCAATACAATTTTTTTTAAAGTTAAACATTTTTTTCAAATAAATACAATCTGATCACACTGAAAACATAGTAAACATAACAATACATCAGCTTAAAAATGAAAAAAAAATTCATCCATTGATAACATCAAGTTTTTAGAACTGCCTACAGAGAGAAACTTCAGAAAGTACTTTCTTAGGTTATGTCTACACTGCAACACTATTTCGAAATAACTAGCGTTATTCCAAAATAACTTAGTCTGCATCTACACAGCAAGCAGTTATTTCAAAATAGTGTCAAAATACTGTTAAGCTGGAGGACTTCTTACTCTGACTCCTGTAATCCTCATTTTAGGAGGAATAAGGGAAGTTGGAGGAAGAGTGCTCTGTTTCGAAATAAGTGCTGTGTATATCCTCCCTATTTCGAAATAAACTATGCAATTGATGTAGCTCAATTTGTGTAGCTTATTTCGAGTTAAGCCCTGCAGTGTAGAAGCACCCTTTAGTGGCAACAAAAAAAGTTAATAAAAAGGATCTGGTCATATATTTTCCAATCCCTTATATGTATTTTCATAAATATTCAATCAGTAAATGTGTTCAGATATTCGAGGCAGCAATGACAACTAAGTGGCATATTAGAGTGTATGTAGCCAATTGCATTTACAGTTTGATTATTCACTCATACATCATTTTAAATGTGCCTGCTCCTGGCATAATTTCCTATCTATTTAAGAATCAAATATTTTCCTCTACGTTTAGGCTCAATTTATAATCAGTAATTCCTACTGACTTTCAATATGTTTTAAATTTTGAAGTACTGCAAATCAATTTTCAATCCTGTGTTTAAATGTGAAAATTATTTGGCAACTGATGGACTAAAATAGTCTACATCTCTCTTGTTAAAATGAATATTAACTTAAGCAGATGTTAAGTTTTCCCCGTATCCCACACGTGAGCTATTGAGATTTTCCTCCCATCCTCTTCATGCATGGACAGGACTGCAATTTAAATGCAAATTCTGGGTGCTACCAAAGTTCACAGTAGTGTGTGTAGAGTTGGCCACTGCTCTGAAGGATGCTGGAATGAACTGTAGTTCATCTGCGTTTGAGGATGTTCATTATTTAGTGTAAATTTAAAGGAGCAATTCATCACTTTTTTAAATGGTATACTCAAGTAGCAATGCAGGTAGGTGTAAAAGCAAATGCCTCAATTCACTGAACAAAGAATGATGTTCACAACAGAACAGACCTGAACGAATCTAATTTCATCTTCAACTAGTTCCTAATTCAAGGGAACATCCCTGTTCAGGAATGTTCTTAAGTACCTCATTAATGTCCATTGAAGTCAACAGCTTTTGAACACACGCATAAATGTTTTCCTGAATCAGGGCCAATTGAAATAAAAAATATCAGTATAGTATGCTAACAGCTAGTTTAGTGGAAATGCTGCCAATAATAATAATAACTATATCCCGAACTTTCTTTAAAAATAGAGGCACGCAATATGCAGTTAAGCAGACAACATCTAAGTCCTTACAGTATTACAACCTGAAGGAGACAGGTCTGTTGATAAAAATAATATATTAGGTATTAACTCTGGAATTATTTCTCCCCCCATTTGAGGGGTGGGGGAAAGTTGGTTTTAGTTTTGTTTGGCAAAACTATTTATTTTTTTCTTCAGAAAGAGATTTTTTTTATATCACTCACTCTTTGGTTTTAATATATTATCCCCGTAATAATAATAATAAAAAGAAGCTAATTCCACAGGAAAAAATAAAAAAATGCTAGCCATTAGTTGGCCATTAATTTTCAATTTGCTTAGATTCCATGTAATGGAAAACACTGCATTCTAAAAATAATGGGTCACATCTTCTGCTGATGTAAATGGAAATAGTTCCATTGATTTCAGTAGATTAAATCCATGTATAGTGGATAAGGCCTGGCCTGAAAACTACTTAGGCCAGGTCTACACTAAAGGGGAAGGTTGGATTAAGATATGCAACTCCAGTCAATATCTTAATTCGAGTTTCCCTGCCATTCCCACAGCTGGAGGCCAATGGGAGCAAATGCTCCCATCAGCTTCCCTTACTCATCGCAGGACAAAGAGAACCAGCTGCCAAAGGGGGCACCCTCTCACTTTGATTTAGCAGGTCTTTACTAGACCTGCTAAATTGAACTCCAGAAGATCCATTGTGGCAGCATCGATCTTCCTTGGAATGAAGACAAGGCCTTATAGAATGTAAGCAATCGACTGTTGCTACCAGTATATTGATATTGAGGGAAACTCATGAAAATGTAGCACCTGATACCTGCATTAACACATCTGATTATTCCCACGGACAATGGACAAAGCAGTATATTGCTAAAGTTACTGGAAACTATGCACATTTTGTCTGACACAGATTAGAGTGTTCTAGGTAAGGTTTCATATATTGCAGTGGGCTCTGTATAGGGCAGGAGCGGGGAACTTTTTTTGGGTCAGGGGCTGCTGACCCACAGAAAAAATCAGTTGGGTGCCAAACTGGGGAGGTAAGGGAGGAGTCGACTAGTCCACTGCCCGATAAGCACATGCTTATTGGATAGTTGAGTCGACTACTCGCTTCCCTCCCCGCTTGGGGAGGAACTGGTGCTCGGGGGAGCTGGCTTAAAAGCTGGTTCCCTCCAGCACTGTCTCCGCAGGGTGGGTGAGGAGCAGGAAGTAGTCAAAATTCCATACACTACTCAATTAGCTGATTAGCTGCAATTTAACATCCCTAAGCTTCACACAAGTGAGAAGGAGAAAGCCAGACAGACACTCCCCAAATTCCCCTTGCACACCAGAGCCTAGGGTGGCCCAGATTAGTAGATTTTGTGTGCTCCGGCCCTGTGTGGAGGTAGCAGGGGGGAGTGGAGCATGAGTGCAGACTCCCCAATGCTGGGGGAGGGGCAGCAAGCCTCAGGGGTCCAGATCCAGGCAAGCTGGGAGCCACATCTGGTCCCTGGGGTTTAGGTTCCCCACCCCTGGTGTAGGGCAAGGGGAATGCATGTGTGAGCTTGCAGGAGGGAGATCAGACAGCAAGTGTGATAAATCAGGACATTTTGGGGGGCTGAAGGGTGGGAAGGCAGGATTGTCAGATATAGAAGACAAAGCCAATATTGGGACAGCTGGTCACCCTGGCTTGCAGGATCAGGGTCCATGACTGTTGCAACCCAAACTGTTCCACTTAAAGGAGGCAAAACATTCAGGTAAAGGCTCCTGAAATCTGGGAGGCTCCCACTGAGCATGACTGAAACATTTGATGAAATCAAAGAAAATGGAAAAATGATATAAAAATAGTCAATTTTCCCCTCCTGAGGCTGCTGGGTATCACCCCTTTATCTACTGCTGTGCTCAGGCCCCAGCCACATGCTACTAATTCTCATGTTATTTCTGACCAGACCCAATCTAACGATTTCTAAAGAACAACTTGTTCTTGCAAGATTTCCCGCCTTGTTCTTTAGCCGTACAAGGGTCTAAGAGCCATTGTCACTCCTTATGGGTTCAGACTGAACTGAGCAGGCCTGAAATCACTGCCATGAAGTCCAGAGAAGGAATTGCATTCATTTCAGCTGCATCAGGCCAATGTTCCCCTGGGACGAGACACCGAAGATACATTAAATACATATTAATGAACAGCAACGTAGTAAAATATAAGCAGCGATGCTCTTTTTTAAAACATTCTAATTAAAAACATTTTTAAAATATCCAGGGTTTTCCCAGTGCTATGCATTTAAATAATGTAAGATGCATTTTAAACAAAGATTCGTATCAGCACCAGTTTCCTTAATGCAAAACCCTTATTAGACAACAAAATATTGGAAGAAAACAAGATTTTTTTTTCTGAAATTCCTGACACCTGAAACTCAAACATGATATCAGATAACAATTGTCCATATACTTTTCCAAACATCTAAAAATATACTTTTGTAAGAAGAGAATGTTTTAACGTTTTTTCCTTCACTAACAGAACACGTTTTTTTAAATACTAACTCTATGCAAAGATCAATTACTATAATATTCAACAGTCTATAAATACAGGTTTTGTTCCATACCTGTTACATGCTATTGTCTAAACAACTTCCCGTAATGCTCTTTAACAATGGTCAAATCTGGATAGCTTTTCCTCATATTGCATGTTACCCCAACCTCTTGCAAGCCTGAAGCATAAAACAGTAAGTTATCAATGGAATTTAAATATACAGTGAAACCCAAATTATTTTTGGTTTGATTGTCTGTTTATTCATTTAATTAAATAAACTCCTTTGTGAGTTTGTGGTCAGTAAGCATGAAGGAAAACAAGCAATAAACACTCTTTAGAATGTCTGTACATAGCTAAAAATAGTTTAAATTATAATTAAAATAAAAATGTGACAGAAATATAACTGATGCAGTTTAGATACTGATGCAGTTTCTTTCTGTCATTACATAAGTTATCTCCCTGACTTTTCAGTATACATCCCTGGTATAATAATGCATTTATTGATGTCCTGCCATTTATTACATATATTGTAAATGTACAAATATTAGACTACTGCTATGGTTATGACAATGTACATATTGCACAAGATGAGCTGTTTGTTGACTTAAATTCTATACAGATTTGCTGTATATTCCTTGGCAAGGAATCACAAACTAGACCAAACTTAGCTTAAAACCCCTAGCACTTGATCTTGCCGTTGCCATATGGACTTAATTTCCATTGAAGCTGGTGGGCCTTTTGCCTGTATCACATGAAAGATTAGGCCCTCTGATTTTATGTCACTGTGATAATACTGAATGTGTGGCCAAATCCCAGTCCCACTGAAATTGATGGGAATTCAGTTACTGACAGGCTTACCTTTTAACAGGATTATCACCTCCTCCCAAAAATGGACATTTATATGGATAACGAGAATAAATTATGGCCAGGAAAACTATTCAGGACAGAGCTTAACCCCCATAATAAGCATGTGTTTTAGTGTTTTCCTGAATTGGAGCCTAAAATAGTAAATATTTTTACAAAATAATTTGAGAACCCTCATGGTTCAGAGCATAAGACAGCCTCTATACTGTTGTAGGTCAGGAAGGAACTTTCCTTGGAGGCAGGTTATCCCTGAAGCAGTTGATGTTGGCCACTGCCAAAGAAAGGATGCTGGACTTAAAACACTAGGTCTGATCTAGAAGTTCCTCATGAGTTCAGTGGGATCAAGATTTTAGCTAAACATGAAATAAATCACCTCATACGTAACATGTTCATGGGCCCATGTGTTACTTTTTTCAATCACTGTTCTGCTTTCTATGTGTGACAGGTGGCACTTTAAATTTTAAGGAAAGGAAGGGGGAAAACAAAACAAAAAACCCCAAATAAACAAAATTCAACCACAAAATAACCCTCCACCTTAAATCTGAATTACAAGCATTTCCTTTTGTCTGTGTCATTATCCACAGTGAAGGCTGATTATTGTAGATAGTCACTAAAGCTCTAAGAAATATTCACAAAGGTGTGAAATACACGTCTCTACAGAGGAATCAGCAAAAGGCATATAAAATCTCTATTATGAGGGTCTTAAACAGGATTTGAGTGATGCACAGATTTTATGGTCCTGTGCACAGCAGTAAATTTCAGCTAAGAAAATCAGAAAACCTTCACATTTTGAGTGCTCTTTTCATCTCCATTTAGCAAAATTGCCTGTTCGTCACTGAAAAATGATGCTATTTTTCATGTGAGAACTTCATCTCTGACAGCTTTGAAGTTCAAAATTGTGTGCTGATGCATATCAACATCATGCGTTTTAGTCTATCTTAAGCAACTGCAACCTACACACCTGTGTAATATGTAGCCACCAAATATGATAATGAAAAGGAATAATTTGATGCCAGTCTATAATTGGAATAGAGAACCCCTTTCCTTCTGGAGGTGAGACAAAGTATCTTATGGAACACATGCAGTGTAGCTATTTTAGGGGAAAACAAAATTGCTATTTAGCAAAATTTCAGAGTAATGGGGAAGATGCCAACATAGCCCAGAACAAAATTGCACATATTTGTCCTGCAACATTTTGCAAATGAAAAAGATGCAAAATTCACTATTTTCACACAGTCCTAGATGTCACTAACATGGTGCAGAAGGCAGTGAAAATTTGTTGTCTGAGTTCAGTTCAAGATGAAAAATACATCCAGGCTATTTAGCCTTAGGATAACATAGACATTTCCTGCAGTGCAGAAGCCTAGACATATAGCTATATTCTTCCGTCATATAAGCCCTTTCTTATATTCACCCAGTTTTACATGAGAACTTTTTGCATGAATGTGATTCTATAGGTGATATGCTAGAATGTTTTTGTGAACAATTCACCTAAAATGTTGTGAATATTATTTCCACTGTCATTAAACACAAGGAATAAGTGACATTCGCCAACGCTTAAAAAGGCCATTTTTTTTGTATGTTTAGGTTTGCCTATTCTTGTAGTAAGGTCTCTCGCCAGTTAAAGCCTCCAGTTGGTCCATGTGTGAGAGGGAGGATAGGGGGATCTGTGAGTTGCCAAATGCCTGTCTCTCCCAATTCTTCGCAGGAACAGAACCCCAGGTATGGAATCTGTGTCAGGAAATATTAAAATACAGAAAGGCAATGAGAAGGAAGAGATCTAGAGCAAGGGTGCAGTTTTCAAAAGAGCCCAAATACTTATGTTC
The DNA here is from genome assembly GCF_049634645.1 of Pelodiscus sinensis. Classification (NCBI taxonomy): domain Eukaryota; kingdom Metazoa; phylum Chordata; order Testudines; family Trionychidae; genus Pelodiscus; species Pelodiscus sinensis. Next base: position 18,042,587 of record NC_134736.1, read on the forward strand.
CTAAGTTATTTCAACATCCCACCTCAAATGCAGAAGATATTCTGACACACAGCAGGAGTCAGGAGCAACATTGAGATTAGGGCTGGGTGAATTTTTTCAGATTTAATAATTCATTTGTTGAAAAATGCTGTTTTGGGTAAAATGCAGCAAATAGTTTTGGTTAAAAAAAAAAGAGGAAATGTTTATTACAAAAAACCATCAACATTTTTACTTGTTGTTTCGAAAGAATGTTTCATTTTGACATTTAGGTAAATGTGCTTCTGAGAATATTAAAAAAAAAAAACCAAGTACAAAAACAAACAAAATGCTGTTTTTGTAACCACCTGCAGGTAGATTCATACCTAGGACTTTTAGAACTTAGCGTAGGAGTTTTGATAGCTTGAGCTATAAAGACATTTTGTTTCAAGTTGAACTAAATATTTTGTTCTACATGAAAAAAAATAAAACAATTTTTTTTCAGCTTTTCATTTTGGCAAGAAAAACTGAAACATTTCCATTTTGAGTTGAACTACCAGCTTCAAAAAATCACTTTTGCAGCCATACTTTTAAAAGCATTTCACTGTGAACATAAAATATTTGAGGGCCAGACTCCTACGTTACAATCTCCACTAGATAAGCTTCGGGACACAGCAATATGTGTGTGTATGTCCAGGTCTCGTTGGCAGGCTTAACAGTCAATACAGCAATGGGATAGTGACCTGCATTCTCTGCTGGCTCATTTATTGACACAAAGGTCAGCTTGTATAAGAAAAGGTAATGAAATGAGAGGCAGAAGGAGTGCGGACGGATTTCCAGCTGCTTAGTTGTGCTTGCGGGCGTGGCACACACAGCACTATCTCCTAACATGAAGTCAAGGAAAAGGAATAAATCTGGATGCTCACAATGACATTTTAAAAATCACTTTCCTGACTATAACAAGAAGGGGGACCAGACCATAAAGCGCCATCACCCTGAAGCATAAAAGTGCAGTTGAGCCATGAAGCCCTTTGTATGTTAGTATTCATTCTCCTGTTATCTGTTGCGAAAAGGACTTATAAGCTAAGCCTCTTAAACCAATCTTCTCTACTCGCATGGTTTCTGAAGCTTGCAAAGCTCAAACAATGGCCGGAATTATCAGACACTAGAAACAAAGTCTCCTCTGGCTCATAAGGAGATTTTCATTTTTTTTTCTATCTGTTGATAATTACCTTTCTGACCATCTGTACAAAGTCCTTGGAATTCTGAGGCGATAGGCCTTGGAGCTGGCAAGTACAGGCCTCAAGAGACGAAGCATGAGCCACTATCAAAATGTTATTTCCTGCAACAAAACGAACAAACACAGATTGCTCGGAATGTAGAGAAAAAAGTTTGACGGTGCCAATAGTCCAGTGTCGCTGATTGGGATATAAGGGGAACACTGCTGCCACAGTAGCAGTAGCCCTGCGCCCTTTTAAATCACCCAGACGGGCCGCAAGGCTCCTAGGCATTCACGAAGTGGTACTGCGAAGGCAGCCAAGTGGCCATGTGGAAGCCCAGGCCGTGCCAGCAGAGTGTGCCCAGCAATGCAGCTGGCAGCTTGCTGGGCACCACACAAATGTCCGGAAGAGTGCGTCCATGTGGGTTCAGCTTGTGCCTGCAGGGGGCCTATTTCTGGGGTCCAGCATTGCTTTTGGTGGGGTGGGCCTGCAACTTTCCAAGGCAAATTCTATTAGTTTGAGGCTCTTAACGATAGATTACATTTTACACAGAACAACTCAGTTGATGTATGTGGGAAAATACTGCTTATGAATAATACTTCAGAGTGCTCACAGCTTGAATTGGTTGAAAATTCTTTCATATTTGTCGGTTTGGGGACAACAAACAGCTTTGTGAAGAACACAAATATTTTAGTGAAAAGATTTTGCCTGTTTTGAAATTTTTGATTTTTCGAATGATCCAGATTTTTTTGGGGGAGGAGGGGTGGAATCTCAGCAAAAGTTATTTCAAATTAAAAAGAACATTTCATGTCATTTGAAATTTTTTAATGGAAAATAACTATACTTTTCAGTCAGCCCTAGTTCTGGCCAACATTTTCAAAGCCATCAGAGGGGTAGCTGAGTAAGTCTGTAACTGGGAAAAACTTTAAAAACAACAAATGGTCTAGCAGCACCTTAAAACAAGCAAAACATGAAGGTTGTACCTACAAAAGCTCATGATATCAAACTACATGTTTTGTTAGTCTTTAAGGTGCTGCTAGACCATTCATTGTTTTTTAAGATTTTCAAACCCAAGCTGTCTAAAGTTTAGTCAGTCGTCTAAATAAAATCACCCTGATTAACAGAGATGCTAACACTCATAGGGTACATCTACACTACAATGTTAATTCGAACTAACTTAGTTCGAATTAGTTAATTCGAACTAAGCTAATTCGAACTAACGGATACAGACTAAAAAACTAGTTCAAATTAGCGTTTTGCTAATTCGAACTAGCATGTCCACATTAAGTGGACCCTGAACCAGGCTTAAGGATGGCCGGAAGCAGTGCCGGCAGGGCATCAGAGGAGGACTTAGAGCATGGAGTTGCTGTCTCAGGCTAGCCGAGGGCTGTGCTTAAAGGGTCCCGACCCCCACCCCGGACAGACAGTTCTCAGGGGTGTCCCACTTGCAAAGCAGTCCTGGCTTGGAGTGCCCTGAGTACCCACACTGGGCACATCAGAGCACTCGGCCATCAGCCCGACTGCACTTGCCGCAGGCTGCCATCTGGGGAGAGGGGGCAATTGGGGGGCTGCAGGAGAGCTTCCACACCCAGAAGCCCGCAGAGCCAGCCCAGTCCTCCCCATCGGGGGCTCGTACCCCATTCCTCCCTTACCTCCTTCCACTTACCCTTCCCTAGCCCCTTTTCTTGATGTACAAAATAAAGGACAATTGTGTTCAAAAATGGAATCTGTCTTTATTGAACAAAACTGGAGGAGACTGGGAAAAGGAGGTGGGAGAGGGGAAGAGAGAGGGTGGGAGAGGGGAGGGCAACTACAATGATCAGGGGTTGGGAACAGGTCCCATATGAAGAGAGGCTAAAGAGACTGGGACTTTTCAGCTTAGAAAAGAGGAGACGGAGGGGGGACAGGATAGAGGTCTCTAAAAGCAGGAGTTGGGTGGAGAGGGTGCATACAGAAAAGTTCTTCATTAGTTCCCATAAAGAAGGACTAGAGGACACCAAAGGAAAGGAATGGGTAGCAGGCTTCAAACTAGTAACAGAAAGTTGTTCTTCCCAAAGCAAAGAGTCAACCTGTGGAACTCCTTGCTGCAGGAGGCTGTGAAGGCTAGAACTAGAACAGAGTTGAAAGGGACGTGAGATCAAGTCATGGAGGTTGGGTCCATGGAGTGCTATTAGCCAGGGGGTAGGAGTGGTGTCCCTGCCCAAGGTTTGTGGAAGGCTGGAGAGGGATGGCACGAGACAAATGGCTTGGTCACTGTCTTCGGTCCATCCCCTCCGGGGTCCCTAGGGTTGGCCGCTGTTGGCAGACAGGCTACTGGGCTAGATGGACCTTTGGTCTGACCCAGTACGGCCATTGTAAGCTGAGGGCTCAGGGTCGGGGGTCTCAGTGGACCCCCTTGATTTTCATGCACACCTGCTCCTGGGTGGCCGTGAGTAGAATATCGCCATGCTTCATTTGCATAATTAATTAATAGCCATTTTTGCAAAAGAGGCTTTTGCGCAAAAAGGAGCTGTGTAGACGGGTCCTTTTTGCACAAAAACCCCCTCTTGCGCAAGAACTGTTCTTCCTGAAAAAATGAGGAAGAATGGCTCTTGTGCAAGAGAGTTTTTTTGCGCAAAAAGGAGCCATCTACACAGCTCCTTTTTGTGCAAAAGCCTCTTGCGCAAAAAAGGCTGCTAATTAATTATGCAAATTAAGCGTGGCAATATTCTACTCCGCACTTCATTTGCATAAGCTTTTGCAAAAGATGGCTGCAGTATAGATGTAGCCTTTGGGAGGTGGATAGCTGATAGGACAATGCTTCCCGTTGTCATAGATAGCATGTACACTGAAGTGCTACCGCACTGTGGTGCATCTGCAATGGTGCAGCTGTAACGTTTTATGTGCAGACAAGCCCTCAGCTAAGACTGGATGGCTTTCCAAAAGATATGTACCTGTTTAATCAAAGTTCTGAGACTTGATGCAGGAATCCATGAGTGAAATTCGGCGGCTTGTGTTTTGTAGATCAATTGAGATTATCAGTGGTCCCTTCTGTCTTTATAATCTACAAATGTAATGTTATCTGGGGTTCCAAACAGCAAATCCTTATTCTGAGCATAGTGATTGCTACACTGAGTAATACAGCTTGAACCACAGATGTTGCCAAATCAGAGACCCTTCTCGGCTGAGTCTAGTGGCAAGATGGCTGGTGTCCAGCAGCCTGGCTGGGTCCGACAGTCTAGCAGGGCTGGCAATATGGGGGCTGGCCAGATCTGGTAGCGTGGCAGGATGGAAGTGGAGCCAGCAGCCAGGGGGTGGTAGCTGGCACCAGGAGCATAGCAAGGCTTGGGGAGGCTGGTGGCTGGGAGGCCAGAATTGACCTCCCCTGGTCCAGCAAACTCCTTGTTTGGGACCAACCTGGTCCCAAGCATGCCAGACCAGACAGATCCAACCTGTCCTAAGGATGTTAACTAACGAGTAATTTACTAGTTGAGTAGTCGATGGAATTTCCATTGACTACTCGACTAGTCGATAGGCCCCGCTGGGGCTCTTGTACATTTCAAAGGAGGAATGTGGAACTCTGCGTGCAGCCCAGGGCCAGGGAGAAGTCCCGCTGACTCCAGGCTCCACGAGGGCACTTACTCTTTGAAATGCACGAGAGTCCATGTGGCATTTCAAAGCGGAAGCACCCTTATGGAGCCTGGGGTCAGCGGGGGACCCTTTGAAATGCTGCAGGGAGCCTGGGGTCAGCTAGGGAGTCCCCAGCTGACCCCGGGCTCCACATGGTACTGCCGCTTTAAAACGCCAAGGCGGCATTTCAGAGGAGCAGTGCCACAGAGCCCGTTGCAACGTTTCAATGTGGCAGTGCCACACGGAGCCCCGGTCCGGGCTCTATGTGGTGCTACCCCTTTGAAGTATCCTCTCTTCTCTCCCCCCGCCTTTGCTGCCTCTGATAGAGGCAGCAAGGGGGGAGAGAATCGACTAGTCGACTCGTCTATCTGATAACCATTTGCTTATCGTATAGTCGAGGAGTCCTTAACATTCTTAACCTGTACTGTTATTTTATCAACACTACATTTGATTGGAAGCACTTCTAGGATCAAGCCTTTAGGGCCAAGTCTACACTATGGCCATTTTCCCAAAAAAAAACTTCACTTAAGTCCACACTTAATCATGTTCTTTTGAAAAAAAATCAAAAGAACAGAGGGGTTTTCCCGACATTGGTAAACCTCTTTCTATGAGGAAGAAGCCTTTTTCCCAACAGAGCTCTTTGAGAAAAGGCGTACGTAGACGGGGAAGAGGGAGTTCTTTTGAAAGAAGAGGAAAGAGGAAAAAGCACAGGTGCCCTGGTGGCGACTCCATCCACAGTGAGCACAGCTTAAATGCGAGAGAGCGTCCATTCAGCGTGGACGTTATTTGTTGAAAAGGCAGATCGCTTTGTCGATGTGCTTTGGCAGTGCAGGCGCTCTCTTTCAGAAGAAGTTTTTTCAGAAGATCTTTTCTGGAAAAGCTTCTTCCAAAAGAAGCCTGCAGTCTAGACATAGCCTAGATTTAAGTGGGGTTCTATTGTTTTTTCCCCAAATTTCAATTTTGGCCATGTCAATGCACACCATTGCTTTTGCAGTTCTTAAGCATTACCCAGAGTTTATTTTATTTTAGAATCGTATTTAAAAAACTCAACATACAGCTAGTTATGGAATTTTCAAAGAAATTAATGACTGCAAAATGTTGAAAAAAACCCAGAAATTGCTTGGGATTCACCCCTTTTTTTCAGGGAATTATATTTTCATGCTTGTTTTTCTTTTTGTCATCACAAAATGCCAGATTTTCAGAAATGATCCACCCGCTATATTTGATAGAATAACTTTGCCGAATCGAATGTGCTGAAAGAAAACAATGGTATAAAAACCCAAAGATCCCACCAAATTCTTTCCATCTTCAAATATCCATATCAGACATGATTATCCTTATTTAACAGATGGAGAAACAGGCAAAGAGCTTAAGGCCAAGAATTTCAAACACGGTGGTTGAATCTGAGTGTCCCAGTGCTCAATGTGAGCTATTTTAAGATTTTCAGAAAGCCTTTAATACCTGCCCTCTGAAAATCAGGCCTTTTAACGAGACTCAAGTTGGGCATGCACAAATTGTCAGCCTCTTTAGAGGCCAATGTTTTCACTGTGAGTTCTTCTATCTGCTTTGGGGGACAAATTCATTTCTGAAAAACCTCGGGAAAAGGTCATTAATGAAAAACAGACAAGTAAAACAGCTGGGGTTCAAGGACTATCCCAGTACTTTTCAGGTTCAGTTTTTATTCACCTTAATTGATTTCAATATTTTATTTGGGAAAAAAAATCGGTTTTGTTCAGGGGCATACGAAGCCACTGCAGTAGCAAGTACATTCATATAAAGGCCCACAAAAGTTCTCCTTTTGGCCCCAGTGGTGGAGGTGAGAGGGAGGAAATGCTTTGAAGTGGAGCTGTTGCACAACCAGTGGAAACAAGGAAAACCTGCAAGCCTGCGAAGGCTGTACAGTAGGCCCCTTAAAACAATAGGGTCTCATGTGACCACTTGTTTCTACTTGAACTATGGACAAACCTGGTATTAACAGTCAGCAGAATATTTTACCTAGAAATGGGCCTGCATCACACCGTTTCACCCAGGTTTTGAATGCTCAGTGTCTGTGGCATGAAAGGATTCAGGCACAGGTTGTTGAGACAGATTGCAACTAGCCCAGGCTAGGCAAATATCGGCCTGATTCAGTCTGCCAGGATTAGCCCCTGGTGGGCCACCATTGTTATATTTATCTGCGCCTCCACAGGTACCAGCAATCTCCTAATGGCTGCAATCCTCCACTTACCTTTGCCTTTGCATTCACTTAGGATTTCTTTCGTTACTTGGTAGCTTCTATTTATGTAGGTGTCATAAGACTCTGAAACCACTAATTTGCTGACTGGTATATGAGGTCTACAGGCAGAAAAACAAACAGAACATTTTATGTGAGAGAGAAGATTTTGAATGCAAGTTACTTAGGCCCTGTACCCAGGGTGACTGAAAGCATATATGTCAATGCCCATGTGTCACACAAGAGCTCCCACTGTTTTTCTAAATAACTCAACCCCTTAGACTTCAGTATTTGTGTAAGGATCCCTTCCATAGGAGTTGAACCTTAGACTTCATGCACCCATGTACGGCCTATCGCTTGAGCCCTGTCTCCTCTTTCTACCCCAGGACATGAGAAACTCCCACTGGTGTCAGAGGAAATCTTTCATCGCCTACAGCAGTAGACTAAAGCTCCAGGCATTTCACCCAATCCTCTAGTTTAACCATCAGACTGGTTTCCTTTTTTGTTAGGAGAATATACTTTATATTCTTCCATGAAGCTTTATGTTTCCTGAACCGGTTATTTTCCTGTGGTCCCACTGTTTTGCATAGAGCTGGCAATGTGATACCCTTTTGGGGATAAGTGCAGTGTTAAGTATCTCTATTTAGGTGCAACATGCACCATGACCATATATTTCCACAGACCCAAAAAGTTAATTTGTAGGCAGGGAGGACAAAATATAAGCAGCTGGATGGTATAATTAGCCCCGAATGCTTACAAAGGCTTTTTGCTTTGGTTGCTTTATTTCTACTTGGTCATCCTAAAATAGAGAGTCGCTCTGGTGTAATGGAAGGATTCAGGGTTTCTGATGATATGGCAAGCCACAAAAAGCAGCTTCAGTGTAAGTTGTCACCAAACCCCAATGTGTTGAAATTTCCTGTGTTATGTTATTTATAAGGTGGGAATGTTTTTACCTGAGGCCTTTGGGTTTGCATTTAATATCCGTCCTCTCAAAAACTGCTGATGAGAATTCACAATAATCCTGAGATTTCACTAATGTGATTGTGTGTTGACCAAGACCACATGACATTTCCCTAGAATGTAGTTCTCTGGGATTTTTCAGAAGCTGTTTAGTATAAATGAATCACAGATTTGGAGGCAGGGCAAACCCAGGGGGTCATCTTGTCTATTCTTTAACTTCTTGTGTGATATCGGGGACTATTCCTACCAAGCTGTTTTATTTAGCCTCTCTGTGCTTACAGCACAGATAGGCACTGAGCATGTGTCTGTGTCCTCACATTTTGAACAGAAATTCCCTTGGTATGAGCGGGGAGCTGTGATTTGCAATTGCTGAGAATGTGAGGCTAAATACAATGGTATTCAACAGCAGAAGCTGCTGACACCAAAGGGGTTAATAGAGTTTTAAAAGAGCTGGCTTAGGAGTTTACTGGACTGTCAATTGTTGATTTTTCAAAAAGTCTTGGAGCATCAGGGAAGTTTCAGAAGACAAAAAAAGAACAAAAACAAAACAAAACAAACAAAAAACCTCATAGTGTGCCAATGTTTTAAAAGTTTAGAATTAAAAAGATTAGAAATGATCAGAAACTTTCCATCAAAATCCTTATTTGAGGGGAAAATGGTTTTTCAGTTAGAAGAAAATGTAAATGAAAACTTTTCTGGCTTCATCATTAATTTGAGTTTTTGTAGAAAACTCTATTACTAAAACATTTTCAGTCTAGTATATGGAAAATTTTAAACTGAAAATGTTCAGCTTTTGGTTGCTGAAAAGTAGAAGTGATGTTTGTTTTCAGGCTTTTTGATGAATATCTCAATTCTGATGAAAACAATTTTTTTTAAAATAAACCTGTTGTTGAATTTTTTCACCAGGTGGGGATACAAAGCCTTCATCTCACCAGTCATAAAGGATCCTTCACTCAGAGCAGCCTTTGAGGATTTAGCAGTTAATGTCTAGGTTCCCCTGATGGAAGGCACAAAGATCAGTGCTTACCCTTAAGTAGTATTAACATCTCACCTGTGTTTTGTACATGTACAGATAAAAAAAGGAAACTGGAGTTGGCTCTAAGGCCTCAGGAGACAGTCATGGGGGAAAAGGGCCTTCTCTATTAAGAGTTTCATTTGCAACAATATTGAAAGTTTAAAAAACCATATGTGTTCTGCATTTGTTCCAGTAACATTTTAATACCCACTTTGGGGAATGTGAGCTTTTTGGAAGGGAAACTGAAAACTTATCTGGCACTTTATACCTGGCAGTGTCAAATGTGGGTATGAAAAACAGGAATGTGGGACCACTGCAGGGGCTTCTTATGTTGATTAACCATTAACTTAACAATTCTTGTGGACTTTGTCTGCTGTCCCAGCCACAATGAAATAGTAGCCCAGGAAGGAAGTACAAACACCAGGGGAAAATTGAAAATTGCGGGCCAGTTCGTCCGCTGGTGTAAATTGGTACAAAACTATGCTGATTTATACCAACTAAGGATATGGGCCTAAAATAGAGGTGTCATGGGGATGGACAAAGGCAAGAGTGTTGTTGGGACCAGCGTCCTGTGAAGAGATGGCTAGGATGAAACAGTGAGTGACTGGTCTCAGCTGGCTGCCACCTGGATAGGGCGGGGCTACCTGAGGGGGAAGACAATGACAGCACTGGGAGTGGAAAGACGACAAAAGTCTATCCCAAAGAGGCCTTGAAATATTGGTGGATGCTAACTTGTTCCTCAGCATGTTGCCAAGTGTAAAATAAGGGCTCCAACCATGCAGTCAATACCCAAATCCATACCCAAGATTTGCATCAGTAGTATAGGTAAGTGTGAGTGAGGTAATGAATTAGCTAGTCCAGGCTATCAATGCCCCACACAGAACCAACTCCATTCAACTAGCAGAGGTGGGTGAGCCCAGGCGGCAGAGTTCCAATCCCAACATTCTGAAATGTGGTGAGAAATGCAGAGCTACACCCTGGTCCATAAAATGCCCCACCTTGCACAGCTCAGCAGCACTGATGGGGCATATGAGGATTCCACAGGAATGGGGGAATCCTAGCTCCAGGGGCAGAGTTTATCAAGGACAGATCTAGTGTTCTAGTGAGTCCTGCTTTCTAGGACACCATTACTAGCAAGTGCAAATTAGAGCAGACCCGAGCCTGCTCTAATGTAGGCTGGGAATGCCTAGCAGCCCTAGGGACTGTACAAAGGGGTATGAAGATGGCCAACAGCTCATCCAGAAGGCAGGTTTAGTCCCTGTATTTTGTTCCTTCTCTCCTCAGCATTAAATGAAAGATTATTCATTGCTAAGGAAACTCTATGAGAGTGACATGTCCCAAGTTCAGCTACCTGTAGGCTGTGTCAACACACAGATTGGCTGCAGCTAAATCCACTGTAGGTATCCAGGCAGGTAATGTAGTACCAGAGACCCATTTTGTCCACTCAAATAAGCCTGGTTCTACTCGAATCTTCAAGTTATTTTCTTGTTGCAAACCTGAAAGAAAAAGAAAAAAAAATATGGGAAATCCTTGGAAGCATGGGAAAGGCCTGGGGACAAGAGGATTTAGGATTGGGGTGAGGTTTTTGGCCAGTTTGTTGTATTTTGATTAGTAATCAATACATGGTTCTACTGGTTGAGGTTGGAAGCCACAGCTCCATATGTAAAAACTCCAGTATTTGCTTGTTCATATGTGAATTTCAGGTGCATGTGCCACTTAGGTGCACAGAACTACAGACAGTGATAGAAATGTAGCCGTGTTAGTCTGGGGTAGCTGAAACAAAATACAGGACTATGTAGCACTTTAAAGACTAACAAGATGGTTTATTGGGTCTGGCCCAAGAAAACTCATCATCCAATAAACATCTTGTTAGTCTTTAAAGTGCTACGTAGTCCTGTATTTTGTTAGAACTACAGATGTGCCCCTAGTCTAGATAAAGCTTTTTATTTTGCATGGACTGTTATGTTCTAAATGGTCGAAGGGTTCAGAGGCGATAAGTAGGCTGAGGGCTCTGAACAGAACAATGGCAGGTCCGTGCACGCCTTACACTACCATTGACAAAGGAGCTAATGTGTTAGCCTTTGCTTTCCTATGCAGCAGCATCTTTCTTGATAACATCAGCATTGTTTACTGGTGAAAGACCAGCAGGGGGAGCACACACTTCCCGTACTTCGGAGCATCTGCGTTGGGATGGTGACGTTAAAGGGGATGTATTGAACACTAAATATACATATAGCGTACCATACGAAAGATGTATTTGGGTACCGTGGAAAGGTGTAATAACCCTCACCTCTCTAAGGCTCACCTATAAACTACAAGGCAGTGTTAAGGGCTCCAGCGTGGTAGGTACTTGTTCAAACATATACCAGAAAGGCAGGCCCTGCCCTGAAGAATCTGCAGTCTAAGCAGTATGCCCCAATCTTGGGCTTACCCACAGCACTCATGCACAATTAATGCCTAATGAGACTATAATCAAAGGAAGGCAGCTATCTGCAGAGGGCTTTGCTTAGTTGAAAAGCATATGCCCATGAATGTGGCCCACAACCCGTCTCCCACGAATACGCCCTGTAATACTCCGTACACTGGTATGTGCTCAGTTGCTCACACATGATTTAGGCCAGGGCAGTGGCTCTCAACCTTTCCCAACCACTGCACCCCTTCCAGGGGCCTGATTTGTCTTGCATACCCCCACGTTTCATCTCATTTAAAAACTACTTGCTTAATAAAATCAGACATAAAAGCACAAGTGTCACAGCACTGACAAATAGCTGACTTCCTTATGTTATAAATCAACAGGACTATAAATATCAATTAGAATATAAATATACACATTTCGGTATATCGCATATACAGCAGTATAAACAAGATGTATGTTGTATGAAATTTTAGTTTGTATTGATTTTTCTAGCACTTTTTGTGTAGCCTGTTGTCAAGCCAGACAAATATCGGGGGGTATGTCTACACTACCCCGCTAGTTCAAACTAGCGGGGTAATGTATGCATACCGAACTTGCTAATGAAGCCCGGGATTTGAATTTCCCGGGCTTCATTAGCATAAAGCCGGCGCCGCCATTTTTAAAAGCCGGCTAGTGCGAACCCCGTGCCGCGCGGCTACACGTGGCACGGGCTAGATAGTTCGAACTACGCAGCCATTCCGAACTATCTGTACTCCTCGTTCCACGGGGAGTACACGGGGTTCGCACTAGCCGGCTTTTTAAAATGGCGGCGCCGGCTTTATGCTAATGAAGCCCGGGAAATTCAAATCCCGGGCTTCATTAGCAAGTTCGGTATGCATACATTACCCCGCTAGTTCGAACTAGCGGGGTAGTGTAGACATACCCTGGATGAGTTGATGTACCAGCTCCTGGGGAGGGTTTCTGTGTGCCCCTAGGGGTATTTGCACCACTGACGTAGGTCACTGGAAGTTGTTGGATTGAGAACAATGCAGTGTTAGTCAGGGCACTTGGACATGGGCACTACCATATGAAAACAAGCCATTGACCCACATAGCTTGTCTCCAGACTTCAGTGAAAGCCTCATATTGAGCCTGACTCCTAAGCAATGCTATGCAATGTAAGAGAGGAAAGAAAATTCATTTCCTGCCTCAGTTTGTAGTTGCCTCATGTCCCAAGTATAAGGGTCATAATACCTAATAATTTAACCTGTATGGTTCAGGGAAGAAGGGTGCTATATTTTTGAGGCCTTTGATTGGAACAAAGGGGGTTCCTTTGTTGGCTTTCCCAGAAAACAGGAAAATTCCAGACTCTCCCACTTGTCTGCTTCTTACCTTTCAGAATATTGTGTGCTGTCTGTACGCATCGCAGCGACGGGGAACAGTAGATGTGGTCAACCACTGTGTTACTTTCAAGCAAGGCTTCACCTGCAAGCACAGGTTTTGCAGCACTGATACGACTGGAAATCACAGTAATTGCAGCATGTGCACTTAAATGTATTCGTAACACAACAGGAAGCTAACAAAGCTCTCCAGTTGGACTGGTTATTTTTTGTAGACCTGTTTATCCATCAGCTTTCATTTTAGTGTGTGTTGTGCAGACAGTTGTGAAATGGATCCATTTTTCTGTGTACTGTCCTTTTCAGGACAGACTCACCCATACTGTGCTCTCTCCTGGTGACTTGATTCTAGTCCCTTTTAGTAGTCTCTATTTTAGATTACCCTCCTACACTGAAAACATGTATTTGTTCTTTATCCATGGGGAAAATAAAACAGGCCACAGTCTCATTTCATTTATACTCATGTAAATCAGGAATCTACTTAACTCATTAGTCCAGAGCCTCATCTGCTGCAAATTACCATGGCTCCAGGATCTAATGTGGATGGGCAGGGATAGTGTCCCTAGTCTCTGTTTGTCCGAAACTGGGAATGGGTGACAGGGGAAGCATCACTTGATCCCTGGTCTGTCCCTTCCTTCTGGGGCACCTGGCATTGGCCACTGTCGGCAGACAGGACCCTGAGCTAGATGGACCTTTGGTCTGACCCAGTCTGGCCGTTCTTATGTTCTAACTTAGGTAACCTGGTGTAAACCAGTGATGGTAAGATAACAATCAGGCCCAATATTATGATTATTTATATTACAGTAGTGCCTCAGGGAATCCATTGTGCAAGCTGCTGTTCATTCTCATAGTAAAAGATGGTCCCTGCCCTATAAAAAGCTATACTTTAAATAGATAGGGGCGAGAAATGGAGGGAGAATACTTTGTTAAATGTTTAATTATAATTGTACGTCTGTCTAACTGTTTTTTTTTAACCTTTGGGAATGTGCAGCTGAAAGAGAGGTGTATGGAAATCTTTCACCACTTCTTTCTGAGCTGTCCTTTTGCTAACCATATCAGAGGAGTGTTGGAAATGATAGCTCTTGGGCCTCTTCATGGTCACACTAGCATTTATGCAGCACAGAGCTTTCGCCTGTAGATGGCAGGCGTGCTGTAACCGTGCTAACGGGCTCTGTTATGTAGGGTAGTGTTGGTTGTATATATATTTCTCTCACTTGGATCCTAATTCATAGAGCCAGCAAACTGTTCTCATTGCTTACAAATTAGTATTAGTACTATGAGCTTAGGGTTTACTGACCTTCCTTGAGAACTGCCCCTGCAGTCTGACCAGACTCTTATTATCCTCTCTTTTTTATTTAAAAAGCCTAATTTTTTCCATGTGTGTAGTAATCTTGGGTGCTTCGGTCTGTGAGTGCCCAACATGAGCTGCCTTGTAGAGGCCTGAAGTTCAGAAAGTACTCTGAAAATCAGATCCTTAAAGATCTCTCACGTCAGGTAAACCAAAATCTGTTACATTTCCAAGGGTTGTTCCTGCACTCGGTAAATAACATACTCTGTAAAAGTCGAGTGATGGAAGCCTATATATGATTGCCTTTATGAAGCAGGCCAAGAACAGAAAGGGGATGATGCCTGATTTGACTTGAGCTATATTTGGCAGTATAAATACGAACCCCACTGGGGAGATAAAATAACATTTGTGCTGCAAACTCCAGACCCAAAATGAAGCTTGTCAAAATCAAGTCAGGAACATATTTTGCATACAGCAATTGTCATGGTAACTGCAGCCGTTCACTACCATCATTATCAACAATCTTCTAGTATGGCAAACTTATAGGGCACTTTTATGTGCTATGCAGCTGCATATCTAATTGCTTTGATTTTGTGCATTGTTCTTCCTGCCGCAGTAGCTACTGAATGGGGCCAGGCTGACTTTAAAGGAAGTTCTTTACTAACTGAATTGAGGAAATTTTTTGAAGGCTGGTCTTGACTTCTCTAAACTCTTTTACCCCCCGGCATCTGATTGAATTTTTCCGCATTGCACTTGCTCTTTCTTTTCTTGCATGTGGGAGAGGAGATATAAATGCTCCTTGTGCAAATCAGCGGACGAGAGCTTACCAACAAGTCTTGCTTGTGTGCAACCAAACACGGTGATTGGTGCATCTTTTTCATAATCTCTGAAACCACCACTTCTTTGAGGTAAGCTGTGAGGCATATTCAGGTTTGTACGCATATATCTTCCTGTTAGGGGAAAGTTTAGAAGCAGGTGTTGGAATTAGTGGATGATTGAGAAAAACACTCAGCATGATTCATGCCCATAACAGCCCTTCATTCGCAACAGCTTGCACACAACAGATGTTAACCTGAACTGGGTGGGAAAGAGTTTTCACATTGTGGGAGCACCTCCTAGAATTCCAAAACTTTTCCTGTTCCAAATCAGGAGGAACTGTTTCATGGCAATTTTCAGGATTTCCACAGCAATCTGAGAACAATTTCAGTTCGGGCCAATTGAAATGTTTCATTTTCATTTCATATCAAAATAGTTTAATTATATTATTTTGACTTTTTAAACTTTTAATATTTTAAATCATACTTAGTTTCATTTTTTAAATGAAAAGTAATTGGGATTTTTTTTTGTTTAAAAAATGTCAGGAACAGGAGTTTTTGACACTTTCAAGTTTTCTTCAAACTTTTTTCTTAAAAGATAAGGTGCAGCTGTCTCTGTCTCTCAAGCAGGGTTAGTTTCAGCAAATCAATATTTTCTGATGGGGGAAAAAAATCATTGAATACATTTCAAACATCTCAGGTGCTAACTATGCCTGAAATTGCTATGGGTCACTTATTACGATCAGGAATACTAAGGCTTTGTCTATATTGTGGAATTGCCCCAATGGCAGTCATCAGTCACCACCCATTAGCATTGCTGCAAATCCTAGTGAGACAAGGCAAACTATTCTAAGTTGTGTTTTGCTCTTGTGTCATTGACTCTGGCTTCATTTAGGGTTAAGAGCTACCAGTGAAGAGAGTGACTTTGCCTGTCTGCACTAAGAGTTTGTATTGGGCCCCAATTGCTGGGTTGCCAATGGCTAAACCCAAGGCATATCCCTGGGGTAGGAATGGCTTTAGCTTACACATAAGAAGGATTATGGAGAGGTTTTGTTTCAGGGAGACGGTTTATTCAGATGATTTCCCATTCCAACTGCAAGGGCAGACCAATGGGGTCAAGCATAGTATTTATTCAGCCAGCACATGCCTGTCCTCACTTTGTATTGTAGTCTGTGACTACTGCCACTGCACTATGAATGTGGATGGACAGATTGATTGATTGCCTAATCCTGCTATGATACATTGCTACTTTGGGCTTGTCTTCATTACACAGTGGACCAACTCTGCAGCAATTGATCCATCAGTGGTCGATTTATTGCGTCTGCTTAGAAGCAATAAATCAATCTCTGAGCACTCTCCCATCAACTCTGGTAATCCACCAGGACAAAAAGAGAAGCCAGAGAGCAGCCCCCACCAACCTTACCACATGGAAGAGACCACAGTAAGTACACAGACTTCAGCTACCTCATTCATGTAGCTGATGTTGCGTAGCTTACATCCACCAGGGGAAAGAGGGGAGTAAAGACTAGGCCATAATCAAAGGCTTAATTCAAGACCGCGGAGAAGGAGCAGATATGCTGATATTTCACACTTTCCCTTTCCTGGCCACTTAAGAGTGTCAAAATGGTATCTCCATTAGCCTCCCCCTATAAGTTTGAGTTTGCTCAGGAGACAATCAACTTGAGCTTTTCTGTGCATTTTCTACCCTCCTCTCCACTCCAAAAGCTCCTGCAGCAATTGACTCACCTTTGGCATCAAAACACTGGGACAACCAGTACTTTCCAAACACAACATCCATTCTCTCCCCATGCCGGCAGACAAAAAGGAATCGTTTTTGAGGCCCTGGCTGGCTGGTTACTCTCAGGGGCTGAAAGCAAAGTGACAGGATGTTTGGCCATGATGAAAATCCAAGTGCCTTTCCTTTAGTTCCAGTTTATTAAGGAGTAAGGACCTGACTCTTGACTTAATTATAGTATAAACAAATGGCACTGGCAATTCCACCGAAGTAAATATTGTAGACCAGTGTAAATGTGGTGTACATGAAAGAAGAATAAGACCCTACGGTATTCTGAGGACAGATGTGATCTTGTGAGTGTGTGGTCTGTAATGTTACCTTAAAGCCAGCTTAAAATTGGAACCCAAGCTCTCCAGCACAGCCAGTCAAATCTGATGTAAACGAGCTGTTAGTGTGAAACAAGCTGATGAAGATGTGCCATTAAAACCACACAGAACCTCTTCATCTGATGTATCCCAAGATGAGACTAGATTCCAATGCCACGTACAAGAACATACATAAGACTGGCCACATAAGTCAGGCCAAAGGTCCATCTAGCCCAGTATCCTAGCATGGGAAGTAAATTTTACTAGCACAAAGAAAGCTTCAGGATTCTTAAGTTTCACTATTCTGGCAAAACCAGAGTAGACATGCAGAATGGGAAGATGTTCCCTCCCTCTGGGGCACCTGTGTTGGAAGACAGGATACTGGGCTAGATGGACTTTTGGTCTGACCCAATATGGCTGTCCTTACGGTGCAATGTTGTATGAGGATACTACAGACCAATTGCAAAGCTGGACAATCTAACATTTAAGCCCCTCTGGTCTTGACAGGGTGACCCTTTAGCTACTGGGAGGAGTGCGAGGAGCTTCTCAGTTTTTTAAAAATAAACATACTATGGGACTGACATTTTTTGGAGAATCCCACGTATTGGATCCACAGCAGCACAGGCAGCAATAGTGCTAACTCCCACCACATTAGCCTGTGGGTCTCCTTCCTGACCACCTCCACAGTTCAGTTTCTGCCTACCCCGTTCAGTACTTGACCCTTCTGTCAACACTGGTAGCAGCTTTGTAAGAGGTAAGCTGCCCATTGGGAGCAGGATTAAAAGCAATTCATTCTATGTATGGCACCAAACAGCCAGCTGATTCAACGGCTTCTCTAAACAAGCAGTTAATGCACAGCAAGCTGAGGCACGAACTCTCCCTTGTGCTGAGTCCTACAGGTATGTCTACACAGCTGTTAGATCCTGGCGGCTGGCCTGTGCCAGCTGTCTCAGAGCTCTGGGGCGCATGCAAGGAGCTATTTAATTGTGATGTAGACATTCAGGATGAGGCTACAGCCTGAACTCTGTGACCATCCCCTCTCTGAGGGTCTTAGAACAGGGCTACTCAACTTTGGAGGCCCCGGGGGCCACAATGATACTCACAGCACATGCCGAGGGCTGCAACTTAAGTGTGGTTGCATATACATGCATATATATGCAAATATATGCAAATAGCTTCTTTCACACTGACAGGCATGAATATAAAGGTTAAGGCAAGACTACACAACAAGCAGGCCCCATTTAAGTCAGTTCTGCTGGTTTTAATAAAATGCAATAGTTACCCAATTTCCAGCCTTATGACAGCACTTTTCATGAGCAATGAGAGTCCAGGAATGTAACTACTAAAATGAATATTAACAAAAGACCATTCTATTGACTTGCTGTTGTGGCGTGTTCCCAGTGGAGGCCATATTCAAAGGACCTCACCCACGGGCTGCATGTTGAGCCCCGCGTAAACCCAAACCGCACTGCGGGCCGACAGCCTACGGGCCGCATGTTGAGTAGCTCTGTCCTAGAACCTGGGCTCTCGCCTAGTCCCAAATGTCCATACCCCAATTAAACAGCACCTCAGCCTAGGCCCTGTGTCAGCTGTTCCAGGCCAGCTGCGGGTTTTTAATTGCAATGTAGACGTACCTGTGCACTGACAGTTCTCTGGAGCGTGCCCTAATGGCTTTCCAGCACGAGGCTGGATTCAAACTGGCAGCCCAGCAGCAAAGGAGTGACTCTGTTACCCGTTCGTAGGCTGGTATGTCCTTGTGGGTGAGCCCATCCAGATTCTGACATAGGCTGGGACTCCTGTCTTGCCATGTTTTCTATGGACTCACTTCCAGTACCACCTGGCTTTAATATGAATTCCCCAATTCAGGGTGGCCAAGAAGTCTGAGGGACATGACCAGCTTTTCTTGTGCATTGCTAGGTGGGAAGTGGGGAGATCCTGATACTATTTGCTGTGTTAAATGGGGTCGCAAGATGGAAAGGGTTGCGAGAATCACTGCCTTCATCCGTAACAAGCATTGAGTCATGCAAGGCTCCATTGCAAGGGATGTAAAGCTGATATGACAGAGACGTTCCCTACTGATAATTTTTAATTTGAGTAATAAAAAGCGGGGTACACAAAGCTTGAGGTACCCCAATTACAAATCACTAATTGAGATATAATTATTAATAATTATTTATATTAATTATATCACTAGTTAATGGTAAACCAAATTGATGGAAGTTAGTTGTGTTGTTCACATTGGCATGAATCCTTACTTGCATTGTCTGGCAGATGATAGTGAATGGCCCTGTGTCCCCCGGTCCTTGATCTTCTTGCTGTCTTCTCTCCAGAGCTCCATCACTGAAGGCCAGAGGGGATGCAGTGGAACTGGTACTCAGAATCGAGTAAGAGCTGTCACAAATAAAGACAGGCTTGCTTAGCAAATGTTTCTTTGCCCCTATTGTCCTCAGAGTCGTGCCAGGATATTCCCAGAGCCTGAGACAGGGCAGTAAGTGGTTTTATTATTCTTGTTTTTCAGTATGTGCTTGGTGCTGCACATATGCAGAGTAAGGGGTCTCCTCGCCCCCAAAGAACTCTACAGTTCATCAGAGAAAGGGGTTCTTAATCCAGGAGTCATCACCCCACACTAGACCTACAGCATGTGCCCAAGGGTAGCGTAGGAGGCCCAGTGAGGTAACTGGGTTTTGTCCCCGGGGTGGCTGGTGGTGGAGGCTGTTGCAGAGTTGGTGCTGCACTCCCCTAACAGAAGCAGTTTCAGTCCTGGGAGGTCTGGCTGGGTTTGGCTCCCTGCTCTAGACCTGGTACATGGGGTTGCGGTACCACACAAGCTTGACCCAGCTGACCCTCCGTCATGAAAGGGGGCTCACCAGGCCACACTGGAGCGAGTGGAACTGCGACCCCAGGCCCCACGGTGCCCCGAGCAGGGAGCTGCACCTCTCACCCTGTGGGACAAGAGCTCCAGCCACCGCCACGCGACATGCCTGATGCACTCACTTAAGGTTTAGTACGTCAATGTGGGCATTGCATATCGTGGGATGGGAGTATTTAGTAACTCAGCTGTTTTTGTACCACAGCTATTTACTCGGTCACAGCAGCCTTTGCCAATAGGTCCTGAGCCCTAAAAGGTTGAGAACCACTGTAGTCAAGAACAACCTAAAAAAAAACAGGTTGGGAGGAAGTCTTCAGCTAGCTGTGGGGCCCGGGCTTTCATTTAATATATGACTGTAGAGCGCCTAGCACAACCGTGGCCAACCCGTGGCTCGCGAGCTGCATCAGCTCTTCCCCCCCAGGGTGTGGCTTGCGAAGCCCTCCCCCTATGGCGCGTAAAGCTGCCCCCGTGCTCCCAAAAATGGCAACGGCCCTCTCCTCTCAGCTCCCTGCTGGCCTGGGCAAGGGAGCCATCCAGCGCGGCCATTAAAGATGGAGAATTAAAGATGGCATTGGCCGGCGAGCGCCTGATGTGGCCAAAAAGCCACAAAAAGCCGCGTTTTCTTTCTTTCTTTTTTTGCTCGACAACTTTGCACTGGATCTCCGCTGATATGGGTTAGCACACGGGGATCAACCTGGTCATGATCCTTCAGCACTACTGCAGGGTACCCTAGTAAATAAGCAGTTCAAAGCCTATGCGGTCACATGAGACTTGCTGGGCCCTGGGTGAAGTGCGGGAGACCAGCTCTGTGCTCCCGGAAGGGCCGGGCCTCAGGCAGAAGGCTAGCCTCCCCTGCTGGTCCACACAGAGCTCATTGCCCGGAACTCCAGCAGGGATTTAATGGGCCTGGGGCACTTGCCCCCTTTGCCCCTTTCCCCCCCGATCAGTGGGCCTGGGTGTGGCAGCTGGGCCAAGTAATCTACCATGTGTGCTCTCTTCCTCATACAACCAATGAAATGGTTGTATTCAAAGTAGTTGTAGAACCTCTAATATCACAATGATCTAGGACCCTTGGCATGGCACAGATACCTGTCTTCTTGCAGTTCACTGAATGGATCAAATTGGTAAAATCAAAATGGCGGAGAGAACCTCAAAACTGGACGGTAACAGACCACAACTCCCAGGGATATCCCAGTATCACTTACCCCTGGTGATAGGCTAATCAGAAAGAGCCCTCGCCATGCTTGTAGCTGTTTCCATGGCTTCACCCTGACTCAATGTTCTAGGCTTCAGTGTGACATGCGGACAGTGACAATTATGGAATTTTATAGAAACTAACTTCCCAGTCCAGGAGGCTGCATTTAAGGGGTCATCAGAGATGGATACAATAAATATCATTGGAATATCCAATTCTGATACATGCAAGAGACATAAACAATAACAGCAGTTGAGCTCTGAATTACGACAGTGTCAATTGTGAGTAATTGCATTTAAGTCAACAGAGTTCACACCAGTTTTATAACTGGTGTGAGATAAAAAGGATGAGCTGTATCATCTCCTTAAAGAGGGGCTTTCTCTCTCCTTACAAAATACGGTGCAAACCTAGACTGCGGTTTTGCGTATTGCTCCGCATAGGTGCAGGATAAACCCACACAAAGTAGCTTGTATGGTCCAGGCCTTCACAGGTATGTCACATATTCAAAACAATTCCATTATTCCCACACTTTTTCACTGTCTCCCACAGTGGTTCCCGTCTGCTGTGGGCACCACAGGGTTTGTTTATTGCTGCCAGTGCTTGCTGCTAAACATAGCCACAGGGACAGAATAGATCACTTTCTTTTTTCATTAAATATGCTAATCAAATGGTGCATGTGACAAATAAAGGCATCCCAGCTAGATTTTCAAGTGTGGGTCAACATCCTTGGGAGTAAATTACAACAGGCAATTACAGAAACGCAACCAGCCCTCTATTGATTACAGTGGATCTTGCTGTGATGTGAGTTTTCTTACTCAATGAAAATAATTGGTGGGCTAATGTGTGCTGCCATTTGCTTTGACACAGAAATAGCCACCTTCCCTTTGCACTTGGATGAATTGCTTTAAATGTGTCAGGAGAAAACTCCTGACTTGCTCCAACGGGTCTCTCTCTACAGTGAAAGAAAACAGGTCACCTGTGTTTGCTAGTAGGTAATCGGTCAGGGAATTGTATCGTCCTTGTCAACAAACAACAAAAAACATCATGCCCTTAGTCCTAATGCCCACTTGTTTTGTACAAAAAATAAATATTTGGGCTGGGGCATAGCAATGATTCTCTTATACAGGCAGGACACTGCACCTGGGTGCCCCCAGTAACTCTTAAAAAGGGGAGTGTGAGGTACCGCAATGGCGAGCATGGTGAAAGACTCTGTCCTGATCCCTGCCCACAGAAAGGCACGTCCGCACAGCCAGGGAGCTGCACTGGACTGGCATCTCAAGGGCCATCACACACGTTTCTTCATACCTGAAGCAAAAATTCCCAGGTCTGGTCCCCCTGGAATTTGCCAGGAGGAAGGCAGGGCTTATTACTCCTCCTCCTCCTACTAGAAGATTTAACTGGTGTTGCTCGGATCTTTAATTCATATAAGTTTTGTTTTTCTTCATTTAAATAACTGCTCTGAAGTGAGGCTGGGGATGATGGGTTCAGTGTGCAGGCTGCCGTGGGGGGGGAAGGACCACCACAGCAGCTTGGGGCCAGGTGAGAAGCACCTGTCCATGGCTGCTGCAGCTGCAATAGGCACAGCATAGGGGAAGGGGAGAATGCCCCCTGTCTGGCGGACAGACAGACACATGGACAAACTCTCTGAAGTAGATAGTAAGTAGATAGCTGTCCCTTTCTCCACCCCTGCCTCTTGCTGGCCTAGTGGGGGTATAACTGTCCCGGTCTCCATTTCTGGCTCCTTGCTGGCCCTCCCTTGGTGATTCTGCAGTATAACTGTCCCTCCTGCCAGACCCCCCCTTTCCATTTTATGAGCAACAATCAAATTCCAGGCATATCCCATTGTCCTGGCACAACCAAACCCTGACCTTGCTTTAAGTTATGATAAGGGGAATCCAAATCAAAATGTGGTGATCTTAGCTCTTACATACAGGAGGAGTCCTTGAACAAACGGACTCACAGACGGACACAGAGCCAGACATGCACTTTTCTAAATATACAGTAAGAAGAAGATAGCAGCTCCTACCAAGTGCTGAACACTTTCCAAATACACAAAGAATTATCCCTGCTCTCAGGACCTTACGGTTGAAGAGTGGAGAGATGATTAGACAGAGATTAGGAGAACAATCTGCAATGTCTATGCAGAACACTGGAAGCATCATGGCAGAATGGATTTTGCTTTTTAAGAGAGATTTACAGGTACACAGGGCAGTGGCAAACAGATGAGCTCACCTTGCCTGGGGTTGAAATCCAGACCCTGTTTTGCAATTGGCCCCTATCTTAGTGATGGTATGAACCAAAAGCTTGGATCTGAATTGTGACAGATAAGGCAATAATCCTGCAGTGTCCCTGGGAGACCTTGTTGAGTTAAGTTAAAGTATCTTCAGGATGCACTGTATTAAAGGCAAAGTTTATGTATTTTGGTGGGCTGGGATTGGAGAGGAGGGGGGAAGTGATGTGTATCTTGCGAAAGTTCAAAGGTGTACACTTGAGGGATTATTTGTATGAATTGGATTTCCTCAGAAATACCTCGGGTAAGGTTGAGAAAAATTCCTTGTATCCCGTTGTGCAAAATCCCAGCCCTTTGAAGCTATGCCCTGAGGCACTGAGTCATTGTTCACTGGTGAATGTTCCCGGAGGTTGGAGAACAAAGGCTCAAATCACATAAAGAAATGGCTGAACTGCCCAGGCAGGGTTCTCAGAATCAGAGACAGCTACAATGTGGGGATTCGGAAGGACTTACACCTACCAGAACCTAAAGCTGGACTTGGGGGTGACCTCTAGAAAGCTTTTAAGTATGCTTGTCAGGGGTTTTTTTTTTTTTTTTTTTTTTTTAAGTTTTTTCTGTGATGCTTTCATCTGAAAAAAAAAATAAATGTGCTTGCTTACAAAGAGCTGTGTGGGGACTGATAGCTGATGGCAATGGTTGAAGAGAAAGCAAAGCACAGACACTGACCTGCTTGAGCCATCTGCCTTGCTGAGCAAAGCAGGCAAGGAACAGTGCAGCCTTACCAACATCATTGCGAGGAGGGAGGCAGAGACGCAGGTCTCCACTCGAGAGAGGTGACGGCTGGGAGTGAGGGTAGGTAGCATATGCTGGGTGGACCACAAGCGTAGTTGTCCTTAAACTGTGACATGCCCAACTGTGACAAACTATATGCTAAGGGAAATTTTCATGCTGGAGCCTATCTCGGATCCCTTAAGAAGCTCTGTCACTTTTCTCTTCAGTGCTGAATCCCACAGTGGCCGTACTGATGAAAGGCACAGCCAAGACCCCTTCGGTATGGACGGCAGTGTGCAGCTGGCACGTTTATTTAAGAGCAAATTAAACAGACATCTCTCAGGGATGGTCTAGGTGGTACTGGGTCCTGCCATGAGGGCAGGGCACTGGACTCAATGAGCTCTCAAGGTCCCTTCCAGTTCTAGTATTCTGTGATTCTATGCTTGGTCCTTTCACAATCCCTGAAGATGGTCAACAGCAATAGCATTTATATCCCACTGCCTTGGTCGTTTGATAGTGCGGTCTTTTCTCCCTTTATCTCTGAGCAATTGCTCTTTCACGGTTTCAAGGCTTTTTCTCCGTCTATCCCTCCTTAAAGTTCATGCAGCATAGTTAGACCCATTCATGGATGCTAGGAATGGGTAAGAATTATGGTGAGGCACAAGTGAATCTCTCTGCAACCTCCAGTATCTCATGGCTGCAGAAGAGCCATAAATGTGACTTTGCCAATGTCTCTCTTGCGCTGCTGGTGCCTGGAAAACAGAAACCACTGAGGCCAATTCAAGTTTGTCATCTTCCACCCGTAGCTCACTCCTTGGAAGAGCCCAGATACAAATATCTTCTGGGTGAGGCAACTATGTCAACTGCCTTACTCACAACATTGCTGCCACCAGCACTGATTCTTCCCTGGGGGCGAAGTGTGCCCTTTCCTGGGTAGCCCTGGAAGGCGGGTGCAGGATCTGCGGAGAGGCAGGCCAAAAGGGTCCCTACCAGTTTTGCTGCAGGTAAAGCCTCTACAGACTGGGGGTGTGTGTGGGACTAGAGTGTTCCTCCCATGTCCCTGCTCATTGGCCCCTAGATAGATGGGAGCACCAGGAAGTGGATCTATCAGCTGTAAAGAGGGACTGGAGGCATGGAAGGGGAACGGAAGTCCAAGTGCTGCAGCAGTGATGACTGAGCCTGGCTTGGGAATTGAGGAGTTTTTCTCTTCCCTCCTGGACCCGGTGCCCAACGAGGCCTGTTGAAGGAGTCAAGGAGTGGCTCTAGCCCCATCAGACAGAGCGGGGTGATCTCCAATGCAGCAATTTGCAGGCCCTGGCTGGGGAGGAGAGCACCTTTACCTTTGCAAACAAGATAAACCTGAGCCAAGCAGCTCAGGCACCTACCAAAGCCTCCAGCTTTCAGCAGCCTCCAGTGGAGCTGGGCTGAGTCCACAAAATCACAATAGGAGGCAGGTTTCCACAGCCCTGTCCCTTTAGGCTCACATATGAGAGAGACCCACAGTGCTGCACATCTGGTTTTGTGGCTCCTGTGGGGAAGCTGCCTCGAGCTAGTTCTGCTGGGCTTCCCACTTCCCTTTCAGCCTCCGTGGGACGCTGCTGCGGGCAGAGAGTTTCTCACTCTGAGTTGGCAGTGAAGTAATTCGCAGAGATGAATGGGCGCTTAGGGAATAGCCTGCAGACAGCTCTCCTCCAGGAAGGACTTGGGACAGGCTGTTTTTTTGTAGTGTGGCTTAGATTTGTTCTGAGTTGTTATAGCACAATAGCACTGCTAGAAGGAAAGGACTTAAGCCTTTAAATAATGCAGAGGGGAAGCACTTTTTTATCACATACGGTCAGATCCTCAGCTGGCATAAATAAGAGTAGCTCCGCTGCAGTACATACAGATAGACCACGGGTGGGCAATAAGACAGCTGCGATTCACCAGAGTTAGCCCCTGGCTAGATTTACTTGCACCTCTGCAGGTACGGGCGATGGCAGCTTCCACTGGCCCTAGATCACCGTTCCGGGCCAATGGGAGCTTTGGGAAGTTTGGCCTCGGACACAGCTTCCTGCAGGTCCCATGGGCTGGGAACAGCAATCCGCGGCCAACAGGAGCTGCAATCGCCCGCACAGGTGAATATAGCAATGGCAGCCCAACAGAGGCTAATTCTGGCAAACCAGACCCGGCCTGCAGGCCAGTGTTTGCCCACTGCTGAGCCAGAACAGTTCACACTGCAGGAAGGACGAGGTCCGTATTCCCTAAGGCTGTGTCTACACTGGGCCACTTATTCTGGAAAATCAGCCACTTTTCCGGAATAAGCTGCGAGCTGTCTACACTGGCCCTTCAATTTCTGGAAAAGCAACGATGCTCTACTGTACAAAATCAGCCGCTATTCCGGAAAAACTATTCTGCTCCCGCTCGGGCATAAGTCCTTATTCCGGAACACTGTTCCGGAAAAAGGCCAGTGTAGACAGCCCAGTAGTCTTTTCCGGAAAAAAGCCCCGATCGCGAAAATGGTGATCGGGGCTCTTTTCCGGAAAAGCGCGTCTACATTGGCCACAGACGCTTTTCCGGAAAAAGGGCTTTTCCGGAAAAGCAGCCTGCCAACGTAGACGCTCCTTTTCCGGAAAAACTGAAAACGGTATAGTATTCCGTTTTAAGCATTTCCGGAAATTCATGCCAGTGTAGACACAGCCTAAAGGTATGCTTTCCTCCTGGGAGTGAGCCAAACATGCTCTGGTTTGGTTACAGAACAGCCAGTAGGTTACCTGCCTTGCAAACTCTTCTACATCCCTTATATTGGGGGAACACCAGCAAAACCAAAGGAGCCTGATTCTGTTACTTCTTAGGCTCTTATCTGGTTCCCATTGTTATGGTATCTGAGCGCCTCTTAACTTTTAATTCATTTGCCTCGCAACTTGTCTGTGGGGTAGGGAAGGGCTATTATCTTCATTGTACAGCGGGGGGGACCGAGACACAGAAAGATGAGGGGTTTGCCCAGAAAAGCACCCTCATCTCCTTTAGGCTAGTGCAAACCTAGCAGGCACTCCCACTGTAGTCACTGGCGTGACCTTGGTGTAAAGCTGATGCGGGAGAAGAATCG
This sequence comes from Pelodiscus sinensis, assembly GCF_049634645.1. Taxonomy (NCBI): domain Eukaryota; kingdom Metazoa; phylum Chordata; order Testudines; family Trionychidae; genus Pelodiscus; species Pelodiscus sinensis. The sequence goes on from NC_134736.1 coordinate 18,069,702, forward strand.
GGCCCCCGACTGCATGGATGGCTACAACTTTCATTGGATTTAACAGAGCAATCCTCAACATTGCCAATCCTCAACATTCCCTCCCCCCAAATCTTTGTTTCACTTTCTCAAAATTTCTTTCATGGGCAGGAGAGCTAGAAACTTTAGGTCACAGGGTTCAAACTACTTGCCTGTGGGCATTCCCAGCGGACACAGTTGCATAATCTGGCCCGGGGCTTCCAGTGGGTGGGGGGTTCTGTCCGCTACTGGCCCCCAAGTCCTGCCCCTTCCCATCATCACCCCACCCGTTTCCCCTCACTGGCACCATGTCCCCTGAGCACATGGCTTTGGGGATCATGGGGAAGTCGGGGTGGGGTTTAGGGGCTGGTAATTGACATGTGCAACCTCCCCCCTTCCTGGCCAGCTGGCAGTTCTGGGCCGGATTGGGCAATTTCTCTGGCCAGGACTGGCCCACGGGCGGGGAGTTTGAGACCTCTGCTTTACACACTTTAAAAATCAAAAGCTGAGTCTCACCTAGTTGCTGCTCTGGAAGCTGGGGGCTGTAGGAGTAACACCAAATAGCACGAGAGGCAGGATAAAGGGCTGGCCACACTCATAGCATTGCAATGGTTTACGCCAGTCTGAATGCAGCGTGTCCAGTGAAGCAATTCTCAACCGTCACTGCTTCACCCTCTAATTCTGACTGTAGAGATCAATTAGTGCTGCTCTTCACGCCCTCCCCACATGAAGGGCTCTCGGTTGCCATGGCACTGGGATGGGAAGAACCTACACAAGGGATGTGCTCCCCCCCACCCCACACACACACTATGTTCCACATACCCACGGGCAGCAGGTGAACCTCCTCTTCAGGGAGCGTTGAATCCCCCTTACTTCCTGTAGCCGGAGGAGCCTCAAGCTGATCCCTGGGCCACCATCCAGCCTGAGTGTTGGGCCATGGGCCAACCTGAGCCACTGCTGCTTTTCAGGGGAGAGGCAGAGCGAGGCGGAGAGACTTAGCCACCCCTAGTCTTTGAAACCCACTGGCCATGCACATAGCACAATTTTATAGGGCTATGAGGGATCCCAATCATGGGGCTAAGAGGCCCTTCAGGAATTGCTGCCCTGGCAGCTGAGAAATGATTCCTCTGTCATTCTGCTGCCTTATTGGGCATGGAGACATTTCTGTCCATGCAGCTTCCATTGCACAGCCCAGCTCTGTGTTCAGATACCAATTCAAGTCCCTTAGGGTATGTCTACACTACCACCCTAGATCGAACTAGGGTGGTAATGTAGGCAACCGGAGTTGCAAATGAAGCCCGGGATTTGAATTTCCCGGGCTTCATTTGCATAAAGCCGGGCGCCGCCATTTTTAAATGTCCGCTAGTCCTAGTCTGAACTACCATTACTCCTCGTGAAATGAGGAGACCTTCTTTCAGAGGAGACCTTCAAAAGCCAGGTTATGTCCTGGACACCAAAGATGCTATTTTATAAGCTATGGCACTTGCTTTGATGCCATAGGTTAAAATTTGCCTTCTCCTGATTGCTCTGGGGTGCGGCTGGGATGCCGGGATGGTGATGTGTACAAAGAATTTGTCGAAGTGCTTCAGCATTCCTTTGGGATGGTACATGCTGTATTTTCATCAAGGATGTTTATTGTGATGAGCAGGAAAATATTCTCTGTCATGATCACTTTTATCCCAGTGCAGGGCTGCCCAGTACTCCCAGTGTGAGCCTCAGTTCCATCCACATGCCACCTGTTTCAGAGATGGAAACGAGCCTACGCCTCGGATCCCGAGCACCCCAAATGCTTGACACATGGATCATAACTCAGTGAACTGGGACGCCGTGTTCTCCAAGAGCAGAGCCGTAGAACCACAGCCAGTACTTCTATCTCTGGTCCCTTTGATTGGCTATGCTGAAACGCAGAGCCCTCTGTGCCTGAAAAGTTAGTCTGAATGCCTAGAGGCTTTTCGATGATCATGAAAATCCAGGCTGCAATACATTGCACTACGCTGCAAAAGTTGAGCTTAACTTGTCCTTAGTTTGCTTTCTTCTGACACTTAATTACCTAATATGCACTGTGGAAATCTATGATGTAAAATCGTCTGTTTCAGAGTATATAATATTGTTTTTGATAAACGTTACATATTGCCTGCTTTGATTCGTTATTTATGTTCTTTAATGGTAATCAGGAAAAGGAGCATTTCCTTTCCTCCCTTTCCTGGAGGCAAATTGCTGCTGGAATTGCCAAACTTTTGTTTCCCTTTTAGTTACTGTAGTAATAATAATAATAATACAGATTGAACTTCTCTAGTCTGGCACCTGACTGGTCCTGAACCAGAGAATCTGCTGACCCTGGGAAGTCAATATTGCCTAGTAGCATTACCAACACTTCCGCTGCTGACTGGCTTCTTAGAAGACGTTTAGAGCTAAGTAACAGCACAGAACACTGAGAGTCAGGACTGGTGGCTGGAAACAATCTTTATGGGACCCTGGGAGACTTGGCCACACCCAGGATAAGTGGCCACAGAATCACAGAACACTAGAACTGGAAGGGACACCGATGAGAGGTCATTGAGCCTAGTCCCCTGCCCTCACATCTGGCTAACCAAAATCATGCGGGACCATGTTTCCAGACCAGAGAATGCCGGACTGGAGAGTTTCAACCTGCAATCGTTTTTAATGTATTGGTGCCCAGGGCCAAAACTCCTCCAGGAACCTTGACAAAAATGTAAATTTCAGATAGTTTGCTATAGAGTAGCTCAGTGTGCAAACGCAGACTGCAAACCCATTGCAGCGGATGAAGTTTTAGTGGACAAAGGATGGTCTTGTTAGGACACTGTGATGAACATTCTCCCCTCAGCCACAGACTCTCTGATTGAGCTTGGTCAAGTCATTTCACTGCTCTGAGCCTTAGTTACCAGAGATGTATCTTTGGCTCATGGGGGTGCTGTGAACATGACCCCATATCTACGTGGGAGGAATGGCGATATTAGTGGGAGAGAAGGGTACTATGTAAATACCTGCAGAGATAAAGGATGGCCCTTGCCTCCTGTGGAGACCTTAGTAAAATTCAGACTTGAGCAATGTGAGACTCTTGCAGATTGCAAGCCATTCTCTTTTTGAAGTTGTATGTTGGTGCCCACCTAAGGGAATGTGGCTTTTGGGCTTGGGGGAATTCGGGTCTTGTTTGCATGGTGTGATCATTTGCATTGTTATGTGGATTCAAAGCTACATGATGAAACTAGCCACTGGGTGTACAACTGTTGCTCACCGCACCACATGTGACTAAAACTGAAAGGGTAAAAAACAAACAAAAACCAGCCTGAACCTTTCTGTTGTTTTGTTTCTTGCATCTCCCTCAACCTGGAGATTGCTTTGGTCAGCTCCTTTTGTATTCCTGGTCAGTTTCATGCTTCTGCGTCTCTTGTGGCAACACAGTGGCCAGCGCTGGATTGTTAACTCTCCCACCTTACTCACCATTCCTCTGAAGACTTGGGAGTCGGTTGAAGTTTTAAATAAGACACGTCTATATTTGGTTTGTAACCTCCCTCCCAAAACGCTGTAGCTTCCCTCACCAAAAACGTAAAAGCTGGAGGCCCAATTGCGCAATGCCTCGTTAGAGAGATAGTGGCCAAAAAGATGCTTTCCTTCTTCCCTCCCTTGTCTTGTGTCGCCATGGGAGGGCTAGTCACAAAGGGCCAGATTTTCTGAGATTTAAATATCCCAGGCTTTATTTGCATCTTCCTGTCTGGTCACCATTTTGAAATTCCACTAGCCCGAAGTAACTGCCCGCAGCTACACACGGCAGTGAAACGGTAATTCAAACTAAGTCCTTAGTTCCAATTAACTGTTACTTATCCTGGAATGAGGTGTAACAGTTCATTCGAACTAAGGACTTAGTTTGAATTACTGTTTCACTGCCGTGTGTAGCTGCGGGCAGTTACTTTGGGCTAGTGGAATTTCAAAATGGCGACTGGATGGGAACATACAAATAAAGCCTGGGATATTTAAATTCCGGGCTTCATTTGCAACTTCGAATGCCTACATTAGCCTCCTTAGTTCGAACTAGGGGGCTAGTGTAGACATCCCCAAAGGGAGTTAAGTTCCCAGGTGCTTCTGAAAATCCCACTAGGCAGCTATTTTGCCTAAATATATTAGGGAATCTAAGTCAAGCCTTATGCTCAGGGATCATACTCAGTGGCATTAACCTCCCCAGAGAAATGGTCTTGCAGGAATGTGTGGTCTGTATCATTCCATTGTCAAGAGAGCTGCAAGACTTTTATGGCTCATGCTCCTGGTCTTGCCACCTAGGCCAGGTCTACACTAGGGCTGTGTCTACACTACATGCCTCTGTCGGCAGAGGCATGTAGATTAGGGTTGTAGGCAAAGGTAAATGAAGCCGCGATTTAAATGATCGCGGCTTCATTTACATTTACATGGCTGCCGCGCTGAGCCGACGAACAGCTGATCAGCTGTTTGTCGGCTCGCCGCTAGTCTGGACGTTCCCCCTGTCGACATCAAAGCCCTTTGTCGGCAGCCCCGTTATTCCTCGTGGAATGAGGTTTACCGGGGCTGCCGACAAAGGGCTTTGATGTCGACAGGGGGAACGTCCAGACTAGCGCGCGAGCCGACAAACAGCTGATCAGCTGTTTGTCGGCTCAGCGCGGCAGCCATGTAAATGTAAATGAAGCCGCGATCATTTAAATTGCGGCTTCATTTACCTTTGCTGAATAAACAAATCTACATGCCTCTGCCAACAGAGGCATGTAGTGTAGACGTACCCTTAGGGACAAAGTCAAACTAAGATACCCAACTCCAGCTATGTGAGTAGTTCGAATTTCCACGACAGCCCCACTGTGGCAGGTCGCCAGGAGAAACTCTCATGTTGACTTACCTTACTCCTTGCGACACGGTGTATTACCAGAGTTGACAGGGGCATGATAAGCATGATCTTTAGTAGACCCACTAAATCCCACCTTATCTCCCAGAAAGCAGAGACAAGGCCTGAGAACTTCTTATGGGAAAGCATGCTTCCTAATTCCCCACCCCTCGTACTGTGAGGTTGTGCCTTTCCACCTGCCATCTAGTGCTGCTCCTATATTAGTTGCTGGTGACCCGTTGAATAATATTGGTGGAACACCTGGACTCATTGTATGGTTGCTGGTGTCATGAAGAGGAATGGAGCCTGCTATTCTGTGACTGTATGCTCCTATCATTTGCAGGAGGTAAATCCCACTATCACTTCCTATGCCCAGAAAGACAACCGGAGTATTGCTTACCCATGAAACACCCAGGTCCCACACTCATCTGCCTTTGTGATGTAATTCTCAGGCAGCAGGCCAGAACAGCCAGTCGCCAGGGACGTGCCATAGATCCAACCCTCGCTGGTGCTGGTTTGCTCCACCGGGGACATGAAAATGAAGTCCCCTGGAACCAGCTCAAGCTCGTCATCATTCTGCGGGATGTAGGGGTAGATCACTTGCAGCGTCTGGGGAGATGGAGCAAGAGAGAGCATGTAAGAAGGGCATTAAGGAACCTTGGGCCATGCGAGAAGGCTGAATGAATGAACTTGCATGTGCCTCTGCCCTGCTGTCTACTGCATTCCCCCAACTAGACCATTAACCCTTCTTAAGCCAGTAAAAGAGAAACAGTCTAGTTTTCAATAGGAGGTCAGACGAGATGACCATAGTGGTCCCTTCTGGGCTTATAATCAATAAAAACATCTTTAGAGCGTGCCGCCTGCCACATCCCAGCGGCAAAGTATTTAATTCTCGTTGGCAGGAAATTTTCAGTTTCCATTGGCCTATTTCCTACCTTTGCACCTACTCATGCTGTTCTTTGTGCTTTCCTAAATAATTTCTTGTTCCCTGATTCAGTAAAAAAATTTAAGCCTGTTCTTAACTTGAAGCATCCCTTTGACGTCAGTGGTTCTAGGCAAATGCTTAAAGATATACATTTGCTTTGGTCCATAGCTAAATCGGGGACTTGGGTTTTTACACACATGAGGTTCCCAAGGATCATTGATGTGTTTACTTGTCCTAAGTAAAAGAACACCCTTCTTTATCACTTCTTATTGGCTTTAAAGGTGAGGCAGTGACCCTTTGTCACAGGGCTAATATGTTTGAACTCGTGATATTCTGCTCTCAGAACTCACTGTAAGGACATTAAGAAAACAAAATGAAAGGTGACGAGGAATGTACTGCCTAGACCATCTCATTTTACAATCCTTTCCTAAGATGAATGGGCTCAGGTTTGAAGGCAGGTGGAGAAGTGGCAAAGAATTTGAATTCTATTCCTGTCTGTTGCACTATGATGTGATGAAAATAGATGTCCCATGTTGTATGCTCATGCCTGTGTGTGAATTAGCTGAGCAAGTATTTGGGATGTGGGTGTACAGATATAACCTGCAATGTTCAAGACAGCACAGATGGGACTTTAAAAAGTTTTGTTTTGTTTTATTATATGTTTACAAATGGGCACTCCCCCTCCCCCCGTATAACTAAACAAAAATGTTTTTGTGGGGATGGAGGTTTTTTTTTAAATGTTTTAAATACAATTGAGCTGTTCTCTTCTGCCAGCTGGGAGCCAGCATCTATTGTAGGTTGTGACACAGAATGGCAAGCAACCTTCTCTGCCAACTGAAGTGGAGTCAAATGTTGATCAGCAGCTTTCCTTGTAAATATCCACAGCCATTCTCTACTCCAACAAAAGGTTTGCTGTCCCCTGGCATGTCTGAGTTCTGCATTAGCAACTTGCAGCTAAGTTAGTCCTGTTTTTCATCCCCATCCAATGTTCAGTCTACGCTGCTGTCAGCCTCGCCGGGCCCGGGGCGAAGGAGCAGTACTGGGGCAGCCAGCCCTCAGCGCTGCATGGAGAGGGCTGCTGCAGCCTGCCTGTGCCAGTTCTCAGAACTGCGCAGCGCCGCGTTCTAGTTGTGATTTAAAGGGCCTGGGTGGGGCTCCAGCCACTGCTGTGGCAGTGGCCCTTTTGGATTACTGAGCCCTGGGGAAGCCGCTCCCGTTGCAGTCTCCCTTCCTTCCCCCTTCCCCCGGCAACTTTCATCACAAAGCAAACATCTGAGCAGCTCTGGCCTGAAAACCCCTTGGGGCAGGGCCTAGCACGTGCACTAACAGCACCGCAGTGTCCGGTCTCACGTTTGGAGCGTGGCCACATTCCTGAGATCCGAGTAAAATGCAATAAACTGCAATTGTCTGTGACAGGATTTCTGGACTCCAAAAATTACCTCATGATTCGCAAATCTTATATCTCGAGAGAAGATTGCAGCGACCCAGTCGCATCCTAGCTTGACGTCGATGTTCTGAGCTAATTTCTCCAGCGTGGGCAAGTGGCTGGTTTGGAAGTGGTAGGCCAATGTCACGTGTAGCTGTTTCTTATGGGGCTCTACATGCACATCTGCAATGAGAAAGGTGTGATCAACAGCACGCGACTGTCACGTTTAACACAAGATTCTTGCTCCGTTTTCAAAGGCCCCGGAGCCTTCGCCCCACAGCTACGAGAGCACTGAACTAAACTTGCCAGTTAGTAAAGGGGAGACAAGTGCATTCCGGCCTCTGAAATCAACCTGCACACTGGCACCGATCTGAGTCTGACCCTTCAGCATTAGATTAGAGGAGCACTTGGTACGGGTGAAGACAGGGTGCCTCATGAAATCTTGTATAACCCACTGCCAGTTGAGACTGCGTTCTGCTTCCCCAGGCTGTGCACCTGATGTGCAGAAGAGAGGAATCTGCTACTGCCTGCAGCGCCAAGGTTTAGCAGGTCTTAGGATCATGCTTTTAGCACAGAGATCCCTGGTTCGTTCTCTGGTCGTGACCAAGATGCCAAACTCTTAAAATCAGGAATAAGGGATCTTTCGGAAAAGGCTTTATTTTCTGAAAGATCCGCGTCTAGACTGGCGCTTTTTTCCGGCAAAGCTCCGAGCCGGAAAAAAGCGGCAGCCATGTTTATGCAAATGAAGCGGGGAGGATTTAAATCCCCGCTTCATTTGCAATTGCGCTGTGTCTAATTTGCATCCCTTTTACGGAAAAGGGATGCAGTCTAGACACAGCCTTAGTGTGACTACCAACCTTGGGAATCAAATGAATTTATTCAGTCAGATCCTCAGCTGGTGACTTGGGTGGAGTTTTGCCAATTTACACCAGCTGAGGATCTGGCCCGGAGTATTTCCCACAGAAGGGACGCTGTTCAGGGAGCGCCACTGCCTCCCAAAAGTGCCTCCACCCTGATTTGGAAAGACACTTCTGGGGGAAAGTTAGTCCTGACTTTCACCTCCACCCAGTCTTCAGTCTATGCTGCTAACAAGGAGGCCAGGTTTGGTGGGGCAGCTCTCTCTTAAGGACTGGGCTCTGATTTTAAAACAGCCCATCGAAAGGCTCGCTCATGACCTGCTCACAAAGATTTTGGCAGCAGAGCAGATACATTTTACCATGACATATCAGGCATATTTGGCATTAGTCAAGCTACAACACTTGGGACTCTCAAATGCCTGCCTTGGGCATTTTTTTCCTGTGTACGTCGCCTTGGTATACTTCGGTTCCACACTAACGTCGTTGATGAATTTAGGAACTGTTTCCTTAGAAGTCCTCCCATTCCCCAATCTTATGTCACTCATAAACAAAAAAGGAAAAAATAAAAATCTGCTCAAATGAAAGTCAGCCGCTTGAACTCAAATCAAAGAAATTCCCCACTTTACATTGTTTCGCTATACGCCCACGTTTTTTGGAACGTATCTTGGACGTATAGCAGGGACGGCCTGTACTCACCCACTTTAGAAGCAGCTTCTGCAGCAAAGTCAGCAGCAAACTTCTTGAGGACCTCAGCACTGTCTTCCTTGACAAAAAGCCCAATGAAGTTTGAAGATGTGTAGAGCTCCAAAGGCAGAGGAGCAGGGAATTTGCATTTCCATCGCATCACTGTGGCCTGTAGGGCTTCATTAAGCGCATCAACCTTGCTGTCTTCACACTGCCAAGGGAAGCAGGACAGAAGTTCCTTAGGTAGCGGGAATTCATTCCCTGGGACCATATATACCCTTGGCATGTATTTAGAGAAGAAAGGAAGAGTTCAAGGTGATGGAGCTAAATGGCTTTAAAGCTTGAACTTTTGTGAAAGTAGAAGAATGTAAAGAAACAGTGTATTCATCAAACATGAAACAAATAAGACAAGCACAACTTTTCCATGGATTTGTATTCATTCTCCTATTGCACTTGTTCTAGATCTATTTGTTGGGGTTTCCCCAAGACTTCTTCCACTTGGTTCCACAAGAACTTAGCTCATCTGCCATGTTATCAATCAGGCACACAGCAAAGCTAGGTGGAGTTGATTAGATTCAAACATGGGGGTGGGTATAAGCATATCACACCCCCTAAAATACACAGCACCACTCTTACTTTATGTATGTTTGTCATTACTTTGCTTTGACTTTACATTTTGGGGTTGGTTTAGGATTGGAACTCTGTAGGAACCAATCCCAGGACAACATGCGCTATCCATAAGCAATTTATTTTTTACCTCATCTTACCTCCAGGCTTATTCTATCCATTGTTATCTTGTCCATTTGTAGATGACTCCCTCGGGCTACGTCTACACTGGCATGAATTTCCGAAAATGCTTTTAACGGAAAAGTTTTCCGTTAAAAGCATTTTCGGAAAAGCACGTCTAGATTGGCAGGATGCTTTTTTGTAAAAGCACTTTTTGCAGAAAAGTGTCCGTGGCCAATCTAGACGCGGTTTTCCGCAAAAAAGCCCCGATCGCCTTTTTTCGGGATTGGGGCTTTTTTGCGGAAAACAGTACTATGCTGTCTACACTGGCCCTTTTGCGCAAAAGTCTTTCGGAAAAAGACTTTTGCCCAAACGGGAGCAGCATAGTTTTTCCGGAAAACCACTGATGATTTTACATGAGATCATCAGTGCTTTTCCGGAAATTCAAGTGGCCAGTGTAGACAGCAGGCAAGTTTTTCCGCAAAAGCAGATGATTTTGTGGAAAAACTTGCCAGTCTAGACACAGCCTAGGTGTTCCCCTTTATCTTAGCTAGTATAGACATTCTGTTGACAGATTGCTGATCTATTTGTCTCCCCAATATTGTTTCCCAAGAAATCAACCCATTTCTAATTACTCATGTCAAGTCAGGTCTGCATCAGTGATTAACTTATTTCCAAAATGCCCATCAATCACATTAGGAGCCTTGCAAAGTTAGTTACATCAGTGACCTTCTAGAAGGAAGAACGAATCCCCTACTTGTTTTTCTCTTCTTTATGATTCCTAGAAGACAGATATCAGATGTCTTGCTCTTTGATTTTATCTTTCAGAAGTTTTATCATAGCCATTCTTATGTAGTCAAATACAAAGAAAACACAGCAGGAATAAATGCAGTTGTAACAGCAACAGAATATGAAATATTCATAGGCAAATACCCCTGAGTGTTTATAAGATAAATAATTCCCTAACATCTCCTGCACTACTCCCCAAAAAAGATGCATTAGAAGCCCAATATCACCGGAGTCTGTCTGTAAAGCTCTCAAGAGCTCCATTCCATAGCTGGAGCTTGTTTCTCTGTAGGTTTGTGTTAGCTTTTTCCATGAGAGCAGTGTTAGTTAGCTCAGTCAGCCAATGAAAGAATGTGTGTGGGGGATGGAAATAGCAGATTTCCTTTTCCACCAAATGACTCTTTTAGCCACTAAGTGTTACAGCAATCTATTTCCTGGCATTACTTATACACGCTGGATTTCTTAGAATGCCCCAAACACAGAGGCTTGAGTTGGGGAAACCTCTACCACTGTCATCTTAAAGCACCAGACACTTTGTTCCACATTATGGGCATACTTTGACATTCAGAGATTCTCTGAGACAGATTGCATGGGAGCTGCCACAGCACCACTCTTTGCCATATGGGGAGAGTCAAGCTTTAAGCAGTCACCCAGGATTCCAATAATATCAATTCACAATTTTGTTTTGAACAAAACCCACAAACAGAACTCTGTTCTGCACAGACTATGCCAGATATTGTCCCACCTGTCAGAGCAAAAGGAAATGTTTAGCATCTTTTCCCATTTTTCTTTATAGCACAGTCAATAGGTAACACACAGTAAATGTGATTTATGTGTGTAACCCACAAGATGTTTTTGGCTAGCATGCTTTTTAAGGTGCACTTCAAGCTCCTTTATAATTCTGAGTCAAAGAAACGACCTTGCTCTACTGAGTAGCTAATATTTATCATAAAGATACAAGAAACAGGCTAAACATATTTGTTCAATAATGTATTTTATGGCCCATGGTTAGCCACACAGATTTGAGTTTTGAGCTACTAGAACATTTAAATAGGGGGTGAGGATTACAGATAGGTATGGAAGGAGAGTAGGTGAGATTAAGTGGTTATGGACTTGATTTTCTGTAGGGAAAGACCAGCCATGCGACGAATAAGGCTGTGATGTGGCCACCCTAAGAATCAAACACTGGACTTCTGGAGGAGCATCAGTGTATATTCTATCTAGTGAGACATGTGGGAGCAATGGTAGTGATGATGTTAGCGATGCATGTGACAGTCGTTAAGGTCAAATTGATGCCGGTCTGTGACTGACACCCATTTTGTACGAGGGGCCCTTGAATTCTCTTTCGAGCTCTGCCAGGGTATGTCTACACTGCAGAGTTTTTCTGAAAACACTTGTTACGTCCACACTGCAGTCGCGTTCTTTCAAAAAAAAAAAAAAAAAAAAAACCTGAAAGAACAAAGGGGCTCTTCTGACTTTGGTAAACCTCTTTCTACGAGGAAGAAGCCTTTTTCCAAAAGAGCTCTTTTGGAAAAAGGTATGTGTGGATGGGGAACAGGAAGTTCAAAAGACGAGGTAAGAGGAAAAAGCGCAGGTGGCCATTTCATCCATAGTAATCACAACTTAAATGTGAGATAGCATCCATTCAGTGTGGACGCTATCTGTCGAAAAAGCAGATCACTTTTTCGATGCCCTTTGGCAGTATAGACACTCTCCTTTGGAAGAAGTTTTTTTGGAAGATGTCTTCTGGAAAAGCTTATTCCGAAAGAAGCCTGCAGTCTAGACATAGTCCCAGTCATTTACTGTGTGACCATGAGCAAATCATGTCACTCCTCTGTGGCTCAATTTTGCTCATCTGTAAAATGTCCTCAGCGATACTTCTGTGCTGGGAAACTGAATTCATACTTACAAAGATCCCCGGATAAAATACCGCATAGAAGTTCAATGCAGATGCCATCTCCTAGAACCCTACCACATTTTTCAGAGGATTTCAAGGGCCTCCTCTCCAATGATATGATTTTGCTAAGACAGTTATGGTTTGGAATTGACTCGCTTAAAAACCATTTTGCTTCCCAGCATGACATGCATCAGGCAAACCAAGCAATAATATTCCTTGAATTCCCACAAGCACAAAGCATTTTACGATGACTGGAGAAACCTGTAACTCAACCTGCCTGAACCTGGCAATGGTTGCTGCTAAACAAGATGCACATGGCAACTGAAGAAGTAGTGCAGGCTCACCATAAAGAACTGGCACAGAGTGATGTGTGGGAAGATGTTGTGAGCCTTGTTCTTCCCACAGATCTGCTTCGACTGCTGCCAGAAATCAGAGAGCTTCTGAGCCAAAGGACCGGTGGGGCGCAGGTATAGGACATATTCCCGAGGCAGGGGGTCATCAAGGAATGGGTCCCCCACATGAGAGAACAACCTGAGAGAGACAGGAAGGAAGAGGTGGCTAGGCTTCATAAGAGATTAAATAAAAAGGCAGATACTGAAGCAGAAATAACCAAAATCAGAGTTCTTCCCCACACCCCGTATTACTAGCTCTGGGGCCACTGATCTCCCAGGGACCAGGCATGGAATTGCTGTGCACTCCTACTGTCTCTATGTCCAGAGTGGTCTAGTTATTAAGTAAGGAGAAAGTCTGGTCTTTCAGTTAAGAGTTTGGACTCTGACTCAGTAGACCCAGGCTCAATCTTTGGCTTTACCATGGACTCTCTGGGTGACCATGCATCAAAAGAGCTTCATAATTTTGAGTACCACCCTCCCCAACACATTAATGGGCCCTGATTGCTAGAAGGCAGATGTTTCAGTCCTCTCTGAAGATCATGACCTTTAACTTGTTCTCAGTGCAGACATTCAAAACCAAGGCACCCAAAACCCCTTGTCACCTTAGAAGATTTAGATCTTATACTTGCTCCGTTCCACAACTGTGAAGTGGAGGTGATAAAACTTCCTTTCTCTCACCGTCATCTGCCTTGCCTTTTGACACTGTCACCATCTCAGGGCAGGACCTGTCTCTGACCAAATGCCTTATGCTGCCTACACTACCAAGCCCTGATCTTGCTAGTATTACCCCCCCAGGAACTGCCAGGCTGCGTCTAGACTGGCAAGTTTTTCTGCACTTTTGCGGAAAAACTTGCCAGCTGTCTACACTGGCTGCTTGAATTTGCTCAAGAACACTGACTATCTAATGTAAGATTGTCAGTGTTTTTGCGCAAATACTATGCTGCTCCCGCTCGAGAAAAAGCCCTCTTACGCAAATGCTTTTGTGCAAGAGGGCCGGTGTAGACAGCTAAAAACTGTTTTGCGCAAAAAAGCCCTGATGGCGAAAATGGCGATCGGGGCTTTCTTGCGCAAAACCGCATCTAGATTGGCACGGAAGCTTTTCCGCAAAAAGTGCTTTTGTGCAAAAGCGTCCTGCCAATCTAGACGCTCTTTTCCGCAAATGCTTGTAACAGAATAACTTTTCTGTTAAAAGCATTTGCAGAAAATCATGCCAGTCTAGACGTAGCCCCATGGTATCCACAAACAACAATCATTCACATTATATCTGTAAAATAATTTAAATAAATCTTCTCCACTTTTTAAAATGATTACTTCATACCAACCAGTCACATGCTGCTTGAACACTTCTTCCGCCAGTGGATGCCAGGGCTTTTTGTCTGAGGAAGGGGAGGAAAAGAATATTCCAGCGTTAGTATTACCAGGAGTAGACAGAAAGGGGACAGTAACATTGGCTGCTTGCATTGGACTCTGCAATTCATCAGGAATATTCTGTGGTTCTGGGTGTGCAGACTGAGGCAATCACTAAGGGCCAGATCTGATGTCCTAACTCCTGCTGAGTCCTGCATTCCTCTAAGAACGTTCCAATTTAACTCAATTTGTGGAGCACAGCACCAGAAGAGACCCAGACCCAGAGACGCACCCCCTGAATTGGTGCCCCACCCACTGCTCCACGTCCCTGTTCGTCATCCAAACAGGAGCATTCTGCTCAGCTGATGCAAACTCAGCCTGAAGTTTTGCTCCTTCCCAATCCTACCCACTACTTCCTCTCATCAGGTGAGTGCTGTTGAACGCCAGATCTTCCAATTTTATCATGAGCCTCGTGATATTTAATAAAAGCGGCGAGGAGTCCTGTGGCACCTTACAGACTAACCGAAGTGTTGGAGCATAAGCTTTCGTGGGCAAAGCTTATGCTTCAACACTTCGGTTAGTCTATAAGGTGCCACAGGACTCCTCGCCGCTTTTGCAGATTCTCTGATACGTGATATTTAATGTTGCACTTGATGCCCCGGCTCCTGGAGGCACATGATTATGTGGGGGTCTCAGCACTCATTTTAAGCAAAAGGAAGTTTCTAGTGCTCACAGTTGCACAGAAAGTTTGAAAAAGTGACCTGAGCACACCCCAAAGGCTTGAAATAGGAGTCCAACAGAGAGAACCCCAAACTTAAAAACAACGCATAAGAGTTTGTAGCCAAGTTTGTGACTTTCTGAGATCTGACTCGTGATTCTGGAACATGTGGGGTTGGCAACATGGCATTTACATATTGCATCACTGCAAGAATATCCAGCTTAGGAGGTGTGTTCTCTCTTTGAGCTTTCATTGTGAAAGGACTGCAGTATTTTATTTATAAAAACGGGGAATATGGTTTCCCTCTGCTTACAAAAATAACTTCCTATTCCCTGTGCAACCTCTTAGCTGCCCATAGTGCATTTCACTTGTCAAATCAGCACCATTACCTAAATGTGAAGATTCTGCATGGAATCTGGATCTATTCTAAATGCACCTTATGACAGGCTTAATCAAATTAAAAGTTGCTCGATCAGTTCACACAAGACACCAATATCTGTTTTCTTTCACTTAGCGGGCTGCATAATAGATGGAACACCTTTATTTCAGATCTATCGCTACCAGGATTTTAAAATGATCTATTTGTTGGCCTTTTGATCAGCATGAAAATCAAAGTGGATGGATATGAAAGTCGGGGTGCCTCAGGCAGCTTTAAGAACAGTGAAAAACAACCACCACCAGGGGGCACAAAGCAAATATTTTCAGCCTGGAAAAACTATGGAAAAACTGCTAAATGTGTGCAACTCTTGTTAAACTGATCATGTTCCTGTTCTGATATTTCTCTATTAAGAGCATAACTATTCCCTGTTATTCTAACAAAGATTGAATAAAAATGCACCAAAGTGTTCTGTTGAGCAGTCAGGACAATACAGGAGGAAATCAATACACGGCAATTTAATGTTGGATAGCGCCTATTTATATAATGCACTGAAAAGCAGTTATCCCTGGAATGGTCAATTAGGCTCTGGAATTCAATTACTACGGTAAGAGGTCAAGAACTCATTAGGATTTTAAAAGGAAATAGATGTGTATATGGATATAATTGTGTATGCTACAACTTGAAGAACTCTGGAAAGGACAGAAATCTCATGTTTCTCACAATTGGGGGTCAGGATGAAACTTCCCTGGGGAGCAGGCTATCTAGTAATCCCCTACTGCAGGGTGGCACCCAGTGTTGGAGACAGGATACTGGACCTAGTTAGGCACATACAGCTCTCTCCTAAGAATAAAAGGGACTCCAAGAGAGTCTACATCAGTGGTGGGCAACCTGCCCACGGGCTGCATGGTCCATCGGGGCTCTGTGTGTGGCCCATGACACATGTTGTTTATGTTGCTCATGCACAGGGTTTCCAGATCCCTTTGGTTTCCATCCGCACAGGTTTTTTTCCTACCGGTGTTACTAAAGTGGCACACCATTCAAGCCAGGGCACGTGAAGTGAGGTCCATGCTAACTGCACACAACACTGACTGGCTACATCTACACTGGCATGATTTTCCGGAAATGCTTTTAACGGAAAAGTTTTCCGTTAAAAGCATTTTCGGAAAAGCACATCTAGATTGGCAGGACGCTTTTCTGGAAAAGCACTTTTTCTGGAAAAGCGTCTGTGGTCAATCTAGACGCGCTTTTCCGCAAAAAAGTCCCGATCGTCATTTTCGCGATCGGGGCTTTTTTGCGGAAAACTCTACTGTGCTGTCTACACTGGCCCTTTTCTGGAACAGTTTTCCGGAAAAAGACTTTTGCCCGAACAGGAGCAGCATAGTTTTTCCGGAAAAGCAAAGATGATTTTACATTAGATTGTCAGTGCTTTTCCGGAAATTCAAGCGGCCAGTGTAGACAGCTGGCAAGTTTTTCCGGAAAAGCGGCTGATTTTCCGGAAGAACTGGCCAGTGTAGACACAGCCACTGTGAGAGCCATGCGCTCCCTCTGCATCCCATCGAAGTGCTGCTATAGTTCAGTCGGCACCCCTCCCCTCCCAAATTCTAGGTATGCAACAGCTGTTAGCAAAACTACTCTATCCTGGGAGTCCGTCTTAGTTAGGATAATCTATAAAGATGAAGAAGGGTCACTCATGCAGCCCACTAACTAGCCTAGCTTGCCCATTGCTGGTCTGCATCCTTGAAACTCAGGGCTCTGAAGCCTTGAATAATCAATCATGTACGCACAGTGGCATCTTTCCCAGGATCGAGCAGCAGAAGCATTCAGCTACATGTACAGTTTCTGTGAGGGTAATGATTCTGCTTGTTGCCCTTCTTTCCTCAAGGAACATGGAGCTGGAACCAACATAGGTAGTGGCTGGTTTTATATCCCAGTTGTTAAACGGGTCTAGACAGCTGCCTTCATATTGTTCTATGGATGGCATAAGCTGTCTCAGAACTCTATGCAATAAAAATTTGCCTCACAACAGGAAAAACTCTATTCAGTTTCTTAGCTGGCCTCCAATGGTACCCTCAAACTTAAGTGCTATGTTATGGTTTATTGTAAAGTGAAGGCTTCCTGACATCTGTAAGCTGACTGGCGACAGTTCATGTAAGCTAGGAGATAAGTGTATCCTCTGGGGTTGGAGGACATGAGTGCAAAGGGCCTGAGGCTGGCAGTTCTGGGTTCATGGCTCTGGAAGGGAATTAATTGAATGTGTACAGCAGGAGAATGGGGTCAGTGCTATCGGGCATTTCATTTGTAGTTCTGCTAATGGCTCACTGTGCATATCTGCCATGCCTCAGTTTCCCTGTCTATCCCTCGTTAGTGTTTTTGAACGCACTCTGATATCCGCTCAGGAATAGCGCAGCTCAAGCACCAAGCATTACTAATACATGGGTACAGCCATGCATGAATGAGAGGGTATGTCTACACTGCAACGTTATTTTGAAATATCTTATTTCGAAATAGTTAATTTGAAATAAGTTATTTCGAAATAGCGCATCCACACTGAGTGGACGCTGAATCGCATTTAAGGCTGGCTGGAACCAGGTCTGGCAGGGCATCAGGTCAGGAGTTACTTAGCCTCAGGCAGCAGCCACACAATCTGAGGCCTCTGCTTAAAGGTACCCCCACTGGACAGCCAGTTCTCAGCTTTCTCTGCTTGCTTGCCTACCTCGATGAGGGACAACAAAGCATTTTGTCTCTATGTGCTCTGGTTGCCTTCACTCGGGACACCACAGCACTCTGCAATATGGAGCCAGAGCTGCCCCTGGACACAGAAAGTAGGAATAAGAAATCCTCCGGAAAAGGGCTTATTCTCCGGAGAATCGTGTCTAGACTGGTGCTTTTCTCCAGCTTATCCCCAAGCCGGAAAAAAGCGGCAGCCATGTAAATGCAAATGCCGCGGGGGATATTTAAATCCCCCGCGGATTTGCAATTCCGACTGGTCTAATCTGCATCCCTTTTCCGGAAAAGGGGTGCAGCGTAGACACAGCCTTATAGTTTCATTAACTTCAGTGGAGCTTTGTCAATTTACACCAGCTACATTTCTGACCCTAGAATTTCATTAGCTCAGCTTCTTCTACTCACTTATAGTCAAATGGCCTCAGAACAACAAAACAACTCTCCTTCCCCCTCCCTTTCCTTCCTTGTTTATAGTAGTGACTCTCAGACCAGGTGTCAATGTACCCATGGAGGGATGCAGAGGACTTCCAGAGGGTACATCAACTCATCTAGATATTTGCCTCGTTTTACAACAGGCTACATAAAACACACAAGCAGAGTCAGTACAAACTAAAAAATCCATATAGACAATGACTTGTTTACGCTGCTCTATATACAATATAAGTGAGACATTCCAATTGATTTATTTTATAATTTTATGGCAAAAACAAGGAAGTCGGCCATTCATGAGTAATAATGGGCTGCGACACTTTAGTATTTTTATGTCTGATTTTGGAAGCAAGCAGTTTTTAAGGGAGGTAAAATTTGGGATGCACATGACAAATCAGACTTTTAAAGAGGTATCTGGGAAGATTAAGAACCACCGATACTTATGGTGAATCTAATGCTATTCGTTCTGTTGTATGCATAGCAGCAAATCTCCATTGACATTAAAAATGTACTTCCTGCAAAGCCCTACTTGCTTTGAAAGGAGCCGTTTCTCCAACGCATAGTGCAAGTTAACAGCCTGGATCATGCCTCTGATTAACTTTCTCCAGACCCCAGAACAGATCATCTGAGGCACCATGCATGGCATAGCAGGACATAGGGTGCTGCCACCCAGCTCCCCTCCCCCACTCTCTTCACGAAGCTGTGAATGTTTTCTTGGAATGAGTGGCACAATAAAGCTCTGTTAGAATAGACAGTAGCTCTTTCTCTGCTGCCTTTTGTATTCAAGGGATCCAGAAGGCCGGAAGAAAAATGTTAGTCTGGGCCAAACACACCCTTGTTCTTGAGCAATTTCAGAAGGTAAATTATTTTTTCCCTCCCTACCCCTCTGGTTCTGTAAGGCACCACTCCCCTTCCCCCTCCTCCGCCCTGCACACACACACACACAGCTCCACCCCCACAGCCCAGTTTAATTTTCGGTGCAAGAAAGGAAACAGTGTGAGGCATGTTTCTGTCACAGCATTAGAGACAGAGAAACTTTTTCTTTTCATAGTGCTAGGGAAAGGTAACCAGGCCTCAGCCTGAAGCCCTTTGTGTTGCCACAAAACAGCGGCTGCAAAGAATTTTCCCCAAACGCCCTGTTCCTTAGCCATCCACTCGGACACAGAAGAGACACTCCTCGGGGCTTGGTCTCTGCAGCCCTGTTAGCATGCAGGCTCACTGGCTGCTGACAGTTAGGTATGTACATTTATATGCAGTCACCTACATAAATGACCTGATTTTTACATCTGCTGACCACCTGCATTGGGAACCAGTGAACGATATTCATATTCTCTGAAAATCAATTAAATCCACAGTCAGGTCACCTCATTAGGTGCTTAGCTATAGGCACATGAGGTTGACATTTGTGGTCTGATGTGGAGGCTGGTTGCAATTGGGGTTTTTTTGTGAAATGGTTTTTACAGACCGAGCCCCTAGACCGAGCCTAGCTTCATTCTGACTCGTCACCCAACAGCCATGAGATGAAAATTACAGGTTGTTAATAACGCCTCAGGCTGGAGACCTACAGGTGGAGAGGCTTCACAGAGCATTACAATTCCTTGAGCCTTGTGGTTTTTAACAAACTTAGCACAAGGAGTCACTTCATCCACCATCCCATGCAGCCAGCTCTGTGGTGAAATAAGGACACGTGGACACAACAACACAGTACAAGGGTTTACAGCAGTAAGTGATGAGGATGCTACATCCAAATGAAATGACAGAAGGCACTGAGAATGGGCAAGGTGGAATTTGTTAACTTCTAACCTCTCTTCTGCAAATGCCATGAGCTTCTCACCCATCACAAATCTTTGGGCTCACCAATCATCCACATACCCATTAAAACCTCACCAAGCAAGCAATTTGATATCAAGTCAAAATCACGAGGCAAACAACACTTAAAATGTTCCTAGTAAGTCTCCCAGCCAAGTCTCAACCCTGAGCTTGCAGGGCCACAGTATAAATGGTATCCCTGCACAGGGACAGCTGAAAAACACCTCAGCAGTTAATAAGTTACAGCACACACTACCCATTAAAGCCCACAGCTGTTTAATGGAAAAGTATATAGCCCTGAATACTACACAACTTAACTCATTACTGTAAAAGGATTTGGGTTTCCGGTAATTTTCATGGCAGAGAAAACAGTAACGGGGGAATGTCAATTCAGCTTGGAAATACATGTCAATAAACATAAAGCATAATGGCCAAAGCCCATTTACTTCAGGGAAATGACTGTAAGGGAATGATGCATTAACCATAAAGAGAAACTTCTGTCTCAGTAACAGCACATAGAAATCTTTTCTCCTCTCGATAATTGCTCTGCTTTCTTATGGGAGCCCGGTTTAAAAGAGAGCCTGCATTTGCTATCAATGGGGCAGCAGCTTGCGGAGTAACAAATTAGCAGCTAACATGTACTTATGGAAATGGACCTTTCATCTTCAGAATGAAATTGCACAATGGAAAAGGGAAAAGGAGAAGCTGCTATTTTTGGAACAGCAATGTGTCTTTCTCTATGGAGAAGAACTTCTGCCTGCTTTGCATTTTATAGAACAATACAAGTGACTGTTGTCCTAAGCACCATATGCAAAACTTGGGGTGGGGCCAGGATGCTCAAATCCAGAGGAAGGAGAATGTTGTGGTTAAGGTATTCAACTGGAATGCAGAACTGTGCTCAGTTTCTTGCACTGCCGCAGACATCTTTTGTGACAAGCCATTTAATCTGTGTGTCTCTGTTCCCCATCTGTGAAATGGGGATAATAATCACTCCTATGTCCCACTCTTGGTCTGCCTTGCCTGTATAGGGGATCTGTCCTTCAAAGTGCCAGCCCTGCTCCAGAAAAAGACTTAAAAACATGCTCAAATGTACTGACTTCATAATAATTTTTCAGTTCATTTATTTAGATAAATACCTCCTCTTCTCCACTCCACTCCAGCCTTTTAGGCACTGCAGAGCAATGGAGACTTCCTGTTTTAATATCACCTGCTGAAACTCCCTCCTCCCCCACCCTTTAAAATACATAGAGCTTAGAAAACAGATTTAGAATCTACAGTTCCAGAAATTGTATAGCTTATCCAAAACTGATATTTAAGATATAATCAAACTGTCCCCCTAGAAGCTATATAGACCCACATGAATATTCCCATATATGTCCACTCAGAGCCATCCTTGCACATATGCAGAATTCACAGTTGCATAGGGCACTTGAAAATTTGGAGCACCACTGGGTTTTAATGCCCACCCCTGGCCTCTTCCTTCAGTGGCTCCAGGAGTGGCCCGTGAGTATAGGCCGACTCGGCCGTCACCTAGGGCTGAGTATAGGCCATTGACCGCCATGCAGGCTCGGGCCTCCACTGAGTGGCTCTGCCTCCTCCCTAGAGGATCTAGTTAATTTAAAAGTGAAAGAGCCTGCTAGAGCTATTAGCCGAACATCAGACCTGGGAAAGAGCCATTAAAATGATAATGAAGCAATTTAACAGGCATTTACCAACCCCAGGTACATACTGTCAGTTTCTGAATTTGTGTCAGTCAACAGGACCTTAGTTTAACATTTGTTGCTAAAGATTATAAAATCACACCTCTTAAAAAAAACCTTTGTTCCTTCTCTCCCACCCCCCCAGATGCCATCAGTGCAATAGTACCATGCAAAGTCCCAGAAATCACTCTTCTTCGAAAACTGTAATATGAGCAGAGGGCCATTCCTCCCCCCCCCCCCCCAGTGACACTTTGTGCTGCATGTTTGTCAAAAGCAACATGGTCCACCCTGTGTGTCTGCACAATATGCTACCAATATTCTCTATTTCTGAGCCAGCTACCATGAAGCCATCAGCCCACGCAAACACTGAGGGATTTGTGAATGAGCACAAGCATGAGAGACACTATGGGAAGAAAAACTACTTCTCCTATTTTTAAGATGTGCCTCATGCCTCTATGAATTTCTTATCGGTGAACACAGCTCCTACGAGGGAAGAATTCATCATTTTAAGTAGCCCCTAAATCTCAGGTTCATAAAATATTTAGCTGCATAAATAAGGATTCGTTGGAAACTGCATTAAACATGATGGAAAAATCTGGCTCTCTTCAACATTAGATTTGGTTTGAAGCTGCCCGACATAGCGGGGTAAGAATTATAGAGTCATAATATATGCTAAATGGGTCTGTGTAAAAGAAGAGTGCTAGGAAGCATAGTGTTTTTGTTACGATAAAATATTTTTTATTTTTGCTGTTTAAATATATCTCTATATTTAAAGTTTAACTTTCCAGCTTGATGTGCTATATGGCAAAAGAATTGAAAATACAATGCTGCTGGCTCAGGGGACTTATAACAGGATACAGACCTTTTCGACATTAAGCTCAGCAGCAGAACAGGTTGGAATGTATACGGTCTCCTCCCTAGTGGCTTCTCCCCCTACAGCCATAACCACCTACTACTGCTGAAAGAAAATGGCAGGATGCCTTTAGTGTAAGTGGCAGAGGTCTTAGCTTTGGTGAGTAAGGAAGGCCATTATGTTTCCTTGGCAACAATTAAATTGCCAGATTTGGGCTTTACTTCTGTTTTCAAATTGTCCTTCAAGTTTTTTTTTAAATGACTATTCATTTTTCAGAATTGATCGCCTCATCGTTTTCACCAGCAGCGGCGGGGAAATGGCCACCTAATCATTGCATTCAAGAGAGACTTGAACATTCCAGAAAAACTGTACAAACAGAATATCTGTCCCTGATACTTTCAGGCCATCTTATTTCTTGATTATTTGATGGGTGGCTGGGGAAATGTTAAAATTCATGAATAATTTATCAACCTAGGTTTTTTTTACAGACATACTTGGGCATGATGGGTTTTTGCAAACAGTTTGAAGAGGCTGATCCTTTGAGTATTCAGAATTTGCTCTGTGTGGCTGGTCACCAAAATCACGTGATGTTGTTTCTGTTGCCTGTTTAGATTACCTAATCTCTATAGATAGTCTCAATGCACACAGAAATCACTAAGGCTTCAGTTTCTATTGGGTGCTGGAGAAAGGAATAAGCTTTTCCTCTTTTGCATACATTTTAAGAACTAAACTACATAGGTGTTATTGCAGGCAAGTGATTCCCATGCTATAACACTGTTTTAGCCAAACAAGTACATTTCAGTCCCTTTAGGGGGCTTTGTGTCCATTCCTTAAATACTATCTTAGCTTTTTCTGCTGTTATACTTTTCACACAAAATGCGAGACCCACACTCCTCCCTAGCGTTTGGCCAAATGATAGCATTCACAAGGCAGGGGTGTATTTTCTGCTGCTAAATCACAAGACCTGTTTAAAATACACACATGCAATTTGGGAAAATTTCTCTAATTTAGGACAACAAATACCCCAAAGGGGACACAGCTAGGCAAAGGTCTGCCCTCTCTGAAATACAGAAACTTTCAAATGAGCAGTATTGCAGAGTGGCTGCACAAGCTGGAGAGAGACGGCAAGATTGTATCCCTTAGGTCAAATAAATATTTATAGAAAGTTCATGAACACAGTAAGATTCAGGGTTTCCCCCCCTTCCGTTTCCCTGAGCAGCCAGCGTCTGCCTCTCAGGACACATTAATACCAAAGCCAATTAATAGAAAATAGAGGGAAGTAGGAAACCTAACCAGAAATAGGACTGGAAAACATGCTGATCAGATGGTGAATTTTTAGTTGCTGTAATTAATGATGTTTTCTGGAGGGGGCAGTCCAGCTGCCCAAAATGTAATTCTGCCATGTGACTATATTTTTAAGTGCAGAAGAATTGGGGACTGTGTGTGCGTGCGTGCTCTCTCTCTCTCTCTCTCTCTCTCTCTCTCATATTACATAACCTCTTGGAAGCAGAAGATTCATATGTGCTGCTGGAATTTTTTCCTTCCTTAACACATGTGCATGCACCAAGATGTCCCCTCAGTTCTTTGCTTTGCCAGCTTGCTAAATCAAGCCAAGAAAGAGGGAAGTACAATTTAAAAAAAAGTATACTGGATCATTAGAGGAAACTAGGACAGGTTAGACCTCTCTGCTCAGGCACCCTTGGGGCCTGACCGGTCCCGAATGAAGGCATTTGCCAGACTAAAGGAGGTCCCTTGCTACTAGATCCCCTGACCACCTTCCCTCCCCGCTGCTGGCCCTAGACGCCCTTGTGCCCCCTGGGCTGCTGTGGCCCCGGCAGCCCTGACTGCCCCAGGCCCCGCTACAAGAGCTGCTGCAGCTGTTGCATCTCCAGCTCTGACTGTAGCATCTCTTGCCCCAGTCTCGCTGCTGTGACTGCCGCAACTGCCAAATCCCTGGCCCCTGCCGCACTACAGGGGCTCCAGCGCTGATCCCAGCTCCAGCCCTGCCGGGCTCCGAGCCACCAGCCCTCCTGCCCCTGGGGCTCCCAGCCAGGACTCCCTGGCCCAGGAACACTCGTGGTCTTGCTGCACCTTGGATGTTGCCAAATGAGAGAGTCCTGGTTTGGGGAGGTCCAACCTGTAGTTATTTGATGTTTTTAAAGAGATACACATTCTTTTTTCTCTCTCCTGTAAATGACAGTATGGACTTACGGGTAAGTAGTGGCTTGGACCTCAGAGAATTTGGATTCAGTTCCCAGCTCTAGCACACACTCCTTGCATGACCTTGGGCAAGTTATTTAGAGCCAATTTCTCCACTGTTGTACAATGGCAGAGTTCCATCAAAATCCTGTGTATTCTGTTCCTTTTAGTGCCTCTAAAATGGAGGAAACAGCATTTCCTTTTTCCCAGTCTAGTGAGACTACACAGCCTCTGAAAATAACATGACTCCAGGTGTTGGGGTTTTCAGAAACACCCCACATACCAAGACTCATGATGAAATTGTGTAAGTTGGTGACACTTTGGCTAGTTGAAGCTGAACTGCAAAAGCTTCAATATTTGGGTTCAGACAGACACTGAGAAAAGGAATACTGGATATATCAATAGTTTACAATTGCTAAAACAAAAGGAGAAACTATGTAGCACTTTAAAGACTAACAAGATGGTTTAATAGGTGATGAGCTTTCGTGGGCCAGACCCTAAGGAAGTGGGTCTGGCCCACGAAAGCTCATCGCCTATTAAACCATCTTGTTAGTCTTTAAAGTACTACATTGTTTTTCCTTTTGTTTTAGCAAGATCAAACTAACTCAGCTTCCTCTCTATTACAATTGCTAGATGACATTAAATAGAGAAATTAGGTAATGTTGACCTCTGCAAACTCATTTACAGGAATCTGAATTTTAGTAAGATTCATCAAACTGTTACATTTGTTAGTACACATGCTTTCAGGTGTACACGTTGTAATAAGAGAGTGAATCCAATGTTATACCTCTGTGGCAAAGGGGTAGTTAGAATTAGAACTCATTGTACTAAAGATATTGTATTTGATATAACAGAGCCTTTAAATATCATCCAATATTTTGCACAGCAGCCAAGACTTGAGCTATGTTTTTTTTCTTAACAGCGTGAGAGAGCAAGTCTTTTTCACAAATACTAATAATACATTTTTAGCTAATCAGGAAGACAACGTCTTTGTAAGGAGCGAACTTAGAGGTCGAAATATGCTCAAATATACCATCTGGAGTGACCGTGATAGCCAGAAAAGGAAGCAGTTGTCATATTGATTATAAGTTCCTTTCCAGGGTTTGAAAACAAATGTGATGCTTCTCTCTTACTTTTGTGTTCCCCATACAGAAGTGACCTGGAATGGAACAGAGATTTGCACCATCTCTGTCTCTCATAGTAAGGGCCTTTTACTATGCAGGATTCCACTATAGAGCAGGATTCCACTATAGGAGGTTTTTTGACAGGTCATGGATCTCTTATGAAGCTTTACAGAGCAAGTAAATGGACTTGCTGCCTGTGGCAGCTGCTACTTAACATGCTAACCATCATTATGTCTTGGTTATTTTGCACTCTAGTCTGTCTGTCTGTCTGCATTCATCTACAGTTTCCCGTTTTATAGGTGGGCTGTCAGCTCTTGGGGCCAGAGATCATCATTGCATTAGGTGTGTGTATCGTGCGCTTGCTCACTCGCTGATCAGGGCCAGGAGACGCTGCTATAACAGAAATAAGAAGTATGTAACCATCTCCATTTTTCAAATTGAGGAGGGGGTGGTGTTCCCTCTATTTTTTTCATCCATGGGCGGAATACATTTTGTTATGCGCACCAAGGCATAAAGAGATGTGCACCACCAGTAGAAACACATGCCAGCTGTGAGCATTCTGCTAATCAGGAGGGCAACACCTGAATCTCTCCTGGGTGGCTGCCCAAGTGCCCTGCTTACAGGGAACACTGGGAAAGAGTGGCGGGAGGGGGAAGGAAGTATGACACAGAAAGGCAGTGACTTATCCAGAATCTCACAGTGAGTCCTCGAAGAGCGAGGGAGGGAGGTCTCCTGACACCTGGCTCCGGGCTCCACCGAGAACCTAGAGAGGAGCAGACTTTGCTAAACACATTCTGACAGACTAACATCTCTCTCGGAGAGAACCAAGAGAAAGAGACACTTTTCCCCCCTCTGTGGCCATTTCCTAGAGTAGCCCCACGTTTCTCTTTCTGAATGGAGTTTTTGTATCACAGAGGGGGAAGAGAAAAAATGCAACAAGTAGCATTTTAAAGTGTCGGTGTTAACATTTTCCAGTATTTCAAGGTTTCAAAACAGGAAGTTTGGGGGCGGTATAGTTGCTCAATTTGTCAGACAGATGCTGTTCTATGAAGTCGGTTGCACAGAGCTTCACCAGGAACTGCAAGTTTAAAAGCTGCCACCTTAGTAATTTCCTGGGGTGAATTCTCAGTGTGATGCAAGGAGATTTTTGTGTGCAAGTCCCATCAGCAGCATTGGGAGACACTGTGGTTTAACTCCCCCTAACCCAGCCTAGCATGTGTCATGATGAGAAATACTTCATTCCACAAAGGCTAACAAATGAGCTATGGGGAGGTCTTCCCAGCTCAACAGAAATCAATAGAGAGAAGAGATCAGTATCAATGTGAATAGCTAGAGGCTGAAAATAAAGGGTCAGTCTTAACTCTGACATTGGCTATGAACCCTGTGACAGAAGGTTCTGATCCAGATCCAAACTGCCACTGAGACTGGATTCAGGGGGTCTGAATCCAGGACTTTGTGTCAAGCCCATATCAAGTGAAAATGTTTAAATATTTGCCCCATCGTTGCAGAAACAAAACAAATGCCAAACTTGCCAGGAAGTTAGCAAATCATACAAGCTGCAAACGATAAAGAATGGAGGATCTGTATAAAGGAAGAATGGACAGAATTGGGCCTCCCTAGCCATTGATGAATCTATTTTCCATGAACTAATCCAGTTCTTTTTTGAACCCACATTCACTGTACTTCTTGTGCATGTAAACCCCCCCTCAACTGACTTGTGTAGGAGTGCAAAGAATCTACACCAGTGTTTCTTAAACTGTGTTCCGTGGCTCACGGTGCCATGAGGCAGTCGGACGTGTGCTGTGGAGCACAACAGAATTCAAAATGGCTGCAAAAAGGGACAGGCGACTTTTTCCCCCTCAATAACTCCACCCCCAACACTTTTTCCTCCTGACCTTTTTTTTTTTTTTTTGCTCAACCAAAAATCCTCGGTGCTTCTCATAAAAAAAAATATTGTTTGGTTCCTCAGCCTTAAAATGTTTAAGAAACACTAAACTACACACACGCAAATCAAGTCCTTAGTTTGTGGTTCTAATCCCATTTCTTGTGGAAGCATTTGTTTACTATGAGGGTTATAGTACGAAAGGTCTGGCAACACTGCTGAAAAGGCAAACCCACAAGATGGAAAATGGGAAGTGGATGCCCCAAAAGGAGGCTAACCACAAGCTCCCAGCTAAAATGACACACACAGTGCAATGAGAAGGAAGTCTGAGAAATTAAGGAAGGTGGAAGGAAGTATGGGATATTAATATAGTTGATTTAGATGCCAACACAGAAACTTTGCTTTGGAGATCTCCATTCAGGAACTTTTTTCATTTGTTTTAAAATGCTATCTCATTGGGTTGGGATCTAGTGGGGATTTGTAGTGCAAGCTAAGTAGATTCAACCCAGCACAATGCTTGAAAGGGAGACCTCTAAGGCAAACATAGAGTGCTTGAGTGACTCAGAGTATGAGAGACACTTCCCACTGAGTCAGTGCTGAATCGATGCCACGGCATAATGCTGGCAACAGGGTGCATTTTACTATTAGAATGTGCCTCCTTTGTCTGAGAGATCAAACTGCTGTCTCCACCTCTCATTTTTTACATATGCACCCTTAAAAAGTTAACGATCACATTGAAATTTCCGTAAGACTAAGACAGTAAGTTCCATCTGTAGATTTAAATGGACATGGTAGAGAGGACAACTTCTCTTCAGATGTTATGTACCTTGAGAGGAAGGATAGCTCAGTGGTTTGAGCATTGGCCTACTAAACCCAAGATTATAAATTCAATCTTCGGGAGGGGGGGCATTTAAGGATCCAGGATAAATCTGTCAGAGATGGTAGTTGGTCTGGGCAGGGGACTAGACTTGATGACCTCTCAAGGTTGCTGCCAGCTCTATGAGTTAGGTATATCTCCATAATTAAATTAAACCTTGGCTTGACTCAAGATGTTGAAAAGGTACCAGTAAAACACAGATGTATCAAAACATTTTGGTTAAGACTCCCCATTGGCTTAACTCCACTCCCTTTGAATACCAGCAGAAGTAGATTTATGTAACACTGAGTCCTTTTTAAAAACCCACCCTTTGACTTTACAATAAATATGGAAGACCCAGACTGTAGCCATGTTTTGCCTCTTTTCCCTTCCACACCATCAGCCTTAAAATCATTTGGTAGTAGAGTCTATAGAACAGTAAAATGATTTTGCCGTTGTATATTGGCAAACTGGAAGTTTTAAATTGTGTGCCAAATTCTAATCTCAGTGTCAGTGGTGTAAATTTGGAGGGTGTCTGCTGAGTTCAATGAAGTTATTTCAGATTTACACCTTGAAATATCTGAAGTCTCAGAGGGGTAGCCATGTTAGTCTATAACTTTAAAAAACAATGAGGGGTCCTGTAGCACCTTAGGGTATGTCTACACTGCAACACTATTTTGAAATAACTTAGTCTGTGTTTACACAGCAGGCAGTGATTTTGAAATAGCGTCAAAATTCTGTCAAGCTGGAGGGCTTCTTACTCTGACTCCTATAACCCCCACTGTATGAGGAATAAGGGAAGTTGGAAGAAGAGTGCTCTATTTCAAAATAAGGGCTGTGTAGACTTATTAATTAGCTATTTCAAATTAAAATATGCAATTGACATAGCTCAATTTGCATAGCATATTTTGAGTTAAGCCCTACAGTGTAGATACACCCTTAAAGACTAACAAATATAGATAGATAGTATCATGAGCTTTCGTGGGCAAAACCCAGTTCCTCAGATAAGCAGAGTAGAGAGCAATGAAGTCTAACTATGGAAGAGTTCAGAGGGGTAGCCAAGTGAATCTATAACTGGAAAAATTTAAAAAACAACCAATAGTCTAGCAGCACCTTAAGGACTAACAAAGCATGTAGATGGCATCATGAGCTTCCGTGGGTTATCTGAAGAAGTGGGTTGTGCCCACGAAAGCTCATGATACCATCTACATGTTTTGTTAGTCTTCAAAAGTGCTGCTAGACTACTGGTTGTTTTTTAAGTTTTTCCAACTATAGAAGGGGCTGGACCAAGGCAAATGGGGGAGAGGGGATATATAATCTATATGAAGTGTAAAAAAGGACCACGAAATAAAGAACGGTATGAGGAGCAATACTGAGAAATGCTAAGCTAAAGAAGAATCCCAAAGCAGAGCGAGAAACTTTTCACAAATGCAGTGAACATTTCTCTTCAAATACTTTTCTGGATTTATCAAAGCCAGAACTGAAGTAGGACAAGACCTTGTTAAGACTTACAAGCAGCATTGTAGCCAGACAGGAACCCCCTTGTAACATCCATTTTTGCTTGCCTGGAGCATACAGGGCACACAGAGCAGAAGGCCCAGGCTGCTGTGACCGTGAATGGCTGTAAACAGAGATACGCCAATTGCTGACCAAGAGGCTGCCAAGGAGTGCCCTTGACTGAAACCCATATTGATACGAACACACATCCATCCGCGGGGGGAGGAATCTCTCGCCCAGTAAAAAAATGTCTAGTACTCACAATTTAGTTCTCTCTCTTGCAAGTGTAAATTAACTTGAAACTTGCTTGTAAGAACTGGCGCCACAAAACGGACCAGTACAATTCGGCATCTTAGATAAGAAAGAGAATACGGGCCCCCAGGGGTATAAAGATGGGTCCAGCAGCGCATTTTCTCTGAGTGTCAATCTACCATCTATCTGCTGGTCGGGTTTAGTGTTTGATCTCCCGAGGTTCCAAGGGGACGCCCACCTCGTATTCGTCTTTCCTAGGAATTGAGAGACCGGCCCTGGCCTGACACGCTGGAGTCGAGAGGCACAGAAAGGGGTAAAAATTGTACCTGGATGTGGTCCTTTGCTTAAGTATATATATACACATAGACTTAGAGCTCTTTAAAGAGTAAGCTGTCACTTGGTACCATTATTTCTATTTTCTATCTTTACCTTTTTCCTGTGATCATTTTTTAAGACCTATATATATATATTTGCTAGCATTTAAGAAATAGAGCAATAGCCATTGTAACCATATGATTTATAAGTCTTTTAATAAACCTGTAACTGTTTAAGCTTTAACCTGACTCCTTCAGTTGCTGTAACAGAACCAAGCACAATTTAAAAGAACTTCAGCTGGTCATAAAGGGACAGACATAGGGAGAGTTTGGGCGTTTGGATCTGTGTCACTCCCAGGTGACAAGATCCGTTGGGGCACCTTTCCAGCCTTTCCCAGGCTGCCCGCTGCGAAGGAACTTTGTGTTCTAGCAGTTAAAATCTAAGGTGTAATAAGCTCTTCCTATATAACGGGGCGTCTGTTGGCCTGCTGGCCACCCTCTGCGATGGGACCCCGGTCCTAGCAGTAAAGACACGGACGTTAAACCTTTTCTCGGAAGCATACACACACACACTGCCCTGACCGTCGGCTGACAAGCATGCATAGTCTTTACTCATGGATGTGATCTCATTGACCTGAATCGGATGCAGGGCCACTGACAGACGGGGAAAATGTGACAGTTGCTCAGAAGCCCAGCGACTTAAAAGATCCCGGGGCTCTGGCTGCCACGGCTGCTGTAGTACTAGTGGCAGTCACAGCTCTGGCCCTTTAAATTGCTGCTGGAGTCCTCCAAGGCAGGGTCCAGGCGGAGCTGAGGGCTGGCTGCCTCTAGCCCTACCCCTTCCACCCAAGGCCACACAAATGCAGTCACCGAGTTGATCCAGCCACTCTGTGTTGCTCTCAGGATGCTTTGTATGTCAGATGCTGTTCAGCAGCATGGTAGCTTTCACTCCAGCAAGGCTGGCGTGAGGGCAATAACGTGAGGTAACTTTTGCAGGTTAGAGAAGCTCTGTAAGTGCCCAGTATCTCTGACTGAGAGTGATGGGAGCTACTGAGTACCAGGCCTGCTGATGAGACGGGTGGGAGGGAGAAGGAAAGGAGGCCACCGCCCTGCGGCATGACAATTCAAAAGGGCCCGGGGCTGCCAGCAGCAGCTGTAGTGCCCAGAGCCCCAGGACCTTAAAATTGCTGGTGGAACACCTTGCAACATGCTCCGACGATGGAGCAAAGAGCTGCTGATAAGGCCCTGATCCTTCTGGGAGCAGAGCCACACCTCCCCCCCCCCCCAAACACACCCTTTTCCCAGAGGCCTGGGCACCCCTGCTGAACACTACTGAAAATCTAGTCACTTCACTGAGGTGCCTACATGGAAGCAAAGCTCTTTTGAAAACTTGGCTCTGGAGGCGCTCGGACATCAGTAGTCCCATGTTGCATTTAGGGTTGTCTTTCACATTTGGAACCAAAATGAGCTCAGATTGTGCAAGTCCCAGAAGCTAGCTCTGTTCTTTGTTCTTCCCTCTCCCCCCGGCTAACATCATGGTGCTCTGATCGTCTGGGAGACCACAAGTCTGAGGGAGCAGAGGAGTGAGAGGAAATCTGTGTTCTATTTCCAGCTCCAACTGCCTTGTCCAAGTCACTCCTGCGCACACTCACCTATCCCTAAAAGAATAAGAATATCTCTTGGCCATATCTTGGTGCTCTTATATAAGCTGTTCTATTGATGTCTGTGGGGCTTCTCCAGTTAGTAAAGGTGGGGGGATTGAGGCCTTACCTTTGTAAAGTTTTTTGACTACCAAGATGCTCAGATGAGAGGTGTTATCTAAGTGTGAAGTATTAGTACCCTTATTTTAGTCTCATGCAAAGCACTGAGGGCACAGTACTTTGCATCATAGGGTATGTCTACACTACAGAGTTAATTGGAAATAACAGACGTTATTTCGAATTAACTGTAATAGCTGTCTACACATACAAACCGCCATTTCAAAATACATTCAAAACAGGGGAGCCCTTATTTCGAATTAGGTAAACCTCATTGTACGAGGACTAACACCTAATTCGAAATAGCTAATTCGAAATAAGTGGTGTGTAGACATTTATTTCGAATTAGGGGGCCTCCAGCCCATCCCAGTTCCCCCTGGTGGCCACTCTGGGCCAAACCAGAAAAACTCCTCTCCTCTCCCCCAGCCCCGGGCCCTTAAAGGGGTAGACTCTGGCCAGACGGTCTAGATGCATTATTTCGAATTAGCTTATTTCGAATTAACTAATTTGAAATTAGTTCATTCGAAATAGCGCTGTAGTGTAGACATACCCATATTAACTAAGCCACCAAAGATGGACAGTAAGCACCCCCATAAAGCATCTCTCTGGGAGAACATCACACCTCGAAGGCCGCTTAGCACCTCACCCCACGAGAAGGGTTGCATATGAAGTCAAGTTTGGGGTGAGAGACTCACTCAAAGGTCTTGCCATCTTCATCTCTTCAGTCACGCTAGCATATTCTGGTTGCCATAGCATAGTTCTTCCCCCGCTCTGGAGTAGAAGCAACTGTCGTGGGAGAGTGTTTCTAAAATAATGTGTGATTTTACAACTGATCCAGGTCTAGCTATTTTGCATGAATGTTCAATAGCCTGCCAGCTTTCTAAGAAATGCAAAATATTCCTTGCCTGAAAACGAAATGCTAGCAGTGTCACTACGTCACAATTCTACCTGGGGGCACTGCACTTTGCATCCTACTAACCAGGCAACCAATGACTTATAATGCCCCTTTCTTGCAGGCCGGCTTGCCATCTACCATGGTTGCACCTAAACACCTTGCTCTTTAGATGGTGGTTGATGGCATGTAGGCCACTTCAGAGTTTGTCACTACGGGTATGTCTACACTACAGAGTTTTTCTGAAAAAACTTCACTTACGTCCACACTGAAATCACATCTTTCAGAAAAAAATCAAAAGTACAGAGGGTTTTTTCCGACATTGGTAAACCTCTTTCTACAAGGAAGAAGCCTTTTTCTGAAAGAGCTCTTTTGCAAAAAGGCATGTGTGGACAGGGAAAAGGGAGTTCTTTTGAAAGAAGAGGAAAGAGGTAAAAGCACAGGTGCCCTAGTGGCCACTCCATCCATAGTATTCAGAGCTGAAATGCGAGAGAGTATCCATTCAGTGTGGACACTACCTTTCAAAAAAGCAGATCGCTTTTTCAATGGGCTTTTGCTGTGTGGACGCTCTCTTTTGGAAGAAGTTTTTCTGGAAGATCTCTTCTTCCGAAAGAAGCTTTCAGTCTAGACATAGCCTACCTGTAGCCTTAGGAAGTTCTGCACAACAGCAGTGGTACTCAACCAAAGCATAGTGAAGCTTCACAAAACACCACTTGCTACGCTGATGGCTCTTGCACATAACCATGAGCCTAAAACAGATAGGCATCTAGTAAAGGCCTGACATGCTCTCAACACAGAGGGGCTGTGTCTACACTGGCAAGTTATTTCGGAAAATCAGCCGCTTTTCCGGAAAAATTTGCCAGCTGTCTACACTGGCCGCTTGAATTTCCGCAAAAGCACTGACGATCTAATGTAAAATCATCAGTGCTTTTCTGGAAAAACTATGCTGCTCCTGTTCGGGCAAAAGTCTTTTTCCGGAAAACTGTTCCGGAAAAGGGCCAGTGTAGACAGCACAGTAGTGTTTTCCGCAAAAAAGCCCCGATTGCGAAAATGACGATTGGGGCTTTTTTGCGGAAAAGCGTGTCTAGATTGGCCACGGATGCTTTTCCGGAAAAAGTGCTTTTCCGGAAAAGCATACTGCCAATTTAGATGCGCTTTTCCGAAAATGCTTTTAATGGAAAACTTTTCCATTAAAAGCATTTCCGGAAAATCATGCCAGTGTAGATACGTAGCCAGGGAGAAAAAGAACTGGCTCTTAAACTCTCCTGGTTTTGAGAGGCTGCTTTACTATGCATGATGCTATGACTGAGTGTCTAGACTGATGCTGGCTTCCTTTGCAATAACTATTGAGGAGGTGTTTTAAGATAGCTAAGGCAGAAGAGACAAAATCTATTAAAATACAAAGCCTTTGCCATAGCATTCTAAGGAGTTAACCTTAAATAAATGTTAAATAAATCATGCATACTAAATGTGCCTATAATGAAGGGACAGTCCCCTATGTGGGTTTTTTTTAAAAGCAAAATTTTAAAGTAAAATCAACCCCATCCTTCCAAGAAGCACTGTCTGATGCATTTCTTTGGAATTGAAAGGTGCATGCTGTTTACAGTTTGGAGACCAGTGCTGCTGCACCATTGCCAATCCAAAGTATTAAAAAATCATAAGTCAGTTCCCACCAACATGGTGAATTGGCTTAAAGAGCTTGAGATTTTAAAAAAAATACAGGTGTGTTCTTTTTATTTGCTGTCTGTTTTTTCAGCTCTTCAGGTGCCTTTGTGTCCCACTTTCAAGACTTTCTCTGCAATGAGAGCTAAAAACCTACTTTTGTGTTTTCATGATCTACATTTAAAGTTTTACTTGGCATAGGTTTGTGAGTTAGGGATGTGATTTTTTTTTATTTTACAGATATATTTATGTCAGTAAAAGCCCTAGTTAGAAAAATTGCAGGAATATTAGCATAAAAGTGCACAAACTGTACCAATATATGCACTATGCATCACCAGTGGCAGTAAATTCTTCAGCTCTGCAGCTTCTTCCATCTAAAAGGAGTTCTGCATCCTTGGTGTGCTCTCATTTCAAATCACATCTTTCTCCTCTTTCCTAAGCCATTTTGTTTCTTCTTCTGTTTAGAATTCAACTCTCTCATTGCATCGTTTAACTCTGCAAAGCTCTTGGGCACCTATTTTCTATGCCAGATACAACTAAAACTGTCCGAAGTAATGTTGACAGCCAACGCATGGCGTTGCCAGGGCGTATACTGTTTGCGAGAGACAAAACAGAATGCTGCATTAGCTATTCCTTCTTAGCCCAGGCTTTGGGTATTTGTAAACAATGGACTTGACCCTGCACTAACTTCTGAGCAGACAATGGCATATGCACATTGCCCCCACCCCATAAGAAAAAGCAGCAAAAATAGTAAGCTGGTTTGCTGCACTGAATTGCTTAACTAGGGTGGGGTTTTTAGATGTGTTCCGCATTAGCCTGACTTTGCTCCCATTGGTTTTGATATGGGCCGAATTAGGCTGACCCCTGGACACTGGAAAATCCCACTCTACAATTGTTGTCCCTTGTTATATTCACTTTAAAAAGACAAAAGTGCAGTTTCCCCAGACGCTGTCGCTTGAGTTGTGTGTAATTAGGGAATCAAAGGCTGCCTTACAATGTTCCTCTAATCTTTTTCATCCACGTGCAGATTTTTTCCATCCATGTGCAGAATAAATTTTCAGCATGTACTGAGGCATGTGCAAATGTGCACTACCGATAGAAACAAAAACCTAGCTGTCGGCATTTTGGGTGCCATTTGAATCTCTTGAGCAGCTGCAGAAAGCACAGTTTACAGGGAACCGGCCTTATATCTTGGACTAACATTAAGCAAT
Source organism: Pelodiscus sinensis (assembly GCF_049634645.1). Classification (NCBI taxonomy): domain Eukaryota; kingdom Metazoa; phylum Chordata; order Testudines; family Trionychidae; genus Pelodiscus; species Pelodiscus sinensis. Next base: position 18,105,861 of record NC_134736.1, read on the forward strand.
CCTGTCCCGAATTCTTCTTATCTCTGAGTATTGTGTGTCCCTGTAAAAGAGCATTGTATCCCTGACAATCTGATCAGATCTGTATGGGCAGACCCCTTCTAGGTAAGTGTTCATCCATATTGATAAGATTGCAGGGTCAAGGTTTTAATTTCCAAACAAGCCTAGCCAGGCAAGAGTTTGAAGCTTGGGAGCAAACACCTTAAGGGCCAAGGCTATCTGCCCTACAGCTCTTGGGGGTGGGGGAGGGAAGGAGAGAGAGCATGTTAGCGGAGTCACTGCTTTTCAGCAGGATCCTAGCACCAGAAGAAGCCTTGTTCCTGGCCCAAGCTATCAAGTGTGTTTAAAATAGGCCACTGAACAGTGGTGGAGACAAGCACACAGTGGTATCTTTGTCATCTTTTAGAGGTTTATTTTTCCCAGTTAAAGTGACATTACAACAGCACAGTGTGAAGAGCTGCTGGAGAAAGGTGTAATTTTGCTTTTGATTACACTGGTATAAATCCATAGTAATAGTTGGCATTGAGATAAACCCAAATTCCACCTGAATCATGGGAAGTAGAATATGTCTCAGAGGCCAGAAATTTTTAATACTTGTAATTAGCATGAAGCAGCAGGAAATAGGGAAGAAGGAGGAAAACCCATTCTGGCTTTCTTCCTTCCCACCATCAGATATTTCAGAAATGTTTCAAGCAGGTCTTTAGGCCATGTCTTCACTAAACAGAAGATCAATGATGCCGGGATGGATCTTCTGGAGTTCAATTTAGCAAGTCTAGGTAAGATTAAGTGACTCACCCAAGGTCACAGAGTGAATCAGTGGCAGAGTGGTGGAACAGTGAATTTTAACCTAGGGGTCTCTAGGAGTCAGGGCATAGGGGGAAGGAAAAATGGTGCTATGGCTCAGAAACTAGTTTGAGATTCAGAGATCTGTATTTATAGCCTGATCTGGCTCCCTTGGGAATCTTTTTGGCTGCCACAGATAAGTCACTTAATGACTTATATGACTGGGTTCTCAGTCTTTTGCTGGTACTTTCTATCCCTTAAATCCCATCCTTTGTCTTGTATATTTAGAGTATAATCTGTCCATGGCAGAGCTCATGGGCATCTGGTATGTAAGTCAGGGGAAAGTTCTTCCTTCCCAAACCACTAGGCATGGCCCCACCCACAATCTGCCCCCAGAACGCCTGCTGTAGGCATTCTCGGGAGGAGGGTATGTTCTAGGGCTGGCGAGGCAGGGCAGGGTTGGGCCAGGCCACACAGCGCGTGCCCTCCAACCTCCTCCGAGGCTGGGGAGATTGGGGCCATGTCTCCCCCTCTGCCTCCCTACCTCCCCAGGGCTGGAGAGGCCGTGCTGTGTAGAGCCCCCTCCTTCCTCTCCCAGTGCTCTGGGGCTGGAGAAGCTGGGGTGTCCTCCTCCGGAGCTGGGGCTATACCACACACCCTCTGCCCTCCCCCGGGCTGAGGACACTGGGGCCCCATAGGGGTGGGGCCTCAGAAGAAGGGGCAGGGCTGGAGGTGGGGCTAGGGACTTACCTCCCCCAGCAGTGCCTTCACCAACCACCCATGGCAGAGCTCCTCTTTTACTATGTGTTTGTACAGCACCCAGCACATGAAGGCCTTTTGTGAGCTGCACATAATGTGCTCTCCAAACTATCAACTGAGTTAGAAAGTTCTGGTAGTTAAAGCCAGGCAACACTCTTTTTCATGGGACTCATGATATCTTTATACTCTACTAGCTGCCCCTTTTAGAAAAGCCTGGTAAAGAAGACTTAATAGTAAATGATCACCTGTCTTTGGCTATGTGTTTTTTCAGAAGAGGCAATGCAAATGAAGTGCTGATTAGCATTTTGTCATGCTTCATTTCCACAACTTATTCTGATCTGGTTTTGCGCAAGAGGTTTTTGTGCAAAAACATGCAGTGTGGACATGTCCGTTTTGTGCAAAAAAACCCTTTTTGTGCAAGATCCTTATACCTCTCCGGGACACATTCATACTGCATGTTTTTGCACAAATGCCTCTTGTACAAAAACGGATCAGAATAGATTTTGCAAATGAAGTGCAACAAAATTCTAATCAGCGCTTCATTTGCATTGCCTCTTCCAAAAAAACACGTAGGCTGTGTCTAGACTGGCCAGTTTTTCCGGAAAATCAGCCACTTTTCCAGAAAAACTTGCCAGCTGTCTTCACTGGCCACTTGAATTTTCGCAAAAGCACTGACTTCCTACTGTAAGAAATCAGTGCTTTTTGCGGAAATACTATGCTGCTCCTGTTCGGGCAAAAATCCCTTTTGCGCAAAACTTTTGCGCAAATGGGCCAGTGTAGACAGCTGAGATTTGTTTTGTGCAAAAAAGGCCCGATCGCGAAAATGGCGAGCAAGGCTTTTTTGTGGAAAAGCACGTCTAGATTGGCCACGGACACTTTTCCGCAAAAAGTGCTTTTGCGGAAAAGCGTCCATGCCAATTTAGACGCTCTTTTCCGAAAATGCTTTTAACGGAAAACTTTTACGTTAAAAGTATTTCCGGAAAATCATGCCAGTCTAGATGTAGCCGTAGTGTAAACATAGCCTTTGGGGGCAAGGTATTTTTGTACTACCCTATAGAATTGAGTAGAAAATTATATCCCTGCTCTAAATTTCTGTACAATAATTCAAAAATAAATCAATAGGATCTTAGCCTTCATTAAATTATTTGGAAATTTAGAATTCTGTGTCTATAATACCCAATTCAGGCTTATAAGAATATTCTATAAAACGTAAGGATTTTTTTTCCAGTTTTGAAATGTGACTTTCATTTCTAGATCATTAACTTGCCAAGTCCCCTTAGATACATAGTCCAGTATCAATGAAAGGCACAGTTTTGTACAGCCAGCTGACCTGTGGACAGTAATTATTCCTTCTATGGTGTGCTGGAGCATATCTAAAGGATGACAGCCTCAAATAGCTCCTTGAAATAGACTTACTGTACCCATGTGCCTCAGAATATCTACATTGCTCCAAACTGGAAAAAGTTGCGTGCTATTGCTATGAGAGTGTGCCTTACAGTAAAAACTGTAAACCTAGTAATGTTTGAAGTGACACCATTAATAAGCACCTATCTGAACCAAAGTAGTTTTCTTTCACATAATGTGCTTCTGAAATATTCAACAACAATCTACTCTTCATGTTTATATAACTAAGCCAGGGGATAGTCACATTTCCTATTTTTATGTAATTGATTCATACCAGTGATGGCATCTTGGGGACCCAGTTAGATGGAATTTACTAGTGTAAACTTGATCTCACAACAGTTGCAATAAGGTGGAAAATACCTGTCATGTGAGCTCGCTCTCTCTCTCTCTCTCTCTCTCTCACACACACACACACACACAAATTCTCTATATACATATAGTATGTACATTCTATTTAGATTGATATAAACACCATACTCTTAATGATAAACCTAAAAATAAAGAATTATAACTTCTGTCTATGTAGGACCTACAAAAAGAAAACTTGTACTCTTGCGCTCCCTTTGCTGAATGTGCAATAGCATTTGAAACTATTCCCACTCATAGGCTGCTATGAAATATATGAATTTTAAGTTATTTGTATTATAATCCCTAAATCAGAGGTGGGCAATAATTTTTAATGGGGGGGGGCACTCCAAGATTTTGGTAAGTGGTCAAGGGCTGCACTTCTATGGAGGGGGTGCAAGGTCTACGACAGAGGATGGAGTATAGAAGGGAACTTGGGACAGAGGACTGGGATGCTGAGGGGACTGAGAGATCTAAGAATTAGTTTGGATGAAGGAGGGGGTTATGATCTGGGGCTGGGACTTCGGGTGCAGGGTAGGGATGTCATTGACTAGTCACCTATCCAACAAGCATAAGCTTATCAGATAGTTGACTAGTCCCTTGACTAGTTGCTTCTCCCCTCCCCCCACTTGCTGTCTCTATCAGAGGCAGCTCTACTCTAGCAAAGGGAGGGAGGGAAAGGAGAGTGGGGAAGTGAGGAGGCTTAATTCACGGCCCCTGCCTTCAGCAAAATTTCTCAGCTCCTATTGGCCGGAAACTGTCCAATGGGAGCTGAGGGATGGGGTCAGTGAAGGAAGCTTCCTCCTCCCAGCCCAGACTGCCTAGCACTTGGCAGCCCCACTGTTTAAAGGGGAGCAGCTGCTCTCTAGTGCGTGTGTCAGCGAGGCAGCCGCGGGTCAGATCCGGCCCACTAGCTGCCTCTTGCCCACCCCTGCCCTAAATTATATTGCTCCTTTTTAATGCATTATTTAGATTATATCCTCTTTCCTTTCAAGTGACATACTTAAAGAGGGCTTGATGGTTTGGAGACTATTCTGATTACTCTCCTGTTTATTGTCAGCAATGTTTGCATGACTGCAGGATCTTTGTTGCTCAGAAATTCACTTACACATGAAATCTCCTGAATTCCCCTTGCATATCTTTTCCTCTCCCTGTGACATCATGGATTCCTGTTTGCCAGATCTCAATAAGAGCGAGAGAAAGAGAGGCGATGGCAGGGGACAGTTGGTAGTTATTCTGTGCTTGAGCGCCTCAGCTTCAACAAAAGGAACCTACGCACAATTCAGGGAGAGAGAGGTGCAAAGACTACTCCGGGGAGGTTGTGTTGCCTAATAGATAGTACACTGGCATAGGTTCTCTATCCAGCTATTCTGCTGGAGGACTTTGGGCTACTCATTTCCCTTCTTTGTTCCTTAAATTTTCCTATCTGTAAAACAGGCATAATGATATTCACCTTCTTTGTTACAGTGCTTTGTGCTCTAGAGATAAAAAGTGCTATGTAAGAGAGAGGTTCTATGATTATTTGTCACTAAAGGACTCTTCGGAAAACCATTCAAGCCAGCAGAAAAACTCTCACTGGCTTGAAAGGCCTTTAGAACAGCTGCTTAAATGGAAGTGATCAACCCAGGGCCAGCTCTGCTGGCTTTTTCGGGCTGCTATTTCACTGATGGCGAGGCCTGCTGACAGGGTAGGGGAGGGGTCCCTTTTGAACTGCTGCGGGAGCGCCACTCTCTCTGTCCTTGGCCCCACCCATCCCGGGGGTGTGGAGCCGGGCCTTCCTCCCACTTTGCCAGTCTGGTGTCTGACCTTTGTGTTCATATGCATGTGGGATGATGACAGTTTTATATCAGTGGCACTGACAGATTTAATTCATTAGGCTGAAATTTTAAACCTGGGTCATTAAAACCAGGCACCCACATTCCTGAGCAGGATGCTAAATAAAAGTGATTGTTCTCCCCCCCCTTCCCCTCCACTGATAAAAGCCTATGACATTAACGGGAGCACCAAGTCTTTATCTATCTTTGAAAACCAGCCTAGTTTTATTTAGGCACCTTTGAATTTAGCTGTTCTACCTAATGTACCCAAGTGTAAAAATGTTTCCAGTTGAAGATGAAATCCTCTGACATCTTGAGGGCCTTTAGCCCTTGTGGAGGGTGCTCACCACTTTGCAAAACCAAGCCCTAAATATATTCAATGTTGCCAAAGATTGTCATCTGAGGAACATACTGCAGGCATGGACGGCATCTTAGGGCCTGCCTATGCTACAAACATCAGCATGGAGCTGGCTGCAGTATGCCAGTTCCTTGACACAGTTAAAATCATGGTTAGGTTTTGTCTACATTGCAAGATGGAACAGTGCTGGGTGAACAGCCATGTTGTAATTAAATTACTCCTCATAAATTCTAAGGAAACAAAGAAATAAACCCCCCCAAAATCCCCTTTGAACACAAGAAGGGGGAGGAATCAAAATTGCTTCGGAAATGGGATGCTTTTTTCAAAGTTTTGCAGGTGACATGAACCACTTTTTAAGCAGATAATTTATAGGGGGAATCATTCAAATGAAAATATGGATTAAAAAATACCCAGTAATGTGTCAAGGATGTGAAATATTTTACAGTATTTTTTAATGCTCTTTTATGTGCAATTTGCATTGTTGCCAGGATTTGTGATTTTCATCACAAATGTGATATTTGATGTGTTGTCTTAAAGCCCCAGCTACTGGAGTCAACCTGTTGGCAGAAGGGGAAACATCAGAGAGAGTCTAATTTGTTTTAAAGAGGCTCGGTGCACTACAGATACCATTGTTGTTCTACTTCACTTCCCCAAACCTAGGCCACTTGAACTGATATGTACGTGTGCATTGAAAGGGGCAAATTGGGCTTGTTCTTGGGGAAGAGAAACATTGTTTTGTGTGGATGAGACTTAGTCAGTTCACAGCTGAATTTTATAATAATATAAAATATTAAACACTCCTTATCTGTAATACAGTAGTGAGTAGTAGCCCACACCTGAAATCAGGCTCATTGTACCCAGTACAAGACCAGTCCTGCACAAAGAATTCAGTATCATGGCTGGGAGAAAGGAAGTATTTTCTCTCCTTGTCACAGGGGGGCCTGCTGCAGATATTTGAGCCAGCTCAGTTCAGACCTTTTGGGGTGGTCTACATGACAAAGTCAAGTTGACCTAGTTACTGTCACTCAGGGGCATGAAAATTTCACTCTCTTGAGGAATGTAGTTAAGCAAATCTAAGGCCCCGTGTAGACACTGCAAGGATGTCAGAAGAATTCTTCCATTGACCTAGCCACTGTATTTCAGAGAGGTGGATTTATTACAGGGACAGAAGAACTCCTTCCATCACTATAGTGTCTGAGCTACAGTGCTGCAGCTTGACTTGCACAGACATGCTCTCCTTACTCACACGATTTTCCTTCCTCTACCGCCTCTTATTCAAGGATTTGAAAGTGCAAATGCAAAGAGAAGCCTCAGTTCATCACTCCTTATTTAGACCAAACTCCCCTAGCTGTTTGCAGGTCGTTCTCGGGGTGAGAACCTCCGAGGTGCTGCACACCCATAGCTCACATCCACCTAGGTCTCTTGACACCCAAGGCCTATCTATAGGACCCTACTGCTTCCCACGAGCTGACCAATCAATGTGAAAACTGAGCAAACACTAACCAAACTCACACAGCTCTGAGAGGCTTAGGAAGTCGATGGCTATAACATTATTTAAACTGAAAAGTGCTATTTAAGTGTTAGTTTTATTACTCCTTCTAACATGAAGCATTTATAGCCTTATATACAGAGGTGAAAGTAAGTGGGCGCACAGCTCTGGCTGAGCTGTGTCAAAAGCCAGCAGGGAGCTATTTAAAGAGTTGGCAGGTACCCTGGTTGCAAAATAGGACAGTACCTGTAAGAAATTTTAAGTTACTTTCACTGCTACATATACATCTTCAGAGTGCTACACAAACAACTAATTATTTATGGTGTTGTGATGTTACACTGAATGTCAGGTGCTCAGAAAGGGGAAGGATTGCTCTGGGCTCTTTGATCTGGTCTGTGGTGATTACTGCCTGTATTTCAGTAGCCCGTGTGTGTGATAGATCCCTTATCTATGATGAGGATCCACAGAAGAAGCAGGTCAGGTACAGGCCCTAAGGAGCCTTGGCAAGCTGTAGCAGCTCCTACTTTCAACTCTAGACATCACTGATATCAGCCAAGATGGCGGCTGTCATATCAAACACAGTGCCGAGGGCACAAGCCGACATAACACTTGCCATGAAAAGCTTACCCACCTAACTTAAAACAAGATGTGACAAAGATAGGAGAGGAAAGTTCACGGTAGCAGTTGTTAAACTGAAATTTCCAAAGGGGCCCTTAGGTGCCCGTCTCCCAGTGCTCTTTGATAGGGGTTGGGTGCCATGTTCTCTAGGCTACATTAAAACACCTACCTCAAGTCTTCATACACAAATCAAGGGGACTCTTTCCATTGACTTCACTAGGCTTTCAATGAGGCCCATGTATAGCCTAGCAACGTGTACCGCTTGAATGTCCGAAACGTATGGCAATTTCTCTCCTAAAATCTCCTCTGCTTTATTCCTCTCCTCCACCCACCTCAGCAACATCTGGGCATTTTATTAAGCCTCTAAAGAAAGTTACACATGTCCCTCAAGGAGACCCAAGCCTGCTGCATATGCAGATGGCAGCCAGACCCTGAAATGCCACCCTATACTTTCTCATTCCCAATTCAACTCACTGAGGTCAGTAAAATATCTGAGCAAAATTCAGCCCATGGGAAGAGTGAGCATAGTGGGAGCTGTACCTCTTCATTGGCTCTCTGTCCACAAGTGGCAGGGCTGAAGACTCTCTCTCCTGCCATTTCCATAAAGACACTGCCACTGAAGAGACGCTTAGGTGTGCAGTGCTCAGCACCTGCAGCCAGGCTGGGCGTAACTTCCTGGCTCCTCCCAGGAGAGGAGGAACTTTATTGGCTAATGGAGCTGTACAGATACAGCCTCATCATGAGGTGATGTTTGTGGCTCCTGGATACTCCATCAGATAACTAAATGGCTCTCCCAGCTATTAAAGATGGAATACGACAGTGCCATAGAGCAGGACTGATTGCAAGTTTTCTTTTGAATTTCTGTTTGTTTGTTTGTTTGTTTAATGGAAAATTGGTGGTTTTGGCAAAATGAAAATAGTCATTGAAAGCATCTTTCCTGTAAAATGGCCAGTTTCCCATAAAAGCCTGGAATCTAAACATTTTCAGCCCCCAAAATCCCATTTTGCAGTCAGCTGTGTCTATATAGTCTCCCTGAAGATTTTGGTCTTCCATGGAAATCCATAAAGAACATGGTTTCTCGTGGCTCATCTTGTTGCAGTTCTGATTTCATTATCCTCAAGCACAAGCTGGACAAAAGCTTGTGACATGGAACAATTTCTGCCCTTCCTCTCACCCAAAGATTGCAACCTTCCACCTACAAAGGAGTTCTTCTTTGCTTCTCAAGTCAGACAATAACCTTTCATTTGATTTCATCGCTTCCGTAATAAACAAAACATGATTCCCTTTCAAGCTTCTCTATGTGCCAAGTTCTGTGGTTATAATACAATAGCTGCATTGTTCTTTTGCTCGCATGTCTAACATGTATTTTGGTCTGATGACAATTATTTAAGCAAACTGTTAACTCTTTCAGGACAAAGAATACATCTCCTAAGCAGGGATCCCATGCCAATGATACAATAAACTAATTCCTATGAGATACTTACTTGACTATCATAGAAAGTAACATAAACTTGGAACTTCTTAGTATTAGATTACAAGTAAATTACTGTGACTCATAGTGGAAAAGTGTAGGTAATTACACAAGCTTTATTTAACCACTATCTTGGGTTTTTTTCCTTTTCTTTGTGTGAGATATATATTCATGCATACTTTAAAAGGATAAACAACCACAAGTGTGTTGGCAGTTATATATTAGCCTAAAAGGTACATATATATTCTTATCTACCATACTTCTTTATATCAGGATGGGGTAAATATCAAAGGATTTGAAGCACTGGTTTCATTTGGATAATAATTTCCACGTGCCTAGTGTAGCCAAGAAACTTCCTTCACTGCCTTTATAATTATGTATCCCCATTGTATAGTAGGAGAAACTGAGGCACAGTGGAGTGACGGATCCAGAAAATAACTCAAGCATCTAACTGCCACTTCAGATGCTTACATCCAGCATCTAAGTGTCACAAATCTTTTGCTCAGCTGTCACTTAATCCTGGGCGTGCCAGAAATCCACCATTAAAATTCCTGATATGTCTCACTTTGTCAGTGAACATATGCACAGACGACTCAGTCTAGGTGCCCAGGCACCTATCACATACCTAAATCCAGCAGGATCCTTAAACTAGACCTCCCCATGAAAGGTGTGACTCAGTAGGCATGCTCTGAACATGCCTAACCCTGCATAAAACAGTCAGGGTGGGAGAGGCCTTCCCTTATAAACATTAACCCCAATGGTTAATTCAGTTCTCAGGGAAGTGTTATAACCACTGAGCTACAAAATTATTCTGGCCAAATGCACAGTGGAGGTTGAGGGCGAGCCCCACACCAGAATATCCCATAGCTCAGTGGCTGGAGAATTCTTCTGAAAGGTGGGGAAACCCAAGCCCAAATCCTTTGTCCACATCAGCTGAAGTGGGGAACTGAATCTGGCCCTGCCTCCCACATCCCAGGTGACAGTTCGACCACTGGGAGAAACATTATACAGGAGGTCTCCCTCCGTTTTTCTCCCTCCCTTCCTCCCCCCCTTGCCACCTCTGATTTCTTTCAAGAAACAGTTTAGACCCCTGACTCCAAATAAGGGCTCATAGCTACAAATCCCAAATTGAGATACAGGCCTGTATGCAGGAATTTCAGTGGGGGAGTGTGTTTCTGTAAATGCAGACCACACCTTTCACGCACACACACCGGTGTATGGGCCTGCACAGTGAATATTAACCCTTTTCTACTGGTTCCTGATAAAAGCCTTCTGCTTTATAGCTTCCAATATTCATGTCAGGACTGTACTTTACCCTACCCAACAGATTGCAATCAAATGGCTAACCCACATGTAATTCAACAGTGGTCCCTGGACTATAAGAAAGGCAGGAGGGTGTCCTGCGGATAACTAGCTGATTACATGATGCCAGCTAGGAAAGGGAATTGAAGGACAGCTAAAAATGCTTCTAATAATAATACCATTACTTTTCCCTGTGAAGTGTGACTGTAGATGCCATGGGAATGTTATGTGATAATGAATGAAAAGGGTCATGTTTCACAAGATAATCTATCTGCTAAGATGTGGTCATATGAGAAAAAGTGTGACAGCCCTAAATCTGACGGAAGCCTTAAGTCATCAGTATCACTGCCAAGAAGCCGTGTTTCACTATTATCAATTGTGACTGATTAATCAATCATAAGGGACACTAAATCTACCTCCTTGCCTCCAAGTGACTGTTGCTGTTTAACTATATGTACACATAAGATTTGTCTCTGCTCCTCTTCACTTTTTGTGTTACTTAAGCACGTGTGACATAACGAACTCTCTTGCATTTCACCAGTTCTGCTTCCCCAAGTTGCATCACATACTCTAACTCCCTTCTTACCAGCATCTGGAGTCTCTGAAAAGAGAAGGAGCCATTGTTTCCTTGTGGGCTCACTCACTCCCATCCCAGTTGGTTTTATTATTTATCATACCATGTATTTATATAGCACATTTTGACCCCAAAGAATCCAGTGCACTTTACGAACTATGGCCCAAGTCTTCAGAAATCCCCCTGGGCCATGGTTTTAGAGCACCCACAACTTCGATTGAACTCTGTCAGAGATACGAGTTCTCAGCATCTTTGGGGGAAAGATACACCAGGTGTCTCACATACTGGACATTTGTTAACAGGCATGCAAGCGCTTCACCACTGAAGTGCAACAGCTGGCAGGCAACCTGAGCAAGAGAGTTATGGCTAAGGTCATCCAAGGCAAACTGTCCTGAGCTCGCTGAACTGAATGGCCAAGGAAGGACACTGTCCTGAAACCACAAGCTGATTTGATTTACCCATCTCAGAGGGGCAATTCAAGTTCAGGTCTAGGTTCTGGGGCAAGGGTTCAGCAGGACCCCTTACCCAAACAGCTTGGGCAGCGACACCTATGTCATTCAGGAGCACAGCTGTCACACACAGGACTGGGTAGCTTTGAGCTCTTCTGTGCTGACAGGGGCAGGAGCAATGCCATGGCCAGGCTCAGAGGGTGGGCAGGATCTTACTACGCTTTGGAACCTCCCCATGCCAGCTCAGCCACCCCCATGAGGGCCATTTCAGCCACCCCACTTCCCTCCCGCTCTGCATGTTGTCCCGGAGCAGGTCCCCGCTGGACAGGTGCCTCAGACCGAAGTGCTTGATGATGTGAGAGCAGACAGTGCCCGTGCTGGAGCCTGGCAGGCCCATGATCACGGCCTGCAGCAGTGGCCACACCATGGCGAGGCGCTGCACTAAGAGCTGGGGGAAGGGAAACCCAAACAGGGAGCGTCAGTGGTGGCTGCCGCCCCGGCACATCCCATGCGGAGCCCCGGGCTCGAGCTGCAGGTGCTGCCGAGGCAGCTGCCATGGGAGCACAGGTGGTGGTGAATGCTGCACTTCCCAGGCCAGGAAATGGAAGCGCTGCCTAGAAAGCCCAGCCCAGGCCCATTCCCGGCCTCCCGGCCCTGCTCAGGCAGCGCCCAGCGCCTGCTTGTGCACGCCAGGAGCTTGCGCTCCGAGCCCAGGGCTCCCTTACAGCAGGTGGTCCCGGCCCCTTCCCGTTGGGCTGCATTAGGCCTGGGAGGCTGTAGGCTGGAAGGTAGCTCAGCTGGAAACTGGGGGGCGGCAAAGGGAAGCTGGTCCCTCACTCTTACTTGGGGGAGTGTGTAGGGGGGGGCATTTGCACCCTTCACACTCCCCCGCCACTTCGCATACGGGCCTGGGATAGGCACTTAACTAACTCTCTTTGAGGGCTGGACTCCTCTTCCCAGAATTTCTTATTAGCTAGTTTAGGTGCCCCTCGCTTAACTTGCGGGCTCTTTTGTGCTCCCTAGTCTTAGATAACTAACTCGCCCTGTGGATCTCGTGGGTAGCTTCAGTATCTATATTAGGGCTGTGGATTCCCCTGGGCAGCAAGGCACCTAAAAAATCTAAATCCCTTTGTGAATATTGCATGAAGTGATTTGTTCACGGTGACCAAGTGAAAAAACTGCGCATAGACCCAAGGGGCCATCTCTCCATCCTGTTATTTAGTCCCTACCTTCTTTAACTATGAGAAACATAAATCTGCAAGAGCATGCTGGAAATCAAGTAGGAACAGGCAAGATTTCTAGCTCTTTTTGGCTGGAAATATTGAGAACTCTGTGTGTAGGGAAAGGGAGAAGGGGGATATTTTGGCAATTCCAGCTCTAGTCCCAGCCAAAATGTGCAAAAAATAAGAGCCAAAAAGTTAAGTTTTGTTTGAAAAGGGTTCCAGAAATGGCTGAAAGTTTGATGGGGGGAAAGATGTTTATTTTTTCCTGAATCAGTTCAACCCACCCTAACCCCTAACCTATACTATAAAAACATTCTGAGGAAGAAAGGGAAAACAACGTTGCAATGGAGATTTCATGTCTCATAGATACAAGATTATAAAACAAATAGAGCCCGATAACGTGGCTGGATTTTTTTGAAAATGACTGGGAAAAAAGCGTATTATCTTTAGAAAAGTCTTTTCCATATTACTCATCCTGTCCAACTCCCTACAGCACAGGATTCTTCCCAAGTAGAATTGCTCAGTTGCTTTGTCCAGTCTAGTTTTAAAAGGTTCAAAGAATGGGGCCTCCAGCAGTTCCCATGGGAAAGTATGCTTTTGCCCAACATACCTTTAAACACCATTTGCCTTGTTCATTTTCACGTCGTTGCTCCTAAATAAACCGTAAACAACTCCATTTCCCTCCCTGATGCTCATAAAAGCCCACCTTGCATGGAATATCAGTAGGGCTTGAATCTGGATCTTTGGATCCATCCTTAAGCTTGGTAGCAGTAATTGTCTGGTCCACACAGACAGTAACGGTTACCGTCTGTGTGGACCAGCCACTGAGCCACTGTGTTTTGCTAGCATCCTACAGCTAGTTGAGGATGATTTTCAGATCCCCTTTACTCATATCCCATTTAGCTAAGTTAAACCCATTGGCTACGTCTACACTGGCCCCAAATTCCGGAAAAGGCATGCAAAGCAGGTAAGTCAGAATAGGGAAATCCGCGGGGGATTTAAATATCCCCCGCGGATTTAAATAAACATGGCCGCCGCTTTTTTTCCGGCTTGGGGATAAAGCCGGAAAAAAGCGTCTAGACTGGCGCGATCCTCCGGAATAAAGCCCTTTTCCGGAGGATCTCTTATTCCTACCTGAAATGAATACAATAATAATTAGTGATGTGGGATGAGAGCAGCATTTGGATTTGCTTGTCCCATGTTACACAGTGTTAACATCTCTGAAGAAAGATAGATACAAAAAGACTAATGGTTACATTTATTTTATAGTTGTGATGGCTAATGTCGAGCAGGAGAAAAACAGCATTTCCAAAACATCACTGAAATGTTTTTGTAAAAACGCTTGGAAATATTTTGTTAATTCTTCCCTGCTCTTTTTGGACCTCTTCTAGCCTAAAGACATGATAGGCAAATACAAGAGCAGGTTGGTGAGGCTCTATAAGCAAATACAGATGTAAGCAAATTTATAATCATGTAGAGAAAATACATTCAGCTTTCAGGAGTGTCTGTGTGTTTGTGTATGTGCACACACACACTTCCTGTGCAGTATGTAAACCAGGTGCAACAGAGTTTAAAGTTTCCCTGTGGTCCTCTCTGATCACAACCTCAGAGAACATTCCTTTTCATGTACTGCTAGCCCAAAAGGTTAAATTCAGAACGCACTGAACTCAGTGGCAAAACTCCTAGTGACTGTAGTAGGATTAGAATGTGGGCTTTATTCTCCTGAATACTCTGTGTTGAGAACTGGCCCTAGCAAACAATATGGCTCCTTGTATGTAAACGGGAGACATAAACAAGACAAAAGGGAAAAGTTAATAATTATGTTTTGCAAATTCCCCCTGGCTCTTGGAGCTGGAATTTTGTGTAGCTGTGTGATAGAGGGAGAGGCAGATCAGTGGTGAATCTTGGATTCATGAAGGAACTTTCACATAACTGGTTAAGGGAAGGAAAAGCATTTTTGTGCTGTGGTTACAGGTGGGGCAAGTGTTACAAAATAGTTCCAGACTCCCATGAAAACTGATATTTTAATCCTTGCACTGAAAGCTGCACAAAGCAATTAACCCAGAAGTCATCTCCAGAGCAATTAGCCTTTCCCAGCCTTTTCTTCATTTCACTGACAGAAAAGGATGTGTTGTTGCAAGCTGACATTTTCAAGGTGTGTGAACCATCAACAGTTTTCTAAATATAGAGCAAACTCTAAGCTCAAAAAGGCTCAATCAAATCTGGCTGATTAGTCTGTATCAGATACAAAAGTTAAAAGCTACAAAAACATTTGTGTGAAAAACAGAGAAACATAGAGGCTAAGGCTGCTCTAACCACTAAGTAGCAACTTCATCTCCCACGTACATCCCACACATAACTGGAAATAACTTTAAACAATTAATTTAAATGTGTCTATATTGCAGTTATGTGTTTAATGACTTAAAGGGGCAGTGTTCCAAAGAGGAACACATTTCAATTTTCCTTATTTATAAATTACTCACTACAATTGTCATTTACTTTGCACCTCTCATCTGAGAATTTCAGACTGCTTTATAGGCATTATCCAGTGATGCCTCATAGTGCCCTTTTGAGATATTTACTGTCCCTGGGGAAATGGACATTCAGGTTCAGTTCCCTCCTAAGGTCACACAGAAAGTCAGTGGCAGAACAAAAATAAGACAGGCTGATTCTCAGCCCTGTACTATAACCATTAGAAAAGATTATAACTTGTGCTGCGGAAGTTGTAAAACAAGACCCTGACCTAGTTAGGGCGTTCATTGCCACAATGCAATAAAAATGTATTGGGGAATTTGATGGACACAGTTAAACAACAGAGTCAGTGGAAGGGGGTCAGTTTGGAGGAAGAAGAGGACGGTAACCATAGGAGTTAGCATGTCATCTTTGGAATTACCTTACCGATGGAAAAACCCTACTGGGACATCCATTCTACTGATAACGGAGAATTTTTCTCCTCTCCGGTGTAGTTTTTGTGACACCTATCATCTTGTTAATAAGCAGGGCTGTGTCTAGCCTCGCCTCTGCAAACTTGGGATTTGAATATATTTTTTTGGTCATAACTGAATTGACTCCAGCGGCCTTAGCTTAATGCCCGCTTTAAATTCTTCCCAATACAGAATTACCATTCAGTTTAACCTACCTAGAACAGTTACTCAACTGAAGTCACTGTCCATTGTGTTCAGTTATCCAGACCCCTAATCACTAGGGAAATTATTCATAACCATTTCTATGCAGGAACCTCCATGGTATAAGAGAACCCCTTTCCCCCATCTAGCCATAAAGAAACCTCTTCACACCTCCCGGGATGATATCCCACTTAGGATGATATCCTGATATTATTCCGAAATAACAAAGAGCGCATCTACATTACAAGCCTTTATTTCAAAATCATGTTGAGCTGGAGAACTTTTTACTCTGACTACTGTGACCCTCAGTTCACAAGAAGTAAAGGAAGTCAAAGGAAGAGTGTTCTTCCTTTAGACTTCCTGCTATGTATTTTAGACAGAGCCAAAAGCCCAAGTTAAGCTATTTTAATTTCAGCTATGCAACTGATGTAGCTGAAGTTGCGTGTCTTAATTCGACTTTTGCCCTGCAGTGTAGATGTGCCCGTACAAAGCATCTGAAGAACCACATTAATATAAATCAAGACTGTGGGGACACTAAGATGCTCAAGGATATTTGCATAGCTCCTGGCTGATCATCTAGGCTTTGTCTAGTCTTTCACTTATCTAAGCTTCGCTCCATTTGAGAGAGAGGACATGAAGCCACTGCCTCAGTCTTCTGGGTACTCAACCTGAGACAGTGTAAGAGAGGACTGATTTTCAGAACTCCTCTTCAGCTAGAGTTGTGCATGCTTGGCATTTCTGAAAATCAGGCCAAAGCAGTGTCCTAAGGTGGGCACTCAAAATCAGTAATGGCTTGGGAAATTTTGGCCTGGGTGATTTTGTGCTCATTTGGTTTGGTGCAGGGAACGATGGGCAAACCTCATAGTTTTCTTCAGAGCCGCTCAAGAGTCCCCGGAATTATCTTCCCACCCTTATCTGCTTGTTAGCCAATTTCATATACAATCAACTCTGTCCCTTTTTCCACGTGCCCCCTATGCTTTGTACAACTCTCCTGAGATCACCACAAGTGCCTCAAAGACTCTCTTCTCCTGTGTTGCCTACAATGAATCCAGTTGACTTGTATGAAATTCCTTATATGCTGCTTTTCCCGGACTTTGGTCTACTTTGGCCCCCTGTCCTGTGAGCATCTTGGAGAAGGATTGTTCCGTCTTGATTGTCCACTTAGTATATTGTGAGTACAATTACAAACAAATTACTTCTCCGAGCTCATTTGATTTGGAGTTTCCGGCTTGGAACCTAGTGAGATTCATCTCTGTCCAAAGATAATTGGTCCTTCCTTCTTCTAGTTAGCTAGGAAATATAATGAGGACAACGTCCTGTGTGGTATCTGGATTCATATGAACCATGCAGCTTGTTTTGTGTTAGTCAGGTCACCAAAGGTAGCCAAGCAAAATCAGACAGCATCTGCTATAATCATTTTGTTAACAAGAAAAGCATGACCTTTTAAACACTGTTTTCCCCCTTTATAAATATATGGTACAGAGAGGGTAATTACAGATCCCAAAGCTGACAGTTACCAATGACACAAATAAACGCCCAAACTACTGCTTAGTCGCAAGAAATTTTGTAAATGATCTGGTTTTGCCAAAATACTTAAGGGATATTTTGAATACCGCTTTCTCCTAGGACTTTTCTCTGCATAGTAGAAAGGAATAACCTGAAAAGCAGACACACGCATGGAATTTTCTGAACTTCAGGCATGTCGCTTTAATTTTCAATCATAAGTGGCTGATGGTGGCTTACTATGGGGTTTTAAAGCTGGTCACATCTAATAGGATGTGTGGAGGGGGTTGGTTTTTTTTCTTACTTAGAACACTTGTCTTTTTCTATATGAACAAACCATAAATTCTCACTAACACTCTGTGCAGCACAACTCAATAGTTGAGAAACCATTAATTGATTAATTAGTGTTCAGTAATAAGGTTCATGCCATCCACAGCCCATAAAACTTATGGCCAACAGCATTATTACTCACTGGTATTATGGTAGTACTCAAATGATGTTAGGGCTCCAGTATGTTGAATGCTTCATATTTACACAGTGAGAGAGAGCTCTGCCCTGAAAATCGTATAGTCAAGACAGAGTATGGAAATGTTATCTCCAATTTACAGATGGGGAACTGAAGCACAGAGACAAAGTGACTTGCCCCTGGTCAGCATGTGGTGGAGCTAAGCCCTGAACTCACAACTCCGGGCCCAAGCAACTCCATTAACCAGAAGATTGACCAACTATCCTCTCTAGAGCCCACAGTAAAGGCACAAGATGTAAAATTTCAGTGTGATGTCTGAACACCAAAACAGGGGGTTGTCTGGGCCTGAGAGGTTTGCTTCAGCCCATTCGAATGGCAGGGAGCTGTAGCAAAATGAAGATGCAGGTGCAAGTCCAGGTTTCTGAACGCCCTCAAAATGCAGATGCGGTTTCAGGGTGGGCTAATCACAGCCTGAGAAGAAAACAAGTTCAGTAGATTGCCTTGTGTGGTTGGGCTGGGCAGATTTGTCAAGTGAAAAGCCAGTTATCAAGAGGGAAAGAGAGGAGTGGTGAGACACAGGCCTGTGCACACTGAAGAAAGGAAAAGAAGGGGGACCCGCTCCTTCCTCTGTCTCCTTTCTCTGGCCTGTGTACATGTGGATGTGGGTTTGGCTAGAGGACTTGTGCAGCTGGAAGGAGCATAGATGGGGCGGCGTGTCAATGTGTGATAAGTCTCAGAGGAGGTAGTCCCTGACGTGCACAAGTACTCAGCTAGCTGGCTGTCATTTTCCCCAGCTGGCTGGCTGATGGCTCCTCTCAAGAGGCAATCAGTGTATGTATATATATATATATATGACACACACACTCACACACCATAATGCTGGGACCATGCTTGGTTTTCCAGAACACATGGTCACCCAAGAACTCGTAGGGCTCAGGCCCCAGAAGAGTTGCATAGATGACTGTTAGGTCAGGATGAAGGATCACATTTTTCTGAACGATTTTTCTTTCATGAATCAGTGTTGTTCCTGCAGTGAGGTTCAACTTCTTTCCCTGTCTCCCCTCCCATGTGCGCCACTTGCACAGACCTTGGCTACCTACTGGAGTTTTCAGCTGCCTGCCAAATCTGCCAGTATATAAATAATGATTTGGCATCATTTACACAGGAGATACACAGCCTGTAACTGATTGCTGCAAATATTCTGATAGACGAGCTGAAAAGGGAGCTCAAGGCACTAACTGATTAGGCACTGAGTTTTGGGATGATGGCCTTTTTGGTCTCGAAGGTAACGCTTGTGCAATGCCTTTCAACCAAGTATTACAAAGCACGTTGGAAATATCAAGACAGGGACTTAAGTCTCATGGAAGGAATGCAAGGAGAGAGCTGCTCTGATATCTTGCAGTATCCTTGCTTGCTAAGTTTGGACAGCACGCTGCTTGGGGTTCAGCTGCAATTGTAGGAATTCACATCCCTCAAGAGTACAGAGGGAAAAACTGGTAAAGAACCAGTCTTACTAAGAATGAAGGAAGACCTGCCTAGATTAAATCATACAGAGCTGACTGTGTGCCTTGACTCCATGCAACCAGCTAAGGGCTACATTACTTCCCCTCCCCCGTGCAGATGCAGCAGACGTAAGGAACCATTTTCCCCTTCTACAGAGCGTATCCATATTTTGAGGCAAGAGGTAGCCTGCGAGGTGAGGAAGGCCAGATGGAGCTGTGACTGCAGCACTCCTGACCTCAAGAGGGATCATGTCATGGCAGAGGTAGTTGTGCCCTGCCCGTAGGCAAAGGCTGTCAGAGAAAAGGACAGCAGGTTCCACTTGCAGATCAGGTGTCACTGATGACAGGAAGTGCATTTTCTCTTGAACTCATCAGAGGCAATTCAAGACTTGGCCAGCGCTGTGAAGGAGAATTCCCTTAGCATGGAGCAATGTTAGGTAGATAGATGTAAGCAGCCTCTTGCAGGTCCCATTGTAGGGTGTATGCTAGACTGCAGGGCTGGGCCAACAGGAAGCTGTTCGGGGGAGGAGAGGACATGAGATAGCTTACACAGGGAATTACTTTGGTCCCTGCATCTGCTTGGAATCTGGGTGGCACAGAGATGGTTTTAAACCACCTTTGCATTGATCTCCCTCAGCTGATCCTGAGAGACACAAAACAAAGAACCTTTTTTGTTGCCTTCAGAAGCACTATTCTCCTATCCCACTCACAGCATGCCTCTGGAAATGTAGATGTTAAAGGCAGGAGAAACTGGCTTTGTAATGCGCCAACCTGTGGGATAAAGCTCACACTAGAAATGAGTTTTGCTCAGGGATAGAAGTTGCAGGTTTCAGGTTTACAGAAGGATTTAGAATTCTGGAAACTCAGTTTCCATTTGGGCCTGGGAAGGGTGGGATGTGGAAAGCAGCATTTTTTTCACCAGCTGCTCCATTGGTAAATGGGGGAAATACTAGCTTACTGTCGCCTCAACCAGGCTGTAATTGTTCTTAATGCCACTTTGTATAAAACACTCTGAGCAGCCTCAGTAAAGGATGCTCAGTAAATGCAAAATTAATTTATAGATGTCTTTCTTGCACGAGTATTGAGATTTATCGCTCAACATGCACATTCAACAGGATGGAATATTTATGTCTTTGATCTACAACCCTAGCGATTCAGTACAACAGGAGCCAACAGACGTCTTCCTTCAGTATTTACTATTCCTGTAGTCTTTAAGAAAACAAACCAAACCCATTGTAAGAGCTAAGCACAGGATGTGTGATTGCTGGAGGGGAAGGAGGAGCTTGTAAATTGCCTTTATTATACTTGGTGGTTGGAGAGGCTTCCAGTTGAGCTCCGGAACTGAAAAGTGACCTGTTTGTGCAAGGCTGTTCACATACTGTCAGGACTTGTTTCCTGTAGAGTGTAACATCTGCACCTACTAAGAGAAGATTGACCCAAGATCACTTAAAAGTAGCCTTCGGGCATGAAGAAGAGCTTTGAAGTGGCCCAAGTTTTAGATTCCATTCAGCCTTCTGAGGACACTGGGAGAAAGTTTCAGTTTTAATCCCAGCATCTGGTGCACACTTGGTGGTAGAAGAAAGAATCATTTATACCACACCCACACACCCACACACCCACACACACACACACACACACGCCTCTGCCCTGTTATGGGCCTTGTGCCAAACCTATAAAGGGCGTTGTTTTCCCAATGCTTGCCCTGAAACTCCCTTCCTCCCCTGCCAGCCACTGAAGAAATGTAAACTAATAACTCCCTTTGTCCAGCGGGTGGGTCAAAGAGATGGTGTCTGGATCCAGATTAGAGGGGAGAATCAGGTTCCAGGATGAATCACGTTTAGGGTACCTATTTGGTTATAAATTAAGACAGAACTGAAATCTTGCGTGATTTCTGCAGACGTATTGTGAGGTCATCCGGATTTTGCCTATATCTGGAAAATTTCATCCTTGTCATTTTGGAACCAAAACTGGAGGGACAGAATAGCCTTTTGGGAGTTCAAATCTAAATTTTCCTCCACTAATGCAAATGGGTTTGGAGGAAAAATCTGCTTTTGGTCCTCCTCTAGCCGACATCAACCTTCAACAAAAGCTTGGAAGCAGCATTGTCCTCGGCAAAAAAAAAAAATCAGCTGATAACCCATTATGAAATCTATAGAAAACTGTGTATTTAATCCAACAGTCTGCATGCAATATAACCACCGGTATCAGTTTATCAGGCAAATAACGTCTCAATTCCAGCAGTGTGCAGTAGTCATGTAGTACAGCCTCTCTCCGTCTTATGAACCAGTTATGGACCAAGCAATTGGTCGTAACTCGGTTTGTTCGTAAGTCGGACCTCACTGAGTTATACGCAACCGCGCTGTTCGTAAGCGCGGATCATGTACGTAATTCGGGGTCTGCCATTTACGACAGCGTTGGTCGTAACTGCGAACAGTCGACTTACAACTGTTCGCAACTCGGGGGTGGGGGACCAGCTGTATACGAATGCTAAAGGTAAGATATGGGGTAAATTTTCAAAGGACCTAAGTGATTTAGAAACCTAAAACTAAGTTTCAAAATGTCTTAGGCACCCTGCAGTATCCCATTGACCTGTTAATGGCACTTAGGTTTCTAAGTTTCTTAGGAATGAGATGCCATTTTGGTGGTTTGCAGTTAACTCACATGGTACATAAAAACAGCATTTTCACATCCCTGTGATGGTTAAAAATAGTTCTGAACATAAAGGGCCAGATTCTCCACTGGTATTAATAGATGTCGCTCAGTTGAAGTCATGGGCGTGGTTCCACTGACTTCAATGGAGTGATTCCTTTCTAGGCTAGCTGAGGATATGTTCAGAAGACAAGTTGCAGCTTTTTAGAACAGAAACTATCATCAAATGTCAGGCACTCCAATTGCCATATTGTGAGCTGTATAAACAGGCAAGAGACCTGTCAAGTGGAAGTGAGTAGTTTTGCCACCCACGCTGCTGATACCATACCCTCTTGTGCCTTTAAAGGCCTGCACATTCGCTTATAAGGCATCAATGCACTTTAGTTTTGAAGAGAACATGGTCTTTCCATTTGGGGCTGAATCATGGTCCAGAAGAAAGTAAACGGCCACACTCTAAATGATATCAGGATCTTGCTCTCAGACTGTAGATTCGACATGATTAACTGTCGGACAAACCTTTCAAACCTGCTCCTATTCATTGCACTGTCCCCTTTCTTGACTAAGCAGCGTACAAAACTGAGGGCTGGATTCTCCACTCATTTATGTTTGTGTGAATGAACCCAAAGTAACTCCAGTGACCTCCTTCTCCATTTACACTGTTGTAATTGTGAGTAATATTTTTTTTTAAATGGATTGTTTTGCCCCCTGATTTTAAAAAGCTTGTATGAGGGGCATTGTTTTATGTACCTCTACAGAACCATGTATTATGTTACCCCACCGACTAGGCTCTCACAAGTTGAGGTTGTAATTTTCAAAGGAGCCCGAGGGAATTAGGTATCTGAGATTTAGTACCTTAAACTGTCCCAAATACTGAATGATTTTGTAAATGGATTTATAATCCCACCCTTCCCTGTTGGTACTGGCCACAAGAAACTGCACTAGCATCTTGCTAGTCAGGGATTATCTTTAGACAGCTGTTGCTAACCCTGATGGCCTGTAATGTAGACAGAGCCAACGCGACATAAAAATGCTTCCAAAGGTTAGGGAATTTCTGGATGCAGATCCAAAGTGCTGGAACTACGGGTGCTACCTCACCCTGCGACTTGGAGTGTTTCCATCAGACATGAGGTTTAGTTTGGCTTACTGGCTCTCAGCACCCCCACAATATAAAGAGTTCAAGTACCCTGCTGCTGAACGACGAGTGAGGTGAAATTCCCTTACCACCAGCAGCATAATCTCTATATGTTGAAATGTCACGTGGAGCATTTCAGGTTGTTCACCACACACATGCATGTAGCATTCTAAAACATAAGCATAGTTTTCTTCTCCTGGTTGTTTTATTGATCTCACAACTCTGTATTTCTCTGGGCTCCTCCAGTAACTTACATCTTTATAGTCCCTTTTCAGATCAATAAGATCAGAGGCCTCTAAATTATGTTGCTTATGATGTGATTACAGTACATAGATGAACGCTCACTGATTTTGATGTGGCTTCCCATATGTTTTTTGTCACATCTCTATGAACTGCCATCGCTCAGATCCATGCCTGGCGTAGCACTTTTAATGGAGTTATAGCAGGAATGCATGTGGCCCCATATGTATTACTGAATTCTTATTATCTGCTGAAAGCTAGGATTAGAATGGGTTGGATAAAGTGGTCAATATATTTTGTGCTATCAAAATATAGACTTCGAATAATAAATGACATTTGCTACACACATCTAAAAGAATTAGGCCTATGCCATGTACAGCAACTTTTCCTAATATCCATCAATTTGTAATATACATTAGCAGCACACAGAGGCCTGGAAAGATGACACACAACTCCAGTTACGTAAACAGCGTAGCTCGAGTCGACATACTTTAAGCCAAGCTTGGCGCCGTCTTCACAGCGGGAGGTTGATGGGAACAAATGCAAACTCCTCACAAATTGAGGAGTACCAGCACTGACCAAGGGTGCCCTCAGCTTTCGATTTCGCGGGTCCTTACTAGACCCACTGAATTGAATGCCAGAAGAATGATCTCCTGTGCAGCAAGTGGAGCCGGAGCCATTGTAATGGCTCAGAAGGAAAGAACTTGGTTAGATTTTGGGGGAGAGGAGTTAACATTTTTATTTCAGGACCACTTAGTGGTCATTCTTATCTTCCAGAGGTCTGCAGAAAGAAATAACTATAGTACGCAAGTCAGAGAGGTTATCTGACCATGGGGATGGCAGCCATTCAGGAACTGACCCATAACAGCTCCTGCAGCTCAGTCAGGGGGCAGGGGGTGTTGGACGGAGGATGGCTTCACAACACAGGGTTTAAAACATGTAAGGACTAACTGATCTCTCCCGCTGATTTCAATCAGGAGAGATGTCACTGAATGCAAGGGAATTACAATGGCAAGGGTAAACCTGGAACCCCACTGAGTTCACTAGTCACTCTTGAACTTACACTGTGATCAGAATCAAACCCTTTTACTTCCTGAAACTCAGATCCTACCAGTGTCAGCCCTGCCCTTTGCCCTTCAACTTGTGTGCAACCATGGTGTGCGGCAAGTCTTTCAAAAGAAACCACACTAGCAGAGGGCCTGTGGGCAATACACAGACACCAAATTTAAAGCATTTTGCAGAAGATTAGGGGCATGCGAGGGCTCTGGCGTCTGTAGCCAAATCATTTCCCTCCCCCTCTGTGCAGTGTCCTTTACACTGATTGCTTGAGTTGATATCCTGCTTCCCAGAAGTGGCTGTTGCATGCACAGTCTATAATTTGCACAGCCCTGTAGGCTACAAGGCACTATATAAATGTAAGATGTTATTGGGCACGCATCTGGACTTCATAATCCGTGGTCAGGAAAACACATTAAAGCCTAACCAGTCCTACTATGTCGTAAAGCAGGTTATGTTTGTACAATTACAGCGCTCCCACATATTCACCCTGTGGTATGAACCAGTTTCTTGGCACCAGAGGCCTGTCGTGAAATTTTAGC
The DNA here is from genome assembly GCF_049634645.1 of Pelodiscus sinensis. Classification (NCBI taxonomy): domain Eukaryota; kingdom Metazoa; phylum Chordata; order Testudines; family Trionychidae; genus Pelodiscus; species Pelodiscus sinensis. The sequence continues at coordinate 18,130,662 of NC_134736.1, forward strand.
CATCTGGTTACGCTCTATAGTTCAGTTCTCATAAAGGGTATTTCCCAGCATCTCTGAGCTAATAAGAATCACCGGCTTCTGCTACTAACGCTGACAGTTCATTCCCTGTTACACAAGGGCAGGCTTTTAAAAGAGAAGCAAACCACACATGGACCACAAATTGCAGCCTAATTTCAACTTTATCTGTCTGCACCTATATTTAATGCTCAGTGTCTTTGAAATCATTTAGAATTCAGTAGACACATCATTGCCCTATGGTCAGGACTGATGTGGTGCGGACAGTTGTACCAGAGCTCAGGAAGTGGGGGGGGGGGATGTTAAAACGTTTGAAACTAGGGGGAAAATGGGTGGGGACAGCAAATGTGCTGTACTGGGTCCCCAAATGTGCTGTACTGGGCCTGTCTATAGTTGCTTTGTGCCAGCTAGAGTAATGAGAAGAGGCTGGCAAGGGGCCCATTGGAGTGTCCCACTCCCAGCGCAACTGGCAGCCCAAAAGAGGGTTGGATCAGGGCATCAGACATATGGGTGGGGTGTCCCTGATGCCCTCTGCTCTTTGTGCCCCTGTAATAGCTCACAGAGGGCATGGAAGAAGGGGTATACTTTAGGGCTTCTTCCAGGGCTGGCCTCAGCTGAATCAAATAACCAGAAAAACACTTTAAAACCCCGACTCTCAGGAGAGGTTTCATACATGATGGAGAAGGAGGAAAGAGCAAGGAAGCACATCTGTTAACACTTGCTGTGCACCTCACCTTTCACTACTGTCGCTATGCACACCCCCTCCAGCCTGTGTCCATGGTCAGTCTCTCATTCCACAGCTAGACGGTTAAAAACGACAGCTGATCAGTTATGCAGTTATGCTATTCGTCTGAGGGTTTGTGACCTCTGTTCACTTCTGAGCCGCTGCTCTATTACACATTTCCTGCGCTAGGCAGACATATTCTGAGCTCAAGGTCAGTAGCATTGCTCTCTGTCAGCCTCTTGTGATCCCATACACGTCAGGGAGGGGACAGGAGGAAAAGGAAGGAAGGGACTGTGTTTTTGGACAGGATTCAGCTGTTTCATTGTCTTAAAATACTTTAGGAATACAGGGTTCAGCAAAAGGAGGGGACACACACAGCAACACAGACAAATCTACAGCATGTTGTGTGATGTGTTTGGAAGTTGTTAGTACTGGTGACATAAGGAGTCTCTCCTGTACTATTACATGAATACAGAATAGGCTCTAATGGTGGGGCTGTTGCAGTCGATCCTAGCCAGTCTAGTGAAGAGGGGCGCTCCCATCGATGCCCAGAGTCCTGCTCCTATGAGTAAGGGAAGTCGAAGGGAGATCATGCTCCCTTCGACTTGCCACAGCGTGGATGGTACCAAAGTGTGAGTTAAGATACATTCGACTTAACGTAGCTGGAGTTGCGTATCTTAATTCAGACTGATCCCCTATTGCAGACCAAGGGTATGAGCGGAAGGGCACTGTTGCTGCAGCTAAGGAGGAGCCAGGTGAAATTTTCAGAAGTGCTTCAGTGACACAGGCATCACTGGACAGTCCGTGTGGTTTAGGTGCTTTCGGAACGTGCTGCACAGCATCTTCGTGCATGTGAAGGCGCGCAGCTTTGTAAAACACCGGGGCTGCTTCCCCCCTGCCTTGCCCTTGCTCAATCACTTCCAGCTTTGCAGTGTGCGTGGAAAACGTTGCTACTCTGACTTGATAAGGCAAAGCAAAGGGTTGAAGTTCCAGCACCATATTCTCTGCAATCAGTGAGACTAAGCACACGCCTGCCGTTAGACATGTGCCATGGGGCTTTGCTGAGTGGGAGTCTGTGGTTGTATCTACACAGCAATAGGGAGGCCCAGCAGCAGCACGTGTAGGCATGCCCCAGGTAGCTTGCTAAAAATAACGTCGGGGCAGCAGGGCGGACTAGCAGACTCTGACCTGGGCCACTTGCTCTGGCAGCTAGCCCAGGCCACGGCTGTGCTGCTACTTGTATAGCGAGCTAGTTCCATCAAAGCTGGGTGTGTCCACATGTGCTGCAGTCTACTCCTGATTGCAGTGCAGACATACCCCAAACGTTCCTGTCTACACACAAGCGTGGTACCAATGCTTGTGTGCTGACCTCTAAGCAACTGGTGCAAACCCTTGCATGGCCTCATCTACTGACAGAGCGCAGCACGACTGCCCGCAGTGGGGCTCTTAGGCTTTGTTGGGTGGGGGCAAAAGAGGCAACTGCCCTGCGACCCGACAATTTAGAAGGGCCTGGGCCACTGCTACTACTGCAGCAGCCCCTGACGCTTTAAGTCACACCCGGAGCCCTGTGCAGCAGGCTCCCAGTGGGCCTGAGGGCTGCCTGGGGGCGCCAGGCCCTAGCCCCACCCTTTTTCACCCGAGGCCCTGCCCCTTCCAGGGCATAGAGCCAACCCATCCCCCTCCACCTTGCCTGAGGGAAAGAAGTTAAATTGCGAGTAACTGACTAATCGAACAGTCGATGCATTTTGCATCAACTATTCGATTAGTTGTCAGGGCATCTCCTAGAGCTGTTGCTACACTTCAAAGGCAAAAGCGCCGTGTGGAGCCCAGGGTCACTGACCCCAGGCTCCATGTGGCACTGCCACTTTAAAACGCCGCAGAGAACCCAGCATCAGGCTCCTCGCGGCATTTCAAAGCGGCAGCACCGCATGGAGCTCAAGATCAGCTGGGGATTCCCGCGCTGAGCCCAGGCTCCATGTGGTGCGGGCTCCCTGCAGCGTTTCAAAGTGGCAGCACCACATGGAGCCCGGGGTCAGCAGGGAGTCACCCAAGTGGGCCCCGGGCTGCACACGGTGTTTCAAAGCAGCAGCTCTGCATGGAGCCCAGGGTCTGGCCCCAGGCTCCATGTGGCACTGCCACATTGAAGTATCCGTTCCTCTCCCCCACTTGCTGCCCCTTTTTGATAGAGGCAGCGGGGGCTAGGGAGAGGCGGGGAGCAACTAGTCGACTAGACTGTTGACTATCCAATAAGCATTTACTTATCGGATAGTAGACTAGTCCAGTGTTTCTCAACCAGTGGTACGAGTACCCTTAGGGTACTCAAGAGAAGTCTGGCGCGTACGTCAACACAACTGAAATTTGAGGAAAACTAAATTTTTGTTTGAAGTTTTAAAGCGCTTTATTATTTTTGTGCTTTTTACACCCAAAAATTTTGTCACTCGCCTGCCTACAATTAAGTAGTTTAAACAAATGTGTTGCAAGGGTAAAACAAAATGGTGTGTGTCTGAAAACTGTAGGTACTGCGTGTGTGTGTGTGTGTGCGTGTGCGTGTGCGTGTGTGTGTGTAATAAAAGGTTGAGAAACACTGGACTAGTCCTTCACATTCCCAGTCCAAGGGCCTAACAAGTCTGTTGGCATTGGCCCCCCTGGGGGATGTGGCTATTACTAGCATGCAAGTGGGGGAACATTTAGATTTGCTTCAGTGAGCTCTGAACTGGGCCCTTAAATGAGACGCCATAATTATGCAGTAACAGTCCCGGCAGCAGTCAAGGCCATCTTTTGGGGGTATTTCATACTTTCTTGCAAATGAGAGAATGATTTGATTAAAGATAAAAATCTGCTGGAAATTAGTGTTGCTCCAGGAAATTATGGTCTGGGAAGGCTTACACTGACGAGAGCGAGAAAACCACCAGACCTTTTCTAACAGCGTCTGAGAGTTACAATGATGGATTTATAAAGTTCGATATTTCCAGAGATGAGCGTTAGAGCTGATAACCAGAACGAACAGCTTCCTCTGGCTATCACTTCTCATTTCCTATAATACAATCTACTTCCTTAAAAAAGCTTTTCTTATTAGGTTTTATGCCTCCTCCCCTTCATGAAATATGGTTAGAAGATTGCAGGCAATAATCATAATAAAGCAAGTCTTGTGGTGGTCATTTTGTGCTGCATAAAAATAAGAGCATGAGGCTAAACTCTGCTTTTGTGTCAAGCCGCGTGAATCCAGAGTGATTGCATGGCTTTCAGTGGAGTGACTCCAAGTTTACAGCAGAATCTGCCCCACGATAATCTACAGTTCCACGTGATGGAAACTGACAAGGTTTTACAAGCATTACCGAGACCAGTTTAAACACTGTTGTTAAAAACCAGAAAACAAAGTACATTTGTCTCTAAATCCTTCGGTAGCTGGTGCAGGGGGTTGTTTTCTCATACGGACAGGCAGCCTGTTCCTGAAGAAATCAAGAACTTGAGGGATCTCAGCTCTTGCGAGGACTCTCTGTGTAGCTTTAAGTAAGACACTTCGAGTAATGTTGTTAGAGCCTTTCCTGAGATGCCTAAACCCATGGGACAGGCGAGGATCACTGAGCTGGACTAGATGGCTCCTGGCAGTCTGGATTTAAGCACCTGTTTCTGAAACAGGGGTATGTCCTGCCATCTCATCTCCTCCCCACTCCCCTATTAGCCCACTGGTTGTTTGTGGATCACATTCTAGGGCCTGTCTCTCCCCATTCATTGTACATGTGCTTAATTCAGCTTTGTGGATCATGGTGCTGTTCTTGTGATTTTTTTTCTAGGTGCCTAAAAGCTGGGTGCTGTGCTGTTCAGCATTGTAACATCTCGATCCCTTATTGGATTCCACCGTTGGAATTTTTGAAAACTTTACTCCTGAGCTTTATATGTCAGACTGCCACTTACTTGCTGCTTGACTCTGGACAGGTTAGTTAGGGTCAACTTTTCAAAAGTAGCCTCTAATTTTAGGTGTCTTAATTTTAAATCCTTAAAGGACCCAATTTGCAACTGGTGTTGAGCACCACCTTCCTGATGCCTGAAATAGAGATTCTAGATATTCAGCACCTCTAGAAATAGGCACCTGCATGTTTAAAATGAGACACCCCCCTCCCCAAAAAGCAAAAATGCCACTTTAGAAAATGTAAGGTTCGTCTTTCTGTATGGCAGTTTTTGCATCTGTGAAATGGGGATAATCATTCCTCATTTTCACACTGGGGATAGTCACCTGGAATTTGAGTAGGTGGTGAATATAATTATTATAGCATAATATGTGTGTTTGAAATTAAAAGCCAGAAAAGAGCGAATCTTTGCATCTGTACATCTGTTGGGTCAGAGGCTTTGGCAACAGACTGTTCTGGGTGCAGGTTGATAGTTACAAATAGGGATGTAATAGTGTAGTTGACTAACTGATAAGCAAAAGCTTATAGATTAATGCTATAGACTACACGCATTTCTTCCCCACCCTCCCGCCAGTACACTTTTTAGCAGGCTGGCCAGCAGCCCGGCTCTGTTCTGGCTCACGCTGGGTCCAGGACCTCCCCCTGCTATGGCTCTGCATTTAAAATGTATTAGGAGCCAGGCAGGCAGACAGCCCAGCTCAGTTCCAGCTCATGCTGGGTCAGAGAGCTCAGACCCTCCCGCCTAGGCAAGGGCTGCTGCCCCCCCCTCCCCGTGCTGCTGCCTCTTTATCAGAGGCAACAGCACATGGTGACAGGCAGCCAGTCCACGAGGGAAGCTGGTTTTTAAACTGGCTCCCCTCACAGACCAGTTCCTGCCTGGCACCCCATGCTGCTAGAGAGGCAGCAGCACAGAGTGACAGGGGGTCCTTTGGAGTGAGGCGCACTGGCTGCCAGCCCCACCCCCGGGGAGTATAGAATAGTCGACTAACCGATAAGAATTCATGAGGTTACTCAACTATTCAATTAACTGATATTTAACATCCCTAGTTACAAATACAACCAAATAACTGAATTGTGCAAAACATCACAAGCAACAGGACTCATTATACACAATTAAAAAAAAAATAGCTGATGAAAAACCAAGAGGAAACAGAATTAGAGCTGTGATGGGCAAACGAGGCTACGGAGTTGACCACACGATTGTCCTAACCCAGTGTTTCTCAAACTGTGCTCCACAGAGCCCTAGGGCTCCTCAAGGCTGACAAACTGGAAACATCAATAGGTACAACACATACAATCAGAGGACCGCTGGGGCGCCGCATAAATTTTTACGCATGTAAAGGGCTCCGGAGCCCAAAAAGTTTGAGAACCACTGTCCTAACCAATCCCAGTCTCCCAGGACCGCGTAGGTTTGATGTGGTGCCTTTGTTGTGCACCAGCTCTCCGAACATGGATGATTTTCATGCAGACCTTTACAGATTTTTGGAATGGGAATGACCAGTGTTTCCTGTTTTTTTTCAGAGCACAGCCTGGACTTCATGTTTGTCTAATTCAATAAAAGAAAAACAGGGAACAGTAGAATAATTTCCAGTGGATTTTATATAGTGATGGAAAACTTGTCTTCTGCTTTGACATTTACTTTGCAGCAAAAGGGATCATTATCTAGTCACAATATTCAATCCCATTTTCATTATCTCAGATTAATTGTTCCGTTGTTTTAAATGGAAGGCTATTCCGTAGTAGAGCCAACTACATATAACACAATTTCAAAACTAACTCATTACATCTAAGCACAAGAGAACTGGCTTGGAAAAAATAAGTTTTGTTCCTCACCACACCTACCCCCAACCTGCGAAACCTTTGTCCACTGCTAAACAGGCACCCCACGAAACATATACTAAGGGTCTGAAATGTTCTGTTAACAAAACATTTTTTGATTTTTACTGCTGAGTTCAGAGGTTCAATTAGAATCTGAAGTGCCATATAAGAAGCCATTTTTTTGTTGTTTGCAATCTAGCCGTGATTTCAGACTGCTGAAAGCTGGACTCAGCTCTGCAGCTGAGTTGCTGCATGACGGAAGTCACTTAGGCCAAAAACTTTTTACTTCAGATGCATTTCCAGAAGAACTGAGCAGTGTTCTGGCTAAGCTGGGCAGCAGCCCAGCTTCACAGGTGGTTAATCAGCCCTGCCCAGTCAGAGGCTCAGGGCTCTGTGCAAGGAGCTGACTGATTAATCACCTGTGAAGCTGTGCAGCTTAGAGGGAACCCTGGAGCTGAGCATCCAGGGGTCAGGATTTTCCCAAGTGGTTAGTTGGTTTGGGAGCCCATCTTAAGACAACTGAGAGGGGCCTGGTTTTCGGAAAGGGCTGAGCAGTTTTCTCTGGATATAAGGTCTCCATAAGGAACCTCCCACTGGTCATCCCAAATCACTAGTAACTTCAGAAAACCTTTAATCAATTTAATTAATTTAATTTAATTTAATTTAAATTTAATCAATTATAACTAAAAAACAACCCCCAAAAAAACCCAACCCCACCAAGGGTGAAATTCACCCTACTCAAATAATGAGTAGGTCCTCTGGTCTGTTAGAGAAAAAACTGCCCCCCCAGTAAAAAAGTTTGGCCAGGCCGCTCTTGCTATAGTGGGCTGCAGTACTCCTTGGGAGAAACCGGCCGCACCCTTCCTGCATACCATTGCCTATAGAAAAAGGGAAGGTGTGAAAAGGGGAAAATAGCCTCAGACTCTCCCACCCGTCACCTTGGCGTGAGAACTGCGGGGCTTACCTGGTCGCATGAAACCTGCTGAGCCCTTTGAAAAGCCTTAGCACCCCTGGGACACAGACCCCCCCACTTGGTGACCATTGGGACATATATGGTAAGAAGCGCAGGAAAGCGATGTGCAGATTTGGGGATAAATACCCATCGCACAGTTTGCTCGAGGAGGCCTTTGAAACACACGTGCATGTGCCTTCCCGTGTACTTCAAAGCGCTGCCGACCTGATCAACCGACCAGCCACCTCCTCCGACTCTCAGGCGTAACCAAGGCCTTCACAACCTAACCGATATCTTTGAAATGTTCCGTGTGCTGTGTAAGTTGGTATGTAAAGCAAAATGCAGGACAATGTAGCACTTTCAAGACTAACAAGATGGTTTATTAGATGATGAGCTTTCGTGGGCCAGACCCACTTCCTCAGATCAATATGTGGAAGAAAATAGTCACAACCATATATACCAAAGGATACAATTAAAAAAAATGAACACATATGAAAAGGACAAATCACATTGCAGAACAGGAGGGGGATGCAGGGGAGGGGGGAAAGGAAGGAAGGTAAGTGTCTGTGAATTGATGATAGAGGTGGGGAGAGTGGAATGTTTGTGAGTTAATGGTATTAGAGGTGATAATTGGGGAAGCTATCTTGATAATGGGTAAGATAGTTCAAGTGTTTGTTCAATCCTCTTTGGAGAGTGTCGAATTTTAACATGAATGACAGTTCAGAGGATTCCCTTTCAAGTGCAGATGTAAAAGGTCTTTGTAGCAGAATGCAGGTGGTTAAGTCATTGAGACAGTGTCCTTTCTGGTTAAAATGGCAAGAAACTGTTTTTTCTTTGTGATCTTGTCTGATATCTGTTTTGTGGGCATTAATCCTTTGGCGAAGTGTCTGAGATGTTTGTCCAATGTACATAGCAGACGGACACTTTCGGCACATGATAGCATAGATTATATTTCTGGATGCGCAGGAATATGTGTTCTTGATCTTATAACTCACTTGGTTAGGTCCAATAATGGTATAAGCAGAATAAATATGTGGACAAAGCTGGCAACAGGGTTTGTTGCAAGGGAAGGTACCAGGGTTGGTATTAGTGTGGTATGTCCTGTGGTTGTTGGTAAGAAGGATTTGATTGGTATGTAGGATTTGATTTTTTCTTGTTGTATAAGCTTAGTGTTGTAGTTGTTTTGGGTAGTACATAGAGTTTGTAGTTATCACTGTTATTTAATTAGTGTAGCTGGATATTTTTAGAATAGAGACTATTCCCCTTGCCATTCCCATCCTTATATCTCTGACACGTTTCACTAGAAATCGTAGAATAAATATAATAAATATTGTAAATTCATTATTAACACGGTCTATTAAAAATCTTAGAATAAATACTATAAATTCATCACTGTCGTAAATAAATATCTTTAATTTACAAAAACGGTCCACCTGGTTCTGTCCTTCCCCCCCGGGTATACATCATCGGACCTGTGGTCCTCGCGACATGGTCCTCTGTGAATTTCACCTTGGGGCATGCAGACATTATGGGTGCTACAACAACAAAGCTGGAAATTGTCCATTGATATGGGTAACCCACCTCTCCAAGTGATCATTGCTATCAACAGAACAATTTTTCCATCAACCTTGTTGTGTCTATACCAGGGATTAGGCATGGCTTAATTACAGAGTTCAGGGTGTGTGGATTTGTCGTATTCTTGAGTAACGTAGCTAGGTCAATGTAAACTTTGCTTTCCCTATGGTACTTTTATGACTGTCCATCGCCATGGTATCTGAGTGCCTCACTATCTTTAACAAATCCATCCTCATTTCATTCCTGTGAGGTAAGGCAGTGCTATTACCCCCATTTTACACATGGTCAACTGAGGCACAGAGAGACTAAGGGCCAGATCCGCTGAGAGGAGAGGCAAAGAGGGCGGTTGTCCTGGGGTGCTTGTGATTCCAAAGAGCCCGGGGTTCCCGGCAGCCGCCACCGCTCCTAAGACTGCTGAGAAGTCTCAGTACGCAGGGAGGATAATTTCCTTTAGTCAGTGGAGTAAAAATTAGTGACGGTCATGAGGAACAGTGAAAGATAATCTGTGGGAGATATTTCAAATGGTGATCTGTCGCTTCAGATGCTATATGGTCTAAGTGTGTGAAAGCTTGGTGCTTAGAGACAAGGGCTTGTGGCTGCCTTGGCTGATTTTCATCCCGTGCTCAAATGCTTACAATGTCAGACTAACTTCCTGTTTTACTTTTCCACTGACCTTCTAAATGTCAGAAAGAATTAAAAAAAGAAACCCCCGCTATGGCTGCAGCTTCTCCACCCTCTCCGGGTCTCCTGCGATTAGTATAAGGGGCAGTGCAGCATATGGCCGCTCTGGCTTGACCCAGCACCTCCTCAGGTCCATGGAATTCTTCCCACTCACATCAGCGGGCACTGGGACAAGCCTCGTACACAGAAGGCTATATTGTCGCTTGTAAGCCACAGTTAGGGTTACCAGATGGGTGTCAAAAAAATACTGGACACACATGATCTCAGAACGGGATGGGGGGAGACCAGCCGGCGGGAGGCAGGGCTGGCCGGGAGGAGGTTGGGGGGAGCAGAGCTGGCCGGGGAGGAACCGGCCAGCGGGAAGCAGGGCTGGCCAGTAGGGGGTCAGAGGGAGCAGAGCTGGCTGGGGGGGAACAGGCCGGCGGGGGCCGGGCTGTCCCAGGAGCGCGCAGATCCCGGGATGCTGCTCGTCTTGCGCACGGTCCTGGCGGGGTGCACGGGCGAGTCCATCCCTGCCCTCCCACACACGGTGTTGTTGTGTCCTGCGTGGCTGGTAGGCACACTCACACAGTGTGAGCGCGTCTACCAGCCAGGCAGTACACAACTATGTACCGATACTCATGATAACAATAAAACTTACTTATTCCTGGACAGAAAGCTCAAATACTGGACTGTCCGGTTCAAAACCAGACACCTGGCAACCCTAGCCAATCTATGGGTACGTCTAGACTACATGCCTCTGTCGCCAGAGGCATGTAGATTAGGCTACCAGACATAGTAAAATGAAGCGGCAATTTAAATAATCGCCGCTTCATTTAAATTTACATGGCTGCCGCGCTGAGCCGACAAACAGCTGATCAGTTGTTTGTCGGCTCAGCGCGATAGTCTGGATGCTCCCCTGTCAACATCAAAGGTATTTGTCGACCACCCAGGTATACCTCATCCCCCCACAGTATATTCCCCTCTCATTCACCACCCTGGCTCAGCCCTGCTGACCGTAATGAAGGGGGAAAGCTCCTGGCCTACTGTCATCGTGAGCTGAGCCCTTTGAAAAGCCTTAGCACTGCTGGGATCACAAGCCTTTTTCTCATTCAAAACACTAGCAACTCTTCTACACTTGTGCTCCCACTGTTGCTATCTCTGGTAAAGCAGCATCAGTGGTAGCAGTGGTGGGAACGTTCAACCACCATGTTCTCTAGGCCTGCTCTTAATTGAAGCTTAGACCACAAGCAATGACAGGGGCTGCACTGGGCCTCCTGTTGGAGCCAGGAAATATTTAAAGACGAATCACCCTCAGTAGACACAGCCACACAATCCTTATGCTAAGAGAGATCCAGCTCTCTTACACTACGTGCACGCCGGCAGGGAAAGCTACAACAGGGCTGACCAGCTCCATGCAGCAGATTTCTGCCACCATTGTCACCCACGCCTCTTAAAGAACCATCTGTCCCGTCTATTTTCCCACTTCAATGGGCACTCTCTTGACTCACTTCTTTTAAACCCCCATTTGCACCCGCATGGCTCATCCCAAAACCAAACACAAGGCAGAGAAATCAGCAGCCAGTCCCAGGAGTTTCCTGAGAGAACAACAAAAGAATCCCAGCAGAGATTCTCAAATGACCCTGTTTGAAGGAAGCTTATAAAAGGAGAGGTCCTGTAGCACCACTTCTTCAGATGAGTGGAGCAAGAGGCACAGAGAGGCAGCGCCAATCTACATACCCTACAGACCATCTGTTTTAAAGTTCACTGGCAAAGGAACCTGCAGGGCAAGATGCACTGCTCGGATACTCTAAGTATCTATGACTAAATCACTGAAGTACTGTCCTTGCAAAAGCTTCCCCACTCCCCTTCATTTCAAATGGAGTTAAAATGCAGGTCCCTGAATGACAGCTTTCACACGGTGGTTACATGAAAACAATTTGCAATGCTGAGATATCGTTATCCGTTTCAGATGGTTGAGAAGGATTTCAAATACGTTAATCCAAGTCGGCATGCATCAATTTTTGAGGAGTCTTCAGTGAAATCAGCTGGGAAAGCTAATTTCTTTTCTCTTGGAGAAGACATCTAATAAGTCTATTGAGAAGGATCAGTGCAATTACACTTGATTTTGAAAATGAAAATTCCAGTAAGTGTTTGTTTGTTTTTAAGAGCAGGACATTAGAAAAAAAAACAGGAAATACTGCAGGATTACTCTGTGTTTTTGCAGAATTTGACCAATTTTGTAAAACTGAAATTAAGCACACAAAACCCTGGAAGGGCAGGTCCCACTGTGGTGTAATAGGCCATGAACCTGCAGCTGTCTCCAAACAAGAAGACTCTTATGTTTTCATGGAGCTCTGCTGACTTCTTTGGCATGGGAGTTTGCCATTGCTCATTGTACACTTGCAGCACTGTGGCTGTAGGTTGCATTGATCAATAGGAGCCAGTGATGAGAAGAAAATGTAGGCGAACAGGGTAGAAGGTGAGCGGATATGGATCTGTGGGTCGTTAGGATGCCAGCTGCCACTCAGTTGCACTGCTGCGATGCAACAGCACACCACTGCCCTGTGATATCCTAACAGGAGCTCTGTGCTTCAGGTCTACTTCAGTGCACTGGGCACCGACATCTTGAGTCAGTCTCTGCTCACAGCCTTCTGCACTTGGCTGAATTTACACTGACATGGTTCAGACCAGAATGATCACAGCATGTAGGAGGCCAGCTGCACAGCCGCTGTCTGGGAAACAGCCCTGCATTCTCTGTTATGTACTGTGACTCTTTAAAGTGTGCTCAGACCCCCAGGTGCTCGAAGAGCAGTGGGCAGTTATGGGCATCTTGTAGGTGTGCAGATAATGGCCTGTGAGGCACAGAAGCAGTGAGTCACAATTTACAAAGATGCTGCATTGCTGGTGTAAAACATATTGCGGGGGGAGAGATGGTGGAGACACAGCTTTCCCCCCAAAGGCCTGGGGACAGATTCTTATGTACTCTGAAACCCCTTAGGCTAGTGCACTGTGGCATAAAGGGGCCTTGGTGCAAACAGAACGATGTCAATTGTGAGCAAGCGCCTCAGTTGATATTGATCAGCATTTCTCACGGAAGTCAATGGCACTCTGCCCATTTACACCTGCTGAGGATACATGCTCACATACACTAAGGCCACTTTATACTATGCCTGCAGAGTATTGGAGCCTTACAAGAAGCGTGAAGGTGCAACATCCTGGGGTCTAGACATACTACGCACTTTGGCTAGTTTTAATGCTCCATGTGCGCTGACAACGTCAATGAGAATCGGACCTCCCCCAACATTTGAGAACTGTCTGAATTCTGACTCTCAGAAATGATGGCAGTTTACCCACTGATCATGTACTGTGATCTGACACGTACTCTTAATTACCAACCACTCTCATTTCAAGCATGTGATAAAGGGAAATGTTGTTTGTGGAAAATAAGCTAATAAAATCCTATGTGGAGAGGTATGTGGTTCTTACTAGAGATATCAGAATATTACTGAGTAATTCTATAGCATCTTTTATTCCAAAAGCTTGACAAACAATTAATTAAGTCTACGTCTTTGCCTTCAAACCAGTCAAAGCTCCTCTCTGATTTAATTTCTCCATTTGTAAAATGGAGAGAACGCTCACTCATTGTACATGGGCTCTGGGAAGCTTACTTCATTTATGTTTAATCTCGTATGATGATGAAAACGTTAACTATTATCTAGTATTACACATACATAGCAGGCCCGTATGCAGGAATTTCTGTGGGGGTGCTTTTTCTGTAAATGTGGACCACAATGTTTTTAAATATAAAGGAGTTCAAAATAGTCATGCAATAAATGTGCATGAGAGAGGTTAGTGAAAAATTTGAGTGGAAGCAGTGATTGGTAAAATGATTTAGTTAGAACATACTAAAAATGTGGATAGTAATAAAGGTTTTATAGAAATTCCTTTCTGGGATCATGGCGGGCAGCACGGCCGCCATGGCCCCCCACTCCCTCAGCCTCCTCTGCTGCTCTCCTTGCTTGGTGAAGCCAGCGTGGGGTTAATTCAGGTAGAGCTACTGGCCTGCAGGGCCAGGCCCGGGCGATTTCTCGCAGGTGGGAGGCACCGATCCTTTGGCCCTGCTTCGCTGCCGCCAGCCCCACCTGCCCATCCCCCTGCAACACAGCACTCTCTCATCCCTCTAACACAGTGGTCCTCAAACTTTCTGGCCTGTGGCCCACCTGGCTCAATGCAAACCTTTCCACGGACCACCAGTTGGTAATGGAAACTCGCCATTAATTACATAATTATGCCCGAGCCGTTTTGCTAGAGCTGCAGCTGGGGCAAACGGTTTAATTTAACCAGTAAGAAAGGAAATGTTAATGTAAATTATTAGACAGACTAAGCACTTTAACTTTCTCATGTTAGTTTATCAAACTTCATTTTAAAGAAAGTAAAATATTAAAGTAAAATATTTTGTCCAACACAAAAGGTTCCCATGTTTTCTTTATTTATGGCAAGGGGGGGGGGGATCTTTTTTGGGTCTGGGGCCACTGACCCACAGAAAAATCAGTTGGGGTATGTCTACACTACCCCGCTAGTTCGAACTAGCAGGGTAATGTAGGCATACCGCACTTGCAAATGAAGCCCGGGATTTGAATTTCCGGGCTTCATTTGCATAAGCGGGGAGCCGCCATTTTTAAATCCCCGCTGGTTCGAACCCCGTGCAGCGCGGCTACACGGGGCTCGAACTAGGTAGTTCGGACTAGGGTGCCTATTCCGAACTACCGGTACACCTCATTTCATGAGGAGTAACGGTAGTTCGGAATAGGAACCTAGTCCGAACTCCCTAGTTCGAGTCCCGTGTAGACGCGCTGCACGGGGTTCGAACCAGCGGGGATTTAAAAATGGCGGCTCCCCGCTTATGCAAATGAAGCCCGGGAAATTCAAATCCCGGGCTTCATTTGCAAGTGCGGTATGCCTACATTACCCTCCTAGTTCGAACTAGGAGGGTAGTGTAGACATACCCTGGGAGACCACACATGAGAAGCAAAAAAACAAAACAAAAACAACCCTCCCCAAACCCCCAACCCTCACTGATGTGGCCCCCAACTGAGACACTTGACTCCTCTGGAGCTCCAGCAACAACTGGAGGGGGGGAGGGACAGGGAGGACTGAGGTTCAAGGCTTCCTATTGGCTAGATTTACTCTTCTGGGATTCCAGGGTTACTGGATTTTGTGGACCCTCCCAGGCTCTGGGGTTGAGACAAAAATGTGGGGTTCAGTGTGCAGGACAAGGCTGCCAGCGAGAGGAATAAGGGTTCAGGGTATGGGTAGGAGATGGGATACAGGAGGGAGTGAGGGTGCAGGGTCTGGGTAGGAGGTGGGATGCAAGGAGGGTGAGGGTGCAAGGTCTGGGAGGGAGGAAGGGTGCAGGAGCAAGCTGGGAGTGGGGTATCTGGCCAGGAGGGACCATGCAGGAGCAGGCTGGGAGTGCGGGGGTCTGAGCATGAGGGGGTGGGGGACACTTACTTGCCTCTGCACCCCACGCCAGTCCCAGGCACTACCTCCCACTGCTCCCATTGGCTGGATTCGGTTGGCACACAAGCGCCTGCATGCTGCTGTTCCCCCAGCTGGGAGAGGGAGAGCACTTCTTCCCCGTGAGCCAGATCACGCGTGAGGCTCGGGGCTTTCTCTCTTCCCGCACACCCCAGTGGGAAGCTGGTGCTGGCACTCCAACCACCCAGGAAGGCGAGGCTGCAGTGCAGCGTGGGCTCCCCGCTGCAGGGGGAAGGTGGGGAGCTGAGCTCAATCCGCGGATCACCAGAAAGGAAGCCACGGCGCCCTCTCATGCTTACTTGGGGGACCATGGAGGGTGTTCACACCCTTCACACCCCCCTGTGTACAGACATGCATTGGATGGAATTGAGCTTTGTACAGGGGCTAGGATGCAGCACTTATGCTCCACGTTACTCTCAAAATAGTGATGCCCCTAGCGAGACCTTTGCACCAGCTCTCAACACGGGTGAATTTCACTAATGTATTATTCATGAGAAGAATTGGGACTAAAATCTCTTGTTGGATACAATGCTGACCAACACTGTCTCCTTGCTTCCTGTGCGCTCCCTGTGTTTGACTGTCTGGATCTATCTGTTGCCTCTTGTCTGTTCAGACTGTAAGCTCTTTGAGGCAGGCACTCTTTTTATTGCGTGTTTGTATTGCACCTATCGGGTTGCGGGCCATGATCAGGATATGAGGGGCTCCTGCAATGTCAATAAAACAATGTTTAATATTAGTGCAAAACAAGACAAATAAAATTTGGGAGCAAAAATCCCATCTGTCCCCACAGAGTAAGGTAGAGTTTAGGAAAATAAATGTACTGCTTTGTGCAACACAGCTGTCCCCAATGTTACTGAAAAAATCCCTTCTACAATCATGAGGCAATTACAGAGCACTTTGCTCTCAGCAACTACTCACATTCAAAGTTAAGGATGGACTTGAGTGCGTTGAGTAAGAATTGTCTATATTTTGTTGGGATGGGGGTGGAGAAAATAATAAGTTTTAAGAATCGAGAGGGGGGAAAATACATCTAATGCACTCCCACCTCGTCGGCAGAAATAATTTAGCAGTCACTATCTCCAAATGATTAATTCTAAACTATCATGAACTGCAGTGCCTACTTCTTACTGTGTAAGAAGAAATGACATTTACTTTAAATTGCAAAATGATGGGAAGAATGTGAATGAAATATGGTTAAAACCTCTTTCGGTGTCAAGCTATTAAAGGTCTCGCTGTTTATCAGAGTTACATATCTTCAACTTTGCCTCCAGTTTGCTCAGTGGCAGTTAACCTTTTGTCAGTATTTCCACAATGATCCCTCCCCAGTTGACAACGGTTGACTCGCATAACATTGATGCTGGCATGAAACATCGCACTAGAACCCCCAGTCTTACACACATTTGACAAATCGGGGGTGCAGGGGGACAAATAAACAAAATCTGTTTGACCAAACAAAACTGCTCCCTGTTTAAAGTTTTATTCTGTGGCTGGTGTGTTTGAGAAAGAGCCATGGCACTTCGCCCAGACTCCAGCCTAATTGCTCCAATTACTGGTAAAGTGACAGGGAACACAGTCAGCCCTTAGCCCCCAACACACATCAACAGCGGGAAGGACAGGAACAAACAAATGTTATGTTGCCTGTTTTAATATCAATATTGGCTAAACTCCTTTGGGCCCTCTCAAGTTGTTAATGTCTCCCTGATATTGTAAAGGTTTGACACCCCTGAAATATAGAGTTCTAGGACACAAGGAACAAGGAACTTACCACATAATGCTATTCGATTTGTACACCTAATTGCAGGATCCCAGTAACGGTTGCAAACTGCAATACAGCTTTTTCCCCCACCCCTAAAATGAGGCGGGCGTGCAAGAAAAACTTCCACCGGGAAGCTTTCATTCTGCACTACCACCACTTACAAAGCAAATATCCCAATGACTCATTGACCTTGGCATGGGTGTTATAAGCAACCTTTGCATAAGGATGCACCATCTTTAAACAGATTCCCCAGTCTCTGAGGCAAAAGTGTCCTGGTTCTCAGGATCACAGAAATGACTTTTTTTCACACCTCTCGACTCCCCTCCCGCCTCCTGAAGAAACCGGATTAATGTGAAGAGAGGCTAGGCTGCGGTTTAGGTATAAAATATCTCCAAGTAAAGATACAGCCTTGCTGCAGCCACAGCGCTTCAGGTTGTGATCTTATCACAGGGACAGGCTTGGCCAGCACTTTAATCAGATGGCCTCTTTTGCAAGCACTGCAAAAACTTGTGATGGCAATTCAATAGGAGTCACTCTTCTCTTTAAGGCCCTGGTACAGCAATGAGCTGTGTGCCAGAGATGCCTGTGACCACCCACCCAGGGCCCCAAAGTACCAGGGTCTGCATTCAAAGAGCTTGCTGCAGGACTGGGTCTAGTCCGGTATAGAAATAGTGTCCCAGCATAGTGTCTGATAGCCCTGGGGGAGTCACGGCCTTTTGAATGAGACGTACAAAGAGTGACAGCTTGTAATTAAAGGCCTTGGGTCTGATTAGGCCTCAATTGGAGTATTGTGTCCAGTTCTGGGCACCACATTTCAGGAAAGATGAGGAGAAATTGGAGACGGTCCAGAGAAGAGCATCAAAAATGACCGAAGATCTAAAAAATGTGACCTATAAGGGAAGACTGAAAGAATTGGGTTTGTTTAGTTTGGAAAAGAGAAGACTGAGAGGGGACGTGAGAACAGCTTTCAAGTACCTAAAAGGTACAAGAGGAAGAAAACAATATTCTTAACTTCTGAGGATAGGACAAGAAATAATGGGCTTAATTGCAGCAAGGGAGGTTTAGGTTTAACATTAGGAAAAAATCTAACTGTCAGGGTGATTAAACACTGGAATCAATTGCCTAGGAAAGTTGGGGAATCTCTATCATTGTAGATATCTAAGAGCAGGTTAGAAAAACATCTGTCAGGGATGATCTAGATGGTGTGTGGTCCTGCCATGAGTGCAGGGAACTGGAGTTGATGACCTCTCGAGGTTCCTTCCAGTTCTAGTATTCTATGATTTTTCAGAAACGGTGAGGGATGTCATATTTAATGTTGTGGCCATAATGAAACACAGATGATTGCAGTAATCTGTCTTCCTACATTTCCTCGCAATTTCAACTTCCTACAGTTTCCTGAATTGCTTTTCCTAAATGCTGGTGTAACATTAGGGTGCATTGTTAAACAGCCACTGTGTTTGAACCCAGAGATGGCTGCCTTTTACAGGTACTCTCAATTGAAAAATGCTCTTGAATATAAAATCATATTTTTTTCAAACAACTCTGTAATATTTAGTGACTTTATGCACTAATAGCTTTACCATTTCTTTGACATGTTAAAAACTGTACTGTGTGGCTTCCTTGCTTCATTGTTCAGGAATAAGTAGTGGACCCACTAACAGCTATACGGGACTTCAGAAGTGCTAGTATCAGGGTAATATGCAGATTATATGGAGGTAGTTCAACGAAATAATTTTTTCTTTGCAGGGCCATCCTTAGAGCATAGATTCATTTAGTCTCTGTCAATATTATTTGACTATCAAAATAAGACTACTTCATTAGGTCTTATCTTCAAACAACTCGCTTGGCTTCCCTATTCATTTCAGGACAAACTGTCCTTCCTAGTTTCTAAAAACCTCTCTGAATTTGACCTTGCTGATTCTTGGCAAAATTTTCAGGAGTGTTTTAGTGATTAAGGTCCTAAGTCCCATTTTCACTAAGGGCCAGATGTTCAATGCACTAAAAGCTATGGGAGTTAGGTACCCAGCTTGCTTTGGCACTTTTGAAAAGTCCACTGGGTGCCCATCTGCATCTTCATACACCTACATTCCTTTGAAAATCTGGCCTTAATGAACTTAAGTTCCTAAAATGTGTTTGAAAATAGGACTTAGGCTTCTAAGTTACTCAGGGTACATCTACACTAGCCCCCTAGATTGATCTAGGGAGGCTAATGAGGGTGACCGGAATTGCAAATCAAGCCCAGGATTTAAATATCCCGCGCTTGATTTGCATGTTCCCGGCCAGTCGCCATTTTAGAAATTGACTAGCCCGAAGTAATTGCCCGCGTCTACACGTGGCAGTGAAACGGGATTCCAGAATAAAGCCCCTAAATTGAATTAAGTGGTAAACCTCATTCCACAAAGAATACGAAGATACTGGACTGAACCTCAAGTATGTGAGTTGAATTCTTAGCTCTGCCATGCATCTTTGGTAAGTAACTTAAGTTCTCTGTGCATTATTTCCCCATCTCTAAAATAGGGATAACTATATTTCCCGCTGATGTAATCTACCGGGACTATAAAGATCTTTGAGATAGGGAGGGGCTGTCTTGGACTATGTGTTTATTCCATGCCTAACACAATGGGACTTTTAGGCACTACTATAATACAAATAAAATAATAATAAGCCCTCAGTCCTGGAGCAGGATTTGCAGTGGAGTCAATGAAATTCCATCTGTGGAATGCTAATGGGATATGGTCCCCACATGTATGTTTGCTGAAGCCTTTCTCCAGTGTTCCTTCCCTACAGCTGCTAACTCAATTGCAGTATCTGTGTTCTAGTGCAAAGCACAGCCCCATGCTTCCCTCTTGGATCTGGTCCAGCACAGATGTACACAATTGTTCAAAGCCCCAATGCTGAACCTAGGATCTGCAGCACATGAACTAGACCATTTAATTACTCAAGCCAGCATGCAAAATTTCATCTGTTAAAAGCCAGAGTGTGCAAAAAGCCTTATGTCTCATTACTTCCCAAACCAGTTAAATAAGTACTCAAAGGGGAAAAAATAAGCATTGCAGAGAAAAAAAGCAGATCTAGATGAGTAATTTGTAAGGGATTGCTTATTCAATTAATTATGCTTTTTTTTTTTTTTTTTTTTTTTTACTGTTCACTGAGTGAACAGATTGTGATCTTCAACAAATTTGCTATTTAAAATTGTTGATCAAATACTCCCTTGGTTTGCACTGAAATGGAAACGATTTTGATTAGACATGTGGTACTAGGAATATTTGTATTACAGTAGCTTGCAGAGCCTTGAGCCAGGAACAAATCTTGAGTGCTGTACAAATGAAGTCCCTGCCCCAAAGAGCTTGTGGGCCTGGTACCAGTAGGTTCTGTTCCATGGCTGGATGTGATTGGCTTTAGCGTGATTACAAATTTGAAATTCACTATCTTCCAACAAGCCCTCAAAAATTGCTCTGTCAAGGAAGATTCCCTTGAATAAACTTATTAGAGGTGGAATTCAGCCTTGTGTAGAAGGCCAACACAGGCTCAAAGCACCACCTGAATCCTCCTTAAGTCTCCCTGATGCCCAAAGAGCTTATGTGATGCACAGACCTTGTGCTGTTCACGTGGACATGGATGAATTTCAGCCTAGAATATTTGCAGAAAGCTAGTGCGATGGGGGAAAACACATGTGGGAAGTGGATTTATTTGAGAGGCTAATTATTAAGAGGCCAGAGCACATGACTTATGAGGAGAGGTTGAAGGATTCAGGCTTAGTTAGTCTATAGAAGAGAATAGTGAGGGGGCATTTGATAACAGCCTTCAACTATCTCAAGAGGGATTCCAAAGAGGATGGAGAAAGAGGCTGTTCTCAGTGGAGAAAGATGGCAGAATGAAGAGCAATGGTCTCAAGTTGCATTGAGAAAGGTCTAGGTTGGGCATTAAGAAAGACTATTTCCTTACGAGGTGCAGAAGCACTGGGACAGGTTCCCTAGGGAGGTGGAAGAATCTCCATCCCTAGAGGTGTTTAAGTCTCTGCTTGACAAAGCCCTGGCTGGGATGATTTTGTTGGGGTTGGTCCTGCTTTTAGCATGGGTTGGACTCGATGATTCCTGTAATCTGTTCCACACCTATGATTCTATTCTATTTTTTTCTCAGTATTCTTCCAGCACTGGCACAAACCCTAGAAGCATAAGAAGATTTCACACCCTTTTTCCATACTGAAATGCTGCTAGGTTGCTCTGTCTGTTACTAAGCAAATATGTTTTAACAGCACATAGTTTGAACACAAGAGAGGATCTTTGTGAAGTGAAAAATACCCAGCATTTAACTCTTGCAGGGACTCCGGAGCTACCGAGGGCCCCCAAACCCCTTTTGGTTCTGCTGAGGTTGGCGACAGGAAGCTGTGTAGCTTTGTGTGTTGACTCCTCTTTTGGCCCCCTGGGTGAGCTGGTGTTCTCCACAGGAACCTGGGGTCATGTACAGTGGGGGAAGCAGCGGAACTGATCCAGTGGAATGGACGCCTCGTGGATCCATTGTGAACTATGTGATGTCCCACATGGGATGTTCCACATGAAACTCAGTGTCCTGCTCTGTTCTCTTATGTCTACACTTCCGAGTCAGGCCTTCAATATGTGCCTATTGTCTCGGATGAACACGGATTCAAGGTGGCTAGTCCCACCTGTACCACCAGGGCTACACTCAGTAGTGTATTACCTTAGTAAAAGCTAGAAGTGCAGAGCTACCACCTGCTCCAACCTTGGCTAACAGATCTGGCTTTGGCAGCAGGGGCACATGCTTTTAGAACCAGTGATCCCAGATTCAATCAGCCAAATGACCTACCCAGGGCCATGGCAATGACATTAAGCCTTATATATTTTTAGTGTGTCACTACATTTGTCATTTATAATGTGGCTGTACCTAGAAACTTGATTATGAAAATCTCAGCCTCTGTCTCCTCCCTTTACACTTGCAGCAAAATGAGCATTTGGATAAAAGCCGCCTTCTGGGAAACAGCAATCCTGTGGGAATAATCCCTATAGCATGCTCTGTTCTGCTTATAAACCCTGCACTTTGGGAATCCCGACCTGTGCATTAGCCCATAATAGCACACCACTGGCAGCAGCACTTACCAGTCTGCTTTTATTTTTGTTTTGCTTCTTACTTACATTTGAATAACCATTTATTTGCAACATTCTCAGCAGACTGGAATACAATGCCAAGAGCCACACTATACACTGAGTCATCCAATCCCGGCACAAAGTTTATCCGTTAAATATACTATTATGGTATCATGTGGCAGGGAAAGAACTAGCTGTTTTGACCCCAGAGCCCAAATACCCCCCTGGAAATTTGGGGAGTATTTTTGCTACCTGTTCTTTGTATTTACCATCTCCCGGCTGGTATATCTAGGCTTTTCTTTCATTTTTTATGAACCGCAACTATGAAGCAAACTTCCATTTTAGCAACGCTTTGAACTATATGGTAACCAGGTACTCAACTGAAAAATAAAACAGCAGGCTATCCAACTAGACATCACTGTCACAAAGGTAATAAACAACAAAATGGTCTGGTAGCACTTTATAGACTAACAAATAGGTAACAAAAGGTAATAGTTGTTTTAATCTTTCATATCAAGAATTCTTTCCCCCATCTAGGCTGAGTAATAAGCGAGTGCATTTCCATCCAATCCGGGTGCTTTAAGTCATTGCTTCCTCAGTATGCCAATATGCAAGCATCCCTGTTTCAGTGCTACATCCCACTTTCTATATATGGCTATAGATCAGACACACAGACACAGAGAATAAGTAGGACAATGGAAAACACACATTGGATTTTGAGTGTGTGTATGTTCTAGTGAAAGCCATAGCATCATATGAATCCACAGATGACGTCTGTCCTTATCATCATTTGCGTATCTGTGTACCCATACAGAAAAACTGTACAGAAAATAGCCCAAGTTCTGATACCTCAACTACAGAAGGAAAATCTAGGTAGATCAAGCAGTCATCCCAATTCCTCTGGTTTGTTTCACAGCCTAAAATAACCCCACTCAGCAGCCATCATTTTAACAAGGGCAGGAGGGTCATTCTACTGAGGACTGCTGCCTCATGACTTCAGCACAGCAAAGAAATATTACAAAGGACTCTTGCTAAACTGTGCACGAAAAACCCACCGGATCTTGGATTTCCAAGGGCCGGGTTTTTGAACGCTGCTTCCATTAGCTCACCTGCAAGTCCCTGACAGCGATCGGCTCAGGTGAGTGAAGCGCTAACGATTGTAACAATAAAAAGGGGATGGATACGGAACGTGGTTTCTAATTGCTCCTTGTGGAAGCCCAATTCCCTTCCTAGCGGGAGCCGAAACTTCGGAAGCAATTTCTCCCCCGGAAGGGCAGACAGGCCGGTGGACACCGGAGCATCCTTCCAGCAGCGAGGCCTGGCCCCGTTTTCACAGTCGCGTGAACACGCTGATCTGCACGTTGCAGCTCAGCCCCTACTGCTACCTGACAGCCAGATCGCGAGCCTGGCGAGCCCGCAGCGGGACTGAGCCGAGCGGAGCAGCGCAGCAGCCAGGCCCGCGGCCAGCACCGCTCCTTGCGGCGCCTGCCTCGGCAGCCCTGGAGCCGAACCGCTGCCCGAGCCGGTCCCCTCCCTGCCAAGGAACAGGCGACCCCCCGCCTCCGAGCCACGGCAGTGGGTGGCTCTGCCTCGGCAGCCGAGCCTCTCCTCGAAAGCAGGCGGCGATTCCTGCGGGCAATGACAGGGGATCCGCAGAGCCCCCAGCTCTCCGCGGAGCAGGGCGCACCTGCGCTCCGCGCGCACTCACCAGCCCGGCCCGCACCGCCTGCCCAGCGCCGGGTCCGACACACGCGCCTTTCCTCCCGGAGCAACGTGCAGAAATGCCCCCCCCCCCCCCCCCCCGCCCCAGCCCTTGCAGCACAGGGGGAGGCATCACGCCGCGCCGACTTACGCCCGGGCTTTGGGGAACCCCATGGACAGGAGGACATCCAGAGACGAGCCGTGCTTGATGGTCCCCGCTCGGTGCTGCCTGGTTCTCCGGGGGGTGACTTTGCTGTAGAGCTCTTCCCTGGCAGCCATGGCGTGCGGCGCGGAGTTGCTGTACTGGGCCATCACGCAGCCATCGCCACACGCGCAGCGCGGCGCAAAAACAACGCGTCCCCCTCCCCGCTTCGCTCCGCGCGCCGCGGCCGGCGAGAGGCTGCTGTTGAATCGGGGCGAGCCCGGCTCCGCAGCTGAGCGTGGAGAAGCGCAGCAAACAGCTTCCTGGTGTAAAGCCACCTCCCCCCGCCAGCAGCTCACAAAGTCAGCCGCGCAGCCGGCTCGGTCCCGCTCCGCGGCGCACGTGTGCGGGAGAGGCGAGCCAGGCCCCCGCGGCGCCGGGAATGTGCGGGGAGGAATTTCTGAATGGAGCGGGAAGGCGAACGAAGCCCTTGTGGGCAGACTTCGCCTTTTCCTCGGCTGGGACCCTCCCCTCTCTTAAAGCTGCAGGCGGTGGATTCTATCCCAGGCAGCAGACACTGAACCGTCTGTGCGTGGCCGAGGGCTTGGACGAGCACTGCTGGGTTTGAACCAGCCGTGATCCCGGTCGTGGGGGCGAACCGAAAATGCCCGTTCCTCCAGCTATCCCTCCGTGGTCGGCTTGTTTGCACTGGACAGCTGCACTCCAGTGTGTCAGCTACCACGACTTGTTTCTGCTTTCTGATCCAAGCCCAACCTGGCAAGAATTAAAGTTTTGCTAGGGGCCATTTGTTTGGAAAACCCGAACATTACAGCGCTGGCTGCTACTTCTGGCAAACCCGTGGCCATTTTAGGGCTTGCTGTTCTCATTTTAAGGCTGCGTATTAGACGATTCTCAACATCAGGGGAGACCGTAGCTCCCTTTGCTCCAGAAACACAGGGCCCACAGCTTGAACATCTCAGTCTCCTAACACATATGATCTATGACCCACAGTTGTGCAATTCTGATTCCAGCCAAGAGAGGGCAGTGGTTCACATGCACCCTGGCCAATTCACCACTGAATTAAACCCAGCAATTGCGGGACAGTATCAAAATGAGGACTTTAATAATAATTGTAAGCAGCATAATCGCATTCTGCATGGCTTGGACCTGAGTTATGCAGAACTGCCCATCACCTTCCGTGGAAATACACGGAATAGGTCAGGCTAGACAAATGTGCACTTTGTCATCATCCGCTTCTTCAGCACTCTGCCTAAGACAATCAGATGACAAGGCTTTGCTGGGGTAGTCATAGAGACAGTAGGTAACTCTTAAGCAGTGGTGAAAGCAGATGGAAACAATCTTGGGGAGCTCTCATGCTGGCCAATGAGCAGAGAGGGTTCCTGGGGGAAGGGCCAAGCCCAACAGAGCAGAGGGAACTCCCCGTTGGCTTTAGAATGGGAATGGGGGAGCTTTACCCTTCTTCTAAGCTTCTCCCCTAAGGAGAGAAACATAAGGCCAGGCAGACCGGGTCAGATCAATGGTCCATCTAGTAGTAGCGTGTCTTCTGAGAGTGGCCAATGCCAAGGAGAGAGCAATTTCCAAGTGCTCCACCACCTTACTTTAACTCCTGTTTGTAGCTTTTTTCCTGTCTCCCATCCCCCTCTCCCCCCCCCCTTCTCTCCTATTTATTTTGGGTCTGCACATCCTAAACTCAGAACTCTCGTCAACTGAAGAAGTGGGCTGTGCCCGAGAAAGCTCATGATCCCATCTACATGTTTTGTTAGTCTATACAGTGCTATCAGACCATTTGTTGTAGCTTTTGAGTCATCCTGCACAGTCCACCTCATCCTTCCTCACTTTTCATATACTGTCCATGGCACGTCTGTTCCCAGTGGCTTTCCATCTTTCCTTTAATACCTGCTCTCTGTAGGACTCTTGTTCTCTTCCACCCACCTGCCCTTCCCTCCCCCTACCCCACCCACACACTTTTTTTTCTTTAACAGGATGAGTGATTTGCTCTTTAGTGCCAGTGGGACAAGTATTTCTGAAGTTTGTCCTCTACTGTGATCAGGGGATCACACTTTGAGGGGTGCAGTAGGTGGACCACAGAGACTAATGACTGGAAGGTAGCCAACGTGACACCAATATTTAAAAAGGGCTCTAGAGGCGATCCTGGCAATTACAGACCGGTAAGTCTAACTTCAGTACCGGGCAAATTAGTCGAAACAATAGTAAAGAATAAAATTGTGAAGCATGTAGAAGAACATAATTTGTTGGACAAAAATCAACATGGTTTCTGTAAAGGGAAATCCTGTTTTACTAATCTGTTAGAGTTCTTTGAAGGGGTTAACAAACATGCGGACAAGGGGGATCCAGTAGATATAGTATACTTGGATTTTCAGAAAGCCTTTGACAAGGTCCCTCACCAAAGGCTCTTGTGTAAATTACATGGCCATGGGATAAGAGGGAAGGGCCTTTCTTGGATTGAGAGCTGGTTAAAAGACAGGAAACAAAGGGTAGGAATAAATGGTAAATTTTCAGATTGGAGAGGGGTAACTAGTCGTGTACCCCAAGGGTCAGTCCTGGGACCAATCCTTTTCAACTTATTCATAAATGATCTGGAGAAAGGGGTAAGCAGTGAGGTAGTAAAGTTTGCGGATGATACCAAACTGTTTAGGATAGTCAAGACAGAAGCAGACTGTGAGGGACTCCAAGAAGATCTCACCAAACTGAGTGATTGGGCAACAAAATGGCAAATGAAATTTAATGTGGATAAGTGTAAAGTAATGCACATCGGGAAAAATAACCCCAACTATACGTACAGTATGATGGGGGCTAATTTGGCTACGACAAATCAGGAAAGAGATCTTGGAGTTATCGTGGACAGTTCTCTGAAAACTTCCACACAGAGTGCAGCGGCGGTCAAAAAGGCAAATAGGATGCTAGGAATTATTAGGAAAGGGATAGAAAATAAGACCCAGAATATCTTACTGCCCCTGTATATAACTATGGGACGCCCACATCTTGAATACTGTGTACAGATGTGGTCTCCTCACCTCAAAAAAGATATTTTGGCCTTGGAAAGGGTTCAGAAAAGGGCAACTAAAATGATTAGGGGTTTGGAACGGGTCCCATATGAGGAGAGGTTAAAGCGACTGGGACTTTTCAGTTTAGAAAAGAGGAGACTGAGGGGGGATATGATAGAGGTATATAAAATCATGAGTGGTGTGGAGAGGGCTGATAAAGAAAAGTTATTTTTTAGTTCCCATAATAGAAGAACTAGAGGACACCAAATGAAATTAATGGGTAGCAGGTTTAAAACTAATAAAAGAAAGTTCTTCTTCACACAGCGTGTTGTCAACCTGTGGAACTCCTTGCCAGAGGAGGCTGTGAAGGCTAGGACTATAATAGAGTTTAAAGAGAAGCTAGATAATTTCATGGAGGTTAGGTCCATAAAAGGCTATTAGCCAGAGGATAAAATGGTGTCCTTGGTCTCTGTTTGTCAGAGGCTGGAGAGGGATGGCAGGATGTTAGATTATTCTCGAGATACCCTATCTATGCACATCCTCCTTCCCCTTATCTCTCCTTTGTTTCCTTTCCTTTAGTTTCTCCTTATTCCCCCTCCCACACACATGCTTCTCTGTCCCTCTCCAGACATTTGTCACCCTTTCTTTCACACCCCTAACCAATAAAGCTTGCCAAATCTTGTGATATATCATGTTTTTCTTGAAGTGCTAGCTCCTGGAGAGAGTTACGTGAGAATCTCAATTTTCATTTAAAAATAAGAGTAAGATTTTCATTCTTAGGGTTTCAGAGAAAAGCGTGAAAGGCTGGCCCCTTTAAGGAGAAGGCGAATAAAAAGAACCCTATATGTATTTTTTTATAAATGTGATTTTTTTTAAGTCAGTGTCATGGAGGACTTGGAGAAGGGGAACAACTCATGATTTTTGAATGTTTGGGGTTGGCAGGATTGTTACCAACATCATCAATAGAAGTTAAAAAGAAATTGAAAAGAAATATTTTTGTTAATTTTATGTTACATGTGCAGTTCTTCCAAGGCACAAAATACATGAAAGAAAAGCTGGAAAAGAACCTTCAGCTCTCCCACTCCAGCTCCTTGCCAAAGCAGGGAAGTTTCCAGCAGTGTGTTTCTCTTAGGGCTTTATCCAAAATCATGGTGTGAGAGAGCAGCATTTTGTGATCAGCCCATCAACAGTTAAACTGGAGTCTGTGTACTCACAGGGACAGCAAGGCTAAAGTCCCATTACATTTGAAGTGGGGATTGTATGCAAAACACTCTTTGCTCAATTCAATGTTTGTTCTGAAGTCACTTTGAACCCCTCTGATGTTCTCAAAACAAGGAGGTCGGTCTGAATCAGGAGGAATTCCATTCAAGCCAATGAATGATCTCCTGGTTGAAGATCTCAAGGTCAATTGGATGTCTGCTGTTGACTTCAACAGGACCGACAAAAATGTGAATTATCTCACCCATTACAAAGATAGCTTCCCCAATTATCACCCCTAATATCATTACCTCATAGACACTGACCTTCCCCCCTCACCTCCCCTCTGTTCCAAAATCTGATTTGTCAATTTTATGTGTTCACTGTTTTTTGATTGTATCCTTTGGTATATACGGTTGCGCCAATTTTCTTCCACAGACTGATCTGAGGAAGTGGGTCCGGCCCACGAAAGCTCATCACCTACTAAACCATCGTGTTAGTCTTTAAAGTGCTGCAGAGTCCTGCCTTTTGTTTCAGTTTTCTTCTTTTTTTACCAGAGCACCGGGGAGCCCTCCTCACAGATCTGGTCCCCATTGTGCAAGGCATTGCCCAAGGTTTCCATTTGTACTGGATCCATGGCTGGACTGGATGAAATGTAAAAGCCCAAGTTAACTTCTATCCTTTCTATTACCCAAACTCCCTAACTCCCATAGCGAAATAAATACTGCAAACAGCTGTCTAGAAAAGTCTGATAAGCAAATACAACAAGCGCAAGATTTGGCGTTAGCCCGCTAAGATCTGCACAGATGACTGTGTTTCTCAACTGGATCTGGATATGCTCCAGGTACTGCTTGATTTTCTTTACTCCAGATGTATTGCTTGACCTTGAAATAATAATAATTTGTTATTGCAGTAGCTCCCAGAGGATTTACCCGGGTCAGGGCACAGCACAAATGCATAGTCAACGGCAGACCATGCACTGTAGCATTTATAGCATTCAGCTGTCATGATTATGAGGGTTAGCCAACAGCCTGGGGATTAAAGGGTTAACTACACCTAGCCAGGTGAAGTGACCAGTAGGAATGTAGGTGGGACTTTCAAACTGGGACAAAGGAATTTGGGTTTTTTCCTTTCTCCCTTTTGTCTCTCTGGGTGAGTGCTCTGCAGCTACAGAGAGGGACAAGCATGTCTCTCTCTCTCCAAGACACCATTCTTCATTTTCTGTAAGTAGGGTAAAGTTTAGGTAGTTTCGTTAGGCTTTATTGTTTTAAGGGTTGGGTATGGGATCTGAGATCTGGCACTGTTTAAAAGATGTTTTGGCTTAAGCTTTACCTTCTGTCTGCCCCTCTGAAGCAGCCCAGAAAACAAAAGAAAAAAGCAAGAGAAAAAAACTGCAAAGCTTGCACTCAAAGAAAAACCTATGTCCTTTTAAAAATCCTGGGTTCTCACAATAATCCCACCACTATGCCACCATGTCATGGCTCCTTCCCCACTCTGGCATGATAAATGCAGAAGTGGGGGCCAGCAAGTGTACCCCAAAGCCTTATCTACCAGGCTTTGGTATAAAACTTCCCCCAAAATCTTAAAAACCTAGATCTTGGGAATAAAACTTCCGCTGCCACCACCCAAATGTTGATAAAGAAATCAGGGGGAAGATCATTTGGGAAATCTCACCCCTAAAATAAAAATCAGGGCACACAATTAACCAATGCCAGGTTAATAAAAAGAAAAGAAAGAACTTTTATTATTACAACAATATTCCTGTTGCAAGCATAATGACTAGATAGGAAGGTAACAAAATATACTCATGCATGGCTGTGTCTACACTGCACCCCTTTTCCAGAAAAGGGATGCAGATGAGACAAGTCGGAATTGCAAATGCAATGGGGGATTTAAATATCCCCCGCTTCATTTGTATAAACATGGCTGCCGCTTTTTTCCGGCTCGGGGCTTTGCCGGAGAAAAGCGCCAGTCTAGACGGGATCTTTCGGAAAATAAAGCCTTTTCCGAAAGGTCCCTTATTCCTGATTTTAAGAGGAACTTAGTTACAAAGAAAAGCCAAAACATCTTTTAAACAGTGCCAGATCTCAGATCCCATACCCAACCCTTAAAACAATAAAGCCTAATGAAACTACCTAAACTTTACCCTACTTACAGAAAATGAAGAATGGTGTCTTGGAGAGAGAGAGACATGCTTGTCCCTCTCTGTAGCTGCAGAGCGCTCACCCAGAGAGACAAAAGGGAGAAAGGAAAAAACCCAAATTCCTTTGTCCCAGTTTGAAAGTCCCACCTACATTCCTACTGGTCACTCCACCTGGCTAGGTGTAGTTAACCCCTTAATCCCCACGCTGCTGGCTAATCCTCATAATCATGACATCAGCAATTCACCGCCTGTAGATAGATTGTTGCACCCAAACACATCCCCACTGAAGTCAATAAGGGTGGAGGGCCAGCCTTAGAGCCGGGGAAACTGGGCCCATGCTCAGGGTGCCTAACAAGAGGGAGAGGGGCAACTGGGCATGGGTGTTGCTGGGCAAAGAGGGTGAAGCTTGCTGGGCCAGGGGTAGTGTGGCGGGGCATGCTGGAAGCACAGGACTGAGGCTGGGCCTGGGGGCATGGTGCAAAGGTTGGGACAAAGGAGGCACAATGCCTTACTACTCTACTCAAGTTTTTTGAGGGGGTCAGCAAGCATGTGGACAAGGGGGATCCAGTGGATATACTGTTCTTAGATTTCCAGAAAGCCTTTGACAAGATCCTTCACCAAAGGCTCTTATATAAAGTTAATTGTTATGGGATAAGAAAAAAGGTCCTCTCATGGGTTGAAAACTGGTTGAAAGACAGGAAACAAAGGGTAGGAATAAATGGTCAGTTTTCAGAATGGAGAGAGGTAACTAGCGGTGTCCCTCAAGTAAAGATATTAAAATGGGACTGATTTAGAATGGGACATGGAACACGGCCCCCTCTTAGCTCTGTGGCCTATGGAACTCTGAGCAAGTACAAAATCTTTGGGTAGGTTTATGGCATCACTACAAATCATGGGATCAGGGCTGCAAGGAAGACATAATAGCTGGGTGAAAAAGAAGCAGGCTGGTTCAGCATAGACTAGCTGTGTGTGCAAGTCATAGTGGATCAGAGTAATGGCAGCTAAATATTCACCTAACCTAGCAGTGCCATGGAAAGCTTGCAAGTGCCTCTCTATTATAGTACGTCTCTACTGCAATGAGATCATGTGATAGCAGCTCAAGCAGGCATACCTGAGCTAGCCTCAATCTACCTAACTCCAGCTATGTCTACACTGCAGGCTTCTTGTGCAAGAAGCTTTTTGCAGAAGAGATCGGGTATGTCTCCTTGAACTATAATCACACTCTGTGACCGTAGGATAGATATATTCTGTTGAATTTTTTTTAAACATTGTTTCGTGTTTTACACACACACACACACACACACACACACACACATACACAAAACCAAAATATTTACTGTTTTCTAAATTTTTGAGATACTTCTTTTATGAAACTTGAAAACAAAAACATTTCCAATGGTTTAATTTTGTTATCTTTTTTGGTTTCTCCTTCCCTCTTTCTTCCGAGACCTTCAGTGACAAAACAGAGGAAGGAAAAATGAGGGAAAACGTAGAAATAACAAGGGAAAACCCAAAATATCCTGACACATTCAATAATTTTTGGTTTGGGTGGAAAATTCCAAACCCCTGAAAAATCGCTCCTTTCCAAAACGTGTGACATTAAAAGAATTTCACTATGTTAGAAAAATTTCACACATAGCCTATTTTATTTCTCCACCTGTGCGTCCACCTATTGCCCTAAGCCTGCTAAGACATATGCAAGTGCTTAACCTTATGCACTAAGAGTAATTCTATTGATTTACCACTCACAATGCATGCATGTATTCCTGGGCAGCATACGGGCTCATGTGTGTAGCTTGCTAAAATGCTATGTTACTACCATGTTACAGCAGGGGTCCTCAGTGAACCATAAATATTATCCCTTCACTTCCTACAGGAAAAGCATTTTAAAGGGGGACTAGAGTCCCTTCCACAGTAGAAGAAATGCTACTGAACCAGTTATATTTTATTTATTTTGGGTGGAAGTCCTCTGAAGTCAGTGGGAGTTTTGCTATAAGCCTAGTCAGGAACAAGATCATGCTCTTAAAAAATTTAGGTCAAAACTACCCATCTTTCTGCTTTAGTGAAGTGGTTTACTGACTAACAAAAGAAATATTGTGAAATAAGCACCACAAGAGCAGGGGGTTATCTTCCTCCTTCACAACTTCCTCCTCTTAAAAAGGGCCCGGAAGTTTCCAAAAAAGCTCATAGAAGAGCCTGCTTTTGAATATTATTTATTTATTTACTTACTTATTAATTAGACTAGCTGAATGAGGTAATGTATTTTATAGAATCACCTTTTGTTGGTGAAAAAGAAAAACCTTCTTGAAAGCTTGTCTCTCTCAACAAAAAAAGTTGTTCCGAAAAAGATATTACCTCACCCACCTTGTCTTTTTAATATCCTAGGGCCAACACAGCTCTAAAATTCCTGCAGCGGATAATTATTGTTCATTTGCTTTGCTGCAGCAACTTAGGCTATGTCTACACTACAGAGTTTTTTCGGAAAAATGGTTGTTTTTCCTAAAAAACTTGCAGCGCATCCACACCTCAAGTGCATTTTTGCGCAAAAAAACAAAAGAACAGAGGTTTTTCCGGCATAGATATTCCTCATTCTATGAGGAAGAGCGCCTTTTTGCGTAAGAGCTCTTTTTCAAAAAGGTGTGTGTGGACGAGGAAGAGGGGGTTTTTGCACAAAAAGAGGAAAGAGGAAAAAGCACAGGTGCCCTGGTGGCTGTTCTGAGCTTACTTTTGAGAGAGCGTCCATCCAGTCTGAACACTCTCTTTTGCAAAAGTGCATTGCTTTTTCAATGTGCTTTTGCAGTGTGGACGCGCTCTTGTGGAAGAAGTTTTTGCGGAAGATCTTTTCCGGTAAAACCTTCTTGCGCAAGAAGTCTTCAGTCTAGATGTAGCCCTCAGAGTGCCAATCATGAACCAAGTCCTGTGCTAAGAACTGTACAAACACAGAACAAAAAGATGACCCCCTCCCCAATGAGCCTGATGTCTAATCCTGATCTAAAAACCAGTAAATTAAAAGATAAGACGTGATTTAAGCAATTTCGGGCTTGATCCTAGAACCACTTGCACACTGGAGTAATTTTACTGACACAGGTATTCATGTATGTATGCATGCACATTCATAAAGACTGAATGTGGTTGAAAAATCCAAGCAAAAAACAACTGCCGAAAGCTTCTTTTGCATTTTCCATCATAATTACATTTAAATGGAAAATTTAGTCAACATTAAAATTGATTGAAAAATACCAAAAATATTATGAACAATTAGTCAAAAATTAATGCTTTGGGTTGTTGTTTTTTTTTTTTTTTGACCAAACACTAGAAATTCAGCAAATTTTAGCCAGCTTTCTCTGTAATTCAAACCTTGTCTTTCTGGGTGCCATGGTATAGTTCACATTGTGAGCAGCTTGCGTGCACACCTGGGCAAGTTTGGAGCCGTACTGCTCTTTGGGGAATGCTGTTGAGCTGCATTCCTGAAGCCCATTAGCTTCAGAGCCCAAGACAACTTTGTCCAGATCTTACACCTCTCCATGTTGCAGTCATTGGCCTGAAATGATAAATTATAAGCTGAATAGGGTTCTGCCTGGGGGTAGATTTTTCTTCCTTTTCCTGACATCCCGCTGTTTTGACTATTTATAGTTCCTTCTCCCCAATCACCATAATATCCAAGTCCCTCCAGCATACACAAAAATAACTTCTAGTTTGCAATAGGAGACAAAGGACCGATATTTTGTCCAGAAAGTTTTGGAAGGATAATGCCTGCAGGTTTTTGCCCCGAGACTCAGGTTTCTTTAGGCCCCTAGAACTCACCTTTAAAGATCAAACCATGCCATTTGAGATCACTGAGCCTTTGGCCTCAGGCATTGCAACAGGAATACTAGGGAAAGAGCAATGTAATACAATGCCAGTGTAAAATTGCCATTGTTCTATTGGTTTCAATGGACAAGTGATCCACCCCCTCATAAGAACATAATGTCACGTTCTTATATTCTCGCTAGAAGATTTACCCGGCATTGCTCAGGTCCTTAACACAGATAGGTTTTGATTTTCATTTAAATCATTGTTCCTGGGTGGAACTGGGGCTGAAGGGTCCCAGGGTATGCAGCCTGTCCCAGGGAAAGAGGACAACCCCAGCCCTCTCTCACTGCATCTTCTTGGAGCAGGTGAGAAGGGCCTCTCCATGGGCTCTGCAGCTGCAGTGCGCACAGCTGGAGATGGAGCACATTGTCTCCCGGCTGGGGGACAGACAGACACATAGACAGACAAATAAACAAACGAACAAACAGATAAACTCTCAAATGTATAGTATACAGCTGTGATTTCTCCACTGCTGCCCCCTGCTGGCCCACTGGGGTTATAACTGTCCCAGTCCTAATCTCTGGCCTCTCGCTGCCCCCTGTGGTCATTCTGAAGTATAATTGTCCCTCATCCTAGATCCATTACTTTCCATTTTATGAGAAACAATTGAATTCCAGGCACATTCCACTGTCCTGGCACAGCCAAACTCTCACCTTGCTTTAAATTATGATAAGAGGAAACTTCATAGCAAATTTGGTGGTCCTAAATCTTACCGTTTTGGAAGTTCTTGAACAAACAGATTCACAGAAGAATAGATGGATGCACATTTCTAAAATATCTAGTAAGAAGATGTTCTTATGACAACAGTTGAGGATCAGGCCCTGAGAGTCCACACAGGCCACAAAAAAAAAAGAAAGAACTTGATTGTACTTTCCTGGGTTTATTCCAAGTTGGGGAGATATTTTCCTGATTAAAAAATAATCCTCCCATCCCTCTATTTCAGCAGTTCCCAACCTTTTCCAGGTGGGGACACATTCTGACAATTCAGGAAGACTTGGTGACCCAAGGCGATTCAAAAATTGGGGGGAAGAGGGAGGGCAGAGCCACCTGGGGAGACATTTGGTGACCCTTTTGAAATGTAATGGCTACCCATTTTTGGGTCCCAACTCAGAGGTTGGGAAACCCTGCTCTATTTGCCCCCCAAAAGAGAAAGGCAGACCGATCCTGACTAGGACTGGGATTCTGAGCAGGCAGTCAAGATGCAAATCACAGATTTCACTATTGAAGTAAGTTATGATTCAATGGCTAACATTCCCGTCAGACACATTGACACGAGAGAAGAAAGATCTGTGAAGAAGCGCATTCAGAATATTCAGGGTAGGGGATGACCTGAATCATTTTGAACTATCCTGCTGTGTAGTGCGGCTCTGAACTTGCGTAACTTTCAACTATATCCCCTTCCTGGCTAATAAATAATCATAATCATTGATTAAAATATTTAAAAAGCCTTTGGCAGGCAGGTTGAGCTGTTTTTGGCTCGAAGGCAAGGAGGAGTTCTGTGCGAGTCAAGGCAGCTGGAGTCTTTCTTTTCTGGTGTGCCTGTGTGAAGTGATTTGTGGATTTGAGTCTTCTTGAATTCTCCTCAATGGTACATGGCTACAGATCCATTGGTGTGAGTGGCACTGGACCAGTGTAAGTGGGGGCAGAATTATGGCATTTGGGAACAGCTGGCACACCCAGGATCGAATGGGTTATAAACAATGAACAAATTCCTGGGTCAGGATGAGAGGGTAGATAGTGTGGGCAAAAAGCCCATACTGTGCCAGTTGACTAAATAAAAATTTTTCTGATTTTCAAAGGAGAATAAGGGACACCAGTTCCCAAATACCATGGAAATACAATGGGAGAGGGGTGCCTAACTTCCTTACGCTTCTACAGAAGTTCCAACCCAAATTATTTTGCTCTTCAGTTCTGTAGCTTATATCAAGGCAGCCCTAAAAACAAGCTATAGCAAGCATGCCAAAAAAGTACTGTGTTTGCTCTACGTCTGTGTATCCGTAGCATTTTTGAAACTGTTCTCTCTCAGTACTCTGCAGAATGTAGTATTTTTGCTAGGGGATGTATGTCTCAGCTTTCTGTGAGCCTAATATTTGCTCTTACAGAAATGTTATGGCATAACTCCTCCGGAAAGCAGGGTCAGGCCCTCTAAATCTTTTCCTTGAAGCCACCAGTTAGGATGTCAAGATCAAATCCATTTACACTGGGCTGAGATGCATGCTTAACTCTAGTTCCTGTCATGCTCTGCTCTAAAATCTTCATCCCTTTTAGCAGAATGACAGTGGCCGTCAATTAAATTATTTGCACCAGTTCTAAAATGAACATCTGAACTAAAAATAATCTTGTACCTAAGCTAGTTCATCAGCTATATTTGTATGTCTGTTTCTGTGTATGCATGCAGGTCTTTATTATTATTGCTGTCTTACATATTTGCTTGGTGTGAGATAACAAATAACAAAGCTGCCGGGATTCCCCTCCACTCTCAGCCATATACAGGACAAAATATGTTGATTGGCAGGAGATAATACAAAGGCTGCAGAATTTCTGCAAAGGCTTTTATTTTTACAGTAGCTTTCTGTTTTATTATTTTTGTTTTGATGACTTTGATCACATTTACATGTGCTCGAAGGGATCCTCCTCAAATTGTTTAGGGGTGTGTCTACACAGCATGCTTAGCTTGAAATAAGCTAGGCAATTTGAGCTGTGCAAATTGTGTAGCTTATTTTGATGCTATTTTGAAATAACTTGCTATTCTGAAATTCCCCTTAACCCTCGTGGAATGAGGGTTACTGGGATGTCAGAATAAGTTGCCCATTATTTTAAAATCTATTTCAAAACAATGGGCTGCTTCAACAGACACGGAATAGCTATTTCAGGATACTCCCAGTACCCCGAAATAGCTCTGCAGTGTAGACGTACCCTTAGGGAATAATAGATTTTGGAGATTTAAAACAACAAAAGTAGGAATGATAAACAAAAACAAAAGTGAATCCAAAACCAACAACAAACTCTTAAAGGAACAGAATTACTGGAAATTATCTGTTAACTCCATTGAGATCACTAGGGTTATGCTAACATCCGTGAGATTAATAATAAACTGAAGTCAGGGAAGTGACACTAGAGATAACTTTGGTCCATTTTCACGAGTTTCTTAAACATTTTCATCTGCAGTTTTGAATACAATGCCATTGTGTAAATACACAAAAAGTAGAAAGTGAAAATGTGACTATATGCAATAGCAAAAATGACTAATCTAGTTTCACTGGGCAATCTAAATGAAAAGAAAAAAAAAGTAAAATAAAACAGCAACAAATGAGGAAGGTCCATGCAAATTATATTTTTTTTAATGTTTCGGTTTTAGTAATTGGATGTGGTTAGTAACCCAAGCGAGTAGTTGTTAAAGCTACCACGCAATTTTTAGCTTGAAACTACCATATAATCTACTCTATATATTTGAAAGAGTTTATCTCTCTGTCTGTCCATCTGTCCTTTGTTCAAGAACTCCTCCTAAACGGTAACAGCTAGGACCACCAAATACAGTATACGGCTTCCTCGTATCATAACTTAAAGCAAGGTAAAGGGTTAGTTGTGCCTGGAATGGGATTGCTTCTGCTAAGACTATACAAAGAAGAGACAGAATCAACAGGCAGGTGAAAGGGTCTGGGAGTGCCCAAGCCCCGAGCCTCCTACTCCCTAGGCATCCTTTAGACTGGGTTTGGGGAGGTGGCTGAAGCTCCCTCCCCTGGTTCATATGGGAACATTGCTGACGTTGCAGAGTGAGGGGAAAGTGCACAGTTTGCTGCATTTCTCATAAGGGGCAGATGTACCTGGACCTGCCTCAACTGGGGAACATGCTCCTCTCCCCCAGCTGTGTTCTCTGGAGCAGCAGCAGCCATGGAGAGGCACTTCTCACCTGGTCCCAAGGTGACAGAGGCCTGGGGTTGTCCTCTCTCCCTGGGGCAGCCTGCATACAGGAGGCCCCCGACTTGTGAAGCAATCCATTCCTGGGGAAGCGTCGCAAGTCAGGGGCATTATAACTTGAGCCCTCATTTACGATAGGCGCTGTGCGCCATCGCAAATGTGGGTCGAGGACTTAAGTCGGGGGTTTTCAGCCCCTTCTGCACTTAAAAAAATGGTTGTAAGTGCGTGGGGGTTGCAACTCGGGCAGTCGTATTTCAGGGACCTCCTGTACTGAACTCCTAGTCCCCAGCTCCGTCCCAGAGCAATGATTTAAATGAAGCATGGACATTTTTCCCATATTATTTTACAAAAAACAAAAATTAATCGAGTTAAGGCCCCGAGCAATGTTGGGTAATGGAAGATTCCAGTAGCACATACAGAAGAAGGGTTATTTAAAAATATGTGTATGTCTGTTGAGCATGTGTGTGTATATTTATGTGTACACAGAGGAAAATGTAGATAAAGCTTTAAATCCATTTAAATACCATTTGAATTAAGAGATATAAAGAAGAGTGTCACTTGATCCACCAAATATTGAGTGACATTCTCCCATGTGTAGATAGCCAGCACCGGGCCCACACAGCATTTTAGTCGTAGTTCTAATGACATTTCTGTTCATGGCTCATAGAACCTAAATCCGCAAGATGCACTGATTTCCATTGCTACTGCTTTAATCTGACCAAGCAATGCTCTGGATAAAACACATTCTGATTTTCTGACCAGGGCACTAATCTTGAAAAATTAGTAGCCTGCACAAACACAGCACTTTCAGCTGCAAAAAGCTGTATCCAGATTCAGACTAAGGTTCTGATTCTCGAAAAAGTGTGCATGTGCTTAGCTTCAGTACTTGGAGGAATATTATTAAAGTAGCATAGTTAAGCATACAAATATGTTTTCAACATCAACACATAGTATAGACATAAATGTGTTACTTTGCCAGTGTTTTGTATCTTCATTTGTACAGTGCACTTAGTATAAAGTGACTTGCAGTCGTATTCTCTTTTTTTCTGATTAGGATTTTGAGTGATAAGCAAAACAAACAAAAACAAAAACCCGATTTCCTGTTGGTAAATCATTTCCCATCTGTTTTTCATTCAGTCTGACTCCAGAGAAATTTTCTGCACTGTATACTCCTTAGTTTAGAGAAGAATACAGTGTGCAGCTCTGAGATGAATGCTTTTATTTTGTTGCTTTTGAGCTGTGATCTGATCTCACTTCATTGTAAATGAACATTCATCCCACTGAAGTCAACAATTGAGTTATGCTGATTTCATAGCAGTGTCAGGGAAATTAAAATGAGGCCCCAAACATCTGTTTAATAATGAAGATGATCTTTGGAGCAGGGGCTGTCAATGTACACATATGTATACAGTGCCTGCCACAGTGGGACTCGGCCATAGCTGAAGCCTCTGGTCACTACTGCGATGTAAATGCAGTAATAATGAAGCATGAGAAATTTGAACTTCCAACAAAAGCACCAAGGAACTTCTCAGGAGAATTGTTTGTATGCCCTTCAGCCCATTGTCATATGGAAAAGTCCTTTGTACTTCTGAGAACAGAGAGGCTGTGTCTACACTGGCCCCTTCTTCAGAATAGCCATGCTAATTTAGAACTTTGGAATAGGGAAATGCGCGGAGGATTTAAATATCCCCCGTGGGATTTAAATAAACATGGCCGCCGCTTTTTTTCCGGCTTGGGGAAAAGCCGGAAAAGAGCATCCAGACTGGCGCGATCCTCCGGAATAAAGCCCTATTCCGGAGGACCTCTTATTCCCCCGCGCATTTCCCTATTCCAAAATTCTAAATTAGCATGGCTATTCCGAAGAAGGGGCCAGTGTAGATGTAGCCAGTGGGTTCTATAGAAATGTAATACAATTCTACATAAATTACAGTGAACTCTAAAACATTTAATAGAGAAGGATAAACTTACAATAACATTTTTCAATCATTGTATAACAGCTCATAGGAGGAAGAAAACTTCGTATTAAATGTAAAGGGCAGTCCAACTCCCCTGTTTTTCACCATAAAATCCAATAGAGCTGTCTGATGTAACCCACAACAATGCATACAGGACTCCTCCAGACAGTGCTATGGATATCAAAATAAGAGGCCAGATTCTGCTTCTAGTTATACTGCCGTGTTAACATAATGAATGTGTCTAGACTGGCCAGTTTTTCCGGAAAATCAGCCGCTTTTCCGGAAAAACTTGCCAGCTGTCTACACTGGCTGCTTGAATTTCCGCAAAAGCACTGACTTCCTACTGTAAGAAATCAGTGCTTTTTGCAGAAATACTATGCTGCTCCCGTTCAGGCAAAAGTCCTTTTGTGCAAAACTTTTGCGCAAAAGGGCCAGTGTAGACAGCTCAGATTTGCGAAAATGGCGATCGGGGCTTTTTTGCGCAAAAGCGTGTCTAGATTGGCCACGGATGCTTTTCTGCAAAAAGTGCTTTGCGGAAAAGTGTCCATGCCAATCTAAATGCTCTGTTCCGAAAATGATTTTAATGGAAAACTTTTCCGTTAAAAGCATTTCCGGAAAATCACGCCAGTCTAGACGTAGCCAATGTGTTTAAAGCCAGTTTGTCAATAAATAGGATCGATAATAATAATAATAATAATAATAATAATAATATAGACAAATAAAAATTAAACTGTATCTTTTTTTAATGTTTCATATAGATTCCTGATTCAGGTCCCACGGAACTTAAATGCATGCATGTGCTTAAGTACTTTCCCGAATTGGGACCATACCTAGCAGGACTTCAGGCACGCAGGGTGATGCTGATATGTAATCTATTTGAGTGGACCTCTATTCAGATGGAATTGCTTTGAAGTTAATAGAATTTCTTACAGATGCAGCGGTCTGTCTTAAGGAACTGAAGCAAAACAACTACAGTGAAATAAATAGTTTATTTTATACCATTCTATCTAGGTAAGGATTCTAAATTATTTAAAAAATCTGGCTATTGATCAGATGGTTTTCAACAAGGCATTAAATGTCTAGTATGTTTTCTCACCAACATCATATTCTGGTGCTCTAGCTCCCTCTTGTGTTTGATGTTAATATTTCATCTTGCTTTTGGAATTATACATTCCCTGGGTACCAATGAGCTCAGCAATCAATTTCCTGATCAATTAAAGTATTTCATGAGCAAAGATGATTTCCTTGATTTTTTCCCTTCAACTGAGAAGAGTTTGCTCAATGCAGCTTGTAGAGTTCCATGCTGTGCTCTGGGTTTACGGTACTGAGCTAAGAATATCCCAACAGCAAAAGCTGAATGAATCCACTGGTATCATTATAGGACAGAAGAAGAAGAAAGGGGTTGGTGCTGGGAAATGTGTGTGTGTGTGTGTGTGTCAAAGCGGCTGAGCAAATTGAATATCCAAGGAACCTTTGACCATGTTTGAATAGCTATGGTATTCTGGGACTGGGTCAGAACAGCTTGAAAGGAGAGTGTCTGCTTTCTACTAGAGGTTGAGGAAGACATAGGGTAATTTCTTTCCTGGAGTCATGGTTTCTCCACTGAATGGCCCCATCAAATGTAACCATTGTGTCCGGTGTTGACTGTGTGTGGCCTAAGGTTTATGATGTTCTGTGATTTTTTTTCCCCAGTCTGTGCTTGCTGGGAAAGAGGAGTGGAGAGAAACATGTGGGCAAATGACTTCCTCTCCAGACCTTGTGTCATGATTAAAGGCTCACACAGACTGATTTTTCACTTGCTGCAGTAATTGACTAGGCCATTACTTGGCTCTCTTACAGGACTGCCTGTGCCAAATGAATACTGAGACTCTATAGCCAAAACCACTCCAGTCTGCTTTTCAGAAAAATCTAGTGCAAATAGGATAAGGAAGCAGAAATATTTTCTTTATGGTTTGTTGGGATTAATGATGCTCACTCTTTTGCTGTTGCTTCCGTAAGGTATTCATTGGCAGCACGGGGCTATTCTATGTGCAGAGGGAAGCAAATTGTTTTGAGTAGAAGGCTTCTGATAGAAAACAACTTGATTTGCTTTGATTTCTAGCTCTGGCAAAGGAGCATTCTCTGCACTCAGGAAGTCACTTTTATGCTCCTCTGATCCTACCTAGAGACATAAAGGATAACAACAAAACATTCTACAAATATGTTAGAAACAAGAGGAAGACCAAGAACAGGATAGGCCTGTTACTCAATGAAGAGGGGAAAATTTGGAAATGGCAGAGGTACTTAATAACTTTTTTGTTTTGGTTTTCACCAAGAAGGTTGGGGGTGATTGGATGCTGAACGTAGGGAATGCCAGTGAAAATCGAATAGGTCCAGAAGCTAAAACAGAATTAAAAAGTTGAAGATTACTTAGACAAGTGAGATGTCTTCAAATCACCAGGGGCTGATGAAATGCAAGGAGCTGACTGAGAAGATATCTGAGCCACTAATTATAATTTTTGAAATGTCATGGAAGATGGGAGAGATTTGAGAAGACTGGAAAAGGGCAAATATAGTGCCCATCTATAAAAAGAGAAATAAGGACAATCCAGGGAATTACAAACCAGTCAGCTTAACTTCTGTACCAGGAAAAGATAATGGAGCAAATAATTAAGGAATCAATTTGCAAACATCTAGAAGATAACAAGGTGATAAATAGTAGCCTGGATTTATCAAGAACAAATCATGTCAAACCAACCTAATAATTTCTTTGACAGGATAACAAGCCTTGTGAATAATGGGGAAGTGGTAGATGTATATATAGACTTTAGTAAGGCTTTTTATAGCATATCTTCTCATTAACAAAGTAGAGACATGCAATCTAGGTCCACATCCATACCTACCACACTGGAGATCAATCTTCTGGCATTTGATTTATCGGGATAAATCGAATGCTGAGACCGCCCCTGGTTGGCGTCTTTACTCCTCGATTCATGACAAGGAAGGGAAGTCTGCAGGAGCGTTTGCTCCCCTCAACCTGCCACTGTGGAGACAGCGCTAAGTTTGGCTTAAGGTATGTTGACTCCAGCTACATTATTTAGGTAACTGGAGTTATGTTTCTTAACCTGACCAAGACTAGTATAGACCTGGCCTTAATGGAGCTACTATAAAGTTGGTGCATAACTGGTGGGATAACCATTCCTAGAGAGTAGTTCTCACAGGAGGCAAAAACTCATCCTAACTTAAGGGCTTATCTCTGGCTATAAACTGTGGTTTTCATCTTTTAACCAGGGGATTGCTCTGTGTCATTCAGAATCATGACAGTGAGGGAAGAACTATGATATATCTGAAGGAGTCATCTTCCCCTGCTTCTTGCCTTAGGGTGCCAAATGTCAGCGGTCAAAGTAGGTGAAGCAGTATCTTGTTTCAACCAACAAACGTTCAAGCTTTCCACTCGAAAGCTTGTTCTTTCCACCAACAGGAAATGACATCACCTCACCCACTTCTTTCTTATATCCTGGGACCACCTCAATTACAACAACACAGCAAACAATCTACTAGACGTGGGCAGGGGAATGGAGTCACATACCTGAGGGAGGGGAGCATGGGCATCAACAGCCTCTGCGGGGCCTCCGGGCAAAGTGTGGAGAGGGCAGATCTGTGCTCCGGGAACATTTGGACTTGGGGGGAATTTTAATATTAATTTTTTTTTGTACTGACATGATTGTAGAGATTCAACACAAAACTGCAAAACATTTCAGCCAACCCAAATCTGCTTTTTTGGCTCATTCAACTTTACATCCAATCTCCCCCACAGGAAGCTCCTCCCTGCTCAGATTTTCTAGAAGCATCTAGGATTGCAGAGGTTAACTTGGCTCCGGAGCTCCAGCGGCAGCTGTAACTGGATCTTGGTGAACCTCATCAGCATCTAATTTTGTGCTTTAAGAAAGCACAGACACAGCCATTTCTATTACAGTCATTACAATGCAACTGTGAATAA
Source organism: Pelodiscus sinensis (assembly GCF_049634645.1). NCBI lineage: Eukaryota > Metazoa > Chordata > Testudines > Trionychidae > Pelodiscus > Pelodiscus sinensis. The sequence goes on from NC_134736.1 coordinate 18,174,626, forward strand.
TTTGCAGTGATGTAGCAGCTGTGTTGGTCCTAGGATATGTGAGACATGAGGTGGGAGAGTTAATGTCTTTTATTGGACCAACATCTTTTGGTGAAAGTGGCAGGTTTTTGAGCTTTCCAGAGCTCTTCTTTAGGTCTTATCATTTTCTCCAACAATAGTTATTCCAATAAAAGATATTGGCTCACCCACCTTGTCTTGGTGAGTAATTTAGCATTCAGCACATTTAAATGCAGGTTCAAGCCATTCACATAGGAAATTCACTTTTTACATAGACTATTTATGACTCATGCTTGTGTATACTAAAAACATACAGAGAGAATTAGTGATTCATTTATTTAGTTTGAAAACAACTACCTGGTAAAAAGTCAAATACTTTGAAAAGTTTTGAAAGAAATACTAATTCCTCTCATGCATTTTTTGGTAGTAATGCTCATCTTTTAATTGAAAAAACTGATTTTTTTAAAAAAAGATTTACAGGCAGTCCCCGGGTTACATGGATCCGACTTACATCGGATCCCTACTTACAAACGGGGTGAGGCAACCCCGCACTAGCTGCTTCCCCACAGCAGACCAGGGAGACACGAAGCTAACCCCCCCCCCCAGCAGACCAGGGACATGCAGAGCGGCTTTTTTCAGCAGACACCTCAGCTTGAGAATAAAGGACTGAGGGAAGTGAGGTGTGGGAGAATAAAACTGAGCTCTGGAGAAATGTTTGGCTAGAGTTTCCCCTACAATATGTACCAGTTCCGACTTACATACAAATTCAACTTAAGAACAAACCTACAGTCCCTATCTTGTACGTAACCCGGGGACTGCCTGTACTGTGAAAACCAGAAAATTTTAAAAGAAACAAATTTCCCCACACAAAAGAGTATTTATTTTGAGAAAAGTTAATTGCTGTTGGAAATGTATTGTTTTTTTGTTGATAAGATTTTAAACTTGCTAGAAGACAGACCACATTTTATTTTGTGTCCTACTGTGACGGGGCGGCCCCGCCCCGCACTCAAGCCCAGGGAAACCACCTGGTGCCGGGGGCGGAGAGGGCCCCACCCACACAGCCCTACTGGGCACGCTCCAACCCGAGCAGGAGCTAGCGACCACTGGCCAGAGGGGGAGTCGCCGGGGGAGCTGAGCGTGCTGCTGCCGGGCTCAGCCGGGCTCGGCCCCAACGCTGGAGCCGCCGCCCGCCCGCCCGCGACCCGAGCGCCGGACCGGACTCCGCCCGCTCTGCGGCTGCCAGGGGGAGGACCACGACAGCCCGTCGACCGACGCGACAGGTGGGACGCGGCCGGCTGCCAGCAGGGGTAGGAAGCGACCCCGGGCGGGGAGCTGGAGAAGCCCCTGAGGGCTCGGGGCGTTGCGGGGAGGAGCCCCCCCGAGCCAGTGGTGGGAACCACCCGCCACTACCAGGGCCCTGGGTCCAGTGGGGAGGGAGGGCCCGGACCCCCCTACCCCTGCTGCCCGAGACCCTGGCAAGGGGGGGGCAGGGTAACAAACCCTGAACTGAGGACTAGGCCGCTGGGCCTGCAAACCGAGGACTAGGCCGGGAGGCCGTATTTCCCCTAGCACAGGGGCATTGTACTTTGGAACTAGGCCAGTGGGCCGTATTTCCCCTAAGAGAGGGGCAGTGTACTTTGAGGGCTGGACCCAGACGGGCCGAGTTAGGCCCCAGATGGGGGTGGCAACCCCGAGACAGGGGCGAGCCCCCCGACACCTACCTAGCACATTTGTGGGTATTCTATATGTTTTGTGACACCAGAAGTAGCACCAGAAGACATCATGCATTACAGACATTTCAGTTTTGCCCCTGCTCTCCAAGGCCAAGTCTCCAAAGCAGGTCAGTTTAAGGTATGTAACTCCAGCTACCTATAATACATTGCTGGAATTGCCTTATCTTAAGTGGAGCATGGTATTGTCTACAAAGCAGGAGGCCAATGGGAGCAAACGTTCCCATCAGCTTCCCTTAGTCGTTGTGACTGTGAGGAGTACAGGCGCCAGCTGGAGCTTTTCTCAGTGTTCGATTTATGGGTCTATATAGACCCGCTAAATCGAATGCCAGACCATCAATCTCTGATGTGGTGAATGAAGATGTGCCCCAAGGGAAGGATGATATTGGCATCTAAGGCAGTGTTCCCTATTGGGTAGAGCACTGGGCTGGGATTCAGAAGACCTGGATGTTACTCCCTTATCTCCTACTGGCCTATTGGGTGACCTTGGGCAAAGTCACTTCACTCCCTCTATCTTAGTTTCCCCATCTGCAAAGTGGAGGTAATGATACTGACTTTCTTTGTAAAGTGCTTTGAGATGTATTGGTGAAAAGCACCATACAAATTCTCTGGTATTATTATTGGATAGTGCATACAAGAAGCAGAACCAAAGCCCCATTCCCTCCCTCCCCTTTGGAATATCTAGAGAAGGAAGATTGGGTTTGAGGCCAGATTCAGATCCATGTAGATTTTACTTTACTGAGTAGGGAGTTTGTGGGCCTTTCTCCTCTCTGCTTGATTAAAACAAGCATACCTACTAGCTGTCTTCTAACAGAGTAATGCTCCAATGTAAATATGTCCTTGTCTGATATGATCATATTGTTCTTCTTACTGCCATCAGAAAGGGATGCCAGCCCTTGAAGGAGCACTTCTTAATATTCCAAGACGCAATCGTGGCCTAACAAAAGGGAGAAGGTACTCGTTCTGCTAGCAGTAAATAAGGGAAATATCCAGAGTTAGGGTTAACATTTGAGGCCCCTTTTGAGCTTGAGTCCTAGGCCCAATGTCCCCCTTGGCCTCCTTCTGATTGGCCTTGACCTTGCCATCACAGTGAGCTACACTGAATTTCTGTTTGCTGTTATGATTTATTATTTGTATTACTGTAATGCCTAAGAATCATGGGTCAAGATGCCACTGTGCTAGATGCTTTCCAAACATAGAACAAAACAACAGTTCCCTGCCCCAGAGAATTTACAGGGGTGGGCAAATACTGGCCCACAGGCCAGATCTGGTCCACCTGAGTTAGCCTCTGGCAGGCTCCTTCACAGGTACAGGTGATCGCAGCGCCCATTGGCTGCAAATCGCTATTCCTAGCCAATGGGAGCTGCAGGAAGCTGTGTAATGGTCCACATTGCTTCCCAGTGCTCCCACTGGCCAGGAACAGTGATCTGTGTCCAACAGGATCTGCAATTGCCAGTACCTGTGGAGGCACAAGTAAATATAGCAGCGGCAGCCTGCTGGGGCTAACCCTGGTGAACCATCACCAGATTATTGCCCGCACTAGTCTAACATCAAGAGATTACTTAGGTTGTGTCTTTAAAATAGTATCAGGGATGACTCAAGCATTTGATTTGGTATTGTATACATTCAAATACTCCTTTCCTGTCCATATACAAATTCTTGCAGGATGTAAAAGAATAAGAAACCAGGCAACTTTGGACCAGCATCAAAATACTGAAACATCAGCACAAAATGTTCTTGGCTTTCCTGGAGAAATGTGACATACATTTAAGGTGGTTAGTGGGGCTGTCTGTCCTATCCTATCTGATGTATCTGGTAGTGATATGGACTCCATCTATCTGCCACAGAACAACGTATTGTACCATCACTTTCATAGACTGGTGGACTTTTAAGGGATCATTATGGTTATCTGACTTCCTGCATCACACAGGCCAAAGAACCTCATCCAATAATTTCTGCATTGAGATAATAGTTTCTATTTTGGCTTAAGTGTATTTTGATTTAAAGCCTGCAAGTGATGCATACAAGTAGCATGTTTAAGGATGCCATTTATAGAGCCACTTTGCCATCTGCTGGAGAGGGAGGGAAAGCATGCAAGAAAGAATAAGGCCGGAATATTACTTGCAAGAACTTTTGTTGATACTGTGAGCCACAGGAACAAAGCTTGTTTCACTTCTGCTTAAGAATTCCATCCTGAAGTTTTTAGCCAAATGAAAAGGTTCCTTTGACTTCTGTGTAAGTTCTGCTGGAGTGAAGAACTTCAGTGTGCCACCTTATTTTTCCTATAAAAATTACATAAAGCTGCATAAGAGTGTGGTCTAATGGTTAATCCACAAGATAGGATATTGGAGTTCAGGGTGACATTTTCAAAATCACTTAAGTTCCATTTTCAAAAGTGAGTCTAAGAGTATGTCTACACTACACGGCTATTTCAAAACAAACTATTCTGAAATAGTTATGCTGAAATAACTTATTTCAAAATAGCACATCTACACTGCAGGGAAGCCTCAAAAATAGTCAGAGGCAGGCTTCCCTAATGTAGTCATGCTATCTCGATTTAGAGCCCCAGGAAGCACTGGGGAGGAATAACTTAGAATGGCCCTGGTGAAGGGCTATTTCGAAATAGCAGCAGTGGAGCATCTACACATGACTTATTTCGAAATAGCTATTTCAGAATAGGCATTATTCCTTGTAGAATGAGGTTTACAGATTTTGGAATAAGCCATCCAGTATTTCTAAATTATTTCAAAATAATGGAATGGCTGTGTAGACGTTCACATTCTTATTTTGAAATAACGTTAATTATCTCAAAATAATGGCACAGTGTAGACACAGTCTAAGTCTCAAAAAAGTCAGTTAAATTTAGGTTATTAACTCCAGGGGACTTACATGCTTTTGAAAATTCCTCCCCTAATCTCAGTCCTCCCCATGAATCCATCTAGGATCTTGAGGAAGACACTTAATCATTCTGTCTCTCATTTAAGGTGGGAATAATGCTAATGATTAATTAATATATGTAAAGTGCTTTGAGATCTTTAGATGAAAAAAGCAGAAGGTGAAGAATTAATATAATTTTTCTTGTACTGTAATAAGGAAACTAAAATGAGGTAGCAATGTTCCAGCTTACTCCACTTGGTTATTTAACATGATGCATCGGAAGGATAAATGAAATAGGAATGCCAAGGAGGAAATGATGCTGTGGAGTTTTAAGTGACTTGTTACTGCTAGTTTAGTAACTATGAATTTGTTCTGATTATGGTAATTTTCATTGCTAATTAAGTGATTGCCTCTTTGCTTTTAGAAAGTGTACTTTTGTATCAATTAAGGACACTGAAGATCTATATTTTTTTTAAAAAAATATCTAAAGTAAAGGGGAAGTAAATGACAATGATGGATCTTGGGGAAAATGCAAAGACTTAAAAGTAATTCAGGACACTGTACTTATAAACTTTCAGGATTTCCCCTCTCACAGGAGTTCTTGGATTTGATTCTGAGTTACACTAAGACCACTTTAAACAGCTGTTGCAATGTAAAGATTAGGGAATGCCATCCGAGTAAGGCCTCCCCAGCCTATGTAAAAGTGACATAAGGCTTTACAAGCTTCAGGGGGTAGCTGAGTTAGTCTGTACAGGATAAACTTAAAAACCAACAAATAGTCCGGTAGTACTTTATAGACTAACAAAACATGCAGATGGTATCATGAGCTTTCATGGGCACAGCCCACTTTAGATGACCGGTCATCTTCTTCAAAACTCCGGTCATCTGAAGAAGTGGGTTTTGCCCATGAAAGCTCATGATACGATCTACATGTTTTGTTAATCTATAAAGTGCTACCAGACTATTTGTTGTTTTTTAAGTTTATAAAGCTTTACAGTAGTCCATCTTCCAACCGCCAGTGTTGGAGGACAAGATAGGGATAAAACTGGAAGATCAGTGGCACAGAGGGAGTATGACAGGACTGCACTGTGTTGTGGCTATTCTGCTTCCCAGGGCCCTAAGAACCAGAGCATAAGTTAGAGCAGCCTCGGGGCTGCTTTAACTTATACCAAGGGCTGGACTGAACCCTGAACAGCTCCAGAGTACAAGAAATGCAAATTATCCTCCTTCCTGTTGTGGAATGGAGTGACTGAGAATCAGGCCCCTTCTATTTGATGGGGGGCAGGTATAGTTTCTAGAGTATGCAACTCTAAGCCAGGACTCTTGCATGATTATCTGTAACATGTAGCAGTGACCTTCTTTGTGACTTTGGGCATGTCATTTACATTGCACCTCAGGTAACTGCCTCACAGGGGGCTGAGAGCAATAATGAAAGTGCTTTTTAGATCCTTAGGTGAAAGGAGCTAGAAGTGCAAACTATTATTGTCTTCTAGGTCAGGGAAAGAAAGCAATTACTTGTAGATAGACCGGTAATTTTCCCTCTTTTTTTTTCATCCTTGCAAATAATTGTGAATAGAGGACATGAGCAAGTACGCTGAATGGATTAATAAAGAACTTCAAACTTTGTCTCCTTTCTTCTGTTTTTATTTTGATCTTTTTTAAATTTCTACTTTTAGTTTGCTTTGAGCTAGCTTGGATGATTAACCTTTTGATCCTGGCAAGCAAATCGCTCTGGGTATGTCTACACTGCACAGCTATTTTGGGATACTGGAGGTATCCCAAAGTAGCTACGCCACATTTACACAAGCTGCCCATTATTTCGAAATATTTTTCAAAATAACGGTCATGCTATGTCACCGTCCTGGTAAACCTCATTGCATGAGGGATAAGGAATGGCTCAAAATAGCGCGTTAGCTGTGTAGATGCGCCAAATTTCAAAATAAGCTATTTCAAAATAGATTTGAAATAAGATATGCGATTTGCATAGCACAAATTGTGTATCTTATTTCAAGTTTAGGGTGCTATGTAGACACAGCCTCTGGCAACAGCATGAACCTAATTGAAAGGCAGGAGGTGAACTAAACAGCCCAATGCATGGGATGGGAAACCTTTTTTCAGTCAAAGGCCACTGACCCACAGAAAACTCAGTCAGGGGCCACACATAAGTGAGAAAAAACCCAATCTCATTGACCTGACCCCCCCAAGTGCAAAGGAAAAAAATCCCACAAATACCTCACTGACTTGGCCCATACTTACACAACTTGGGGTACCAAGGCTCAGAGATTTGTTGCAGGGGGAAGGCTCAAACCTATCTGTGGGCCAGATCATGGTAAGCCAGGGGCCAGATCCAGCCTGTGGGCCAGTTACCCCACCTCTAATGTTTTTAAACATCCTAACTTCCTGTGAATACAAAAGTTCATCATTACAGAATCTCCTGGCAAATGCTTAGAATCCTCCTCCAAAAGAAAAGCACCCTCTGCTTTTCCAGCCAGGAGAGCAGACTGTGTCAGGTGTGCTGCTGCAGGGGAGCTGTTGTTATCTAGTCACAGGATGTGTGCATTGCCCAGGCCTGGGAATCCTCTCAGTGCTATCACTGCTATCAGGCTTCCCAGAGCAGACAAAGACTGAAGACTGCAGAACTTGTAAGCTCAGCAAGTCAATAGGGTTACCAGATGGTTTAACGCCCCTCCTCCCCGACACACTTGATCTAAGATTGTGTGGGGGGGGATTGTCCGGGAGAAGAGTGGGGCTGGCCGGGAGGGGGTCAGAGGGATCGGGGCAGGCCAGGGGAGATCAGGAGGGAGGGGATCGGCCGCCAGGAAGCAGGGTTGGCTGGGAAGGGGTTGGGGAGAGTGGGGCTGGCCGGGGGGAACCAGCCGGCAGGGAGTGGGGCTGGCTTGGGTGCACACAGATCCTGGGGTGCTGCCCATCCCGCACACGGTCCTGGCGGGGTGCACAGGCCAGTCTGGCAGCAGGGATTCCATCCTGCCCTGGCCCCGGCCCCACCTCCTTCCTTTCTACTGTGTAGTTGTGTACTACCTGGCTGGTAGATATGCTCACACAGAGCATGTCTACCAGTCAGGCAGTACGCAACTACGTACTGATACTCATGATAAGAATAACAACTTTATTAGAAAACATTTATACGTCTGGTATTTTCTCAATTTGTTTCCCAGACAGAAAGCTCAAATACCGGACTGTCCGGTTCAAAACCGGACACTTGGCAACCCTACAAGAGCTGCAGCGTCTTGCAGCGTGAAAGGATTGTAAGAGCCCTCGGAATTCCTTCAGTGCAGGAGCAAAATAGGGCTTAATGTGCATAGGCTGGGCTGCAGGCAGATTGGTGGGGCATGGCTCAACTCAGTACTTTCCTCTCTTGTTATTCTCAGCAAAAATGCAACGGGGGCTTGTGTTGAGAGCATATCAGCCCAGGCAAAAAGGTGGCTTAAAGTTACCTTCACCTTGTGTTGCGCCTTGCAAGAGTCAGCGCAGAGTCTGGTCCCTGGGATCAGCTCTAGAATTTGAGAGCCCAAATGCAAACCCCATCTATTTGCCCTGGCTTTCCCTTCTAAGGAAGGGTAGAAGGGAGAACAGCAAAATAGAGACAATGGATTTCAGGAAGGCGGATTTTGGTAAGCTCAGAGAGCTGATAGGTAAGGTCTCATGGGAATCGAGACTGAGGGGAAAAACAACTGAGGAGAGTTGGCAGTTTTTCAAAGGGACATTGTTAAGGGCCCAAAAGCAAGCTATTCCAATGTGTCGGAAAGATAGAAAATATGGCAAAAAAACGCCTTGGCTTAACCACAAGATCTTGCATGATTTAAAAATAAAAAGGAGTCATATAAAAAATGGAAAGTAGGATAAATTACAAAGGATGAATATAGGCAAACAGCACAGGAATGCAGGGGCAAGATTAGAAAGGCAAAGGCACAGAATGAGCTCAAACTAGCTATGGAAATAAAGGGAAACAAGAAGACTTTTTTTATAAATACATTAGAAGCAAGAGGAAGACCAAGGAGAGGGTAGGCCCACTGGTCAGTGAGGAGGGAGATACAATAACAGGAAACTTGGAAATGGCAGAGATGCTCAATGACTTCTTTGTTTTGGTCTTCACCAAGAAGTCTGTAGGAATGCCTAACATAGTGAATGCTAGTGGGAAGGGGGTAGTTTTAGAAAGTAAAATAAAAAAAGAACAAGTTAAAAATCACCTGGAAAAGTTAGATGCCTGCAAGTCACCAGGGCCTGATGAAATGCATCCTAGAATACTCAAGGAGCTGATAGAGGAGGTATCTGAGCTTCTAGCTATCATCTTTGGAAAATCATGGAAGACAGGAGAGATTCCAAAGGACTGGAAAAGGGCAAATATAGTGCCCATCTATAAAAAGGGAAATAAGAACAACCCAGGAAACTACAGACCAGTTAGTTTAACTTCTGTGCCAGGGAAGATAATGGAGCAAGTAATTAAGGAAATCATCTGTAAACACTTGGAAAGTAGCAAGGTGATAGGGAACAGCCAGCACGGATCTGTAAAGAACAAATCATGTCAAACCAATCTGATAGCTTTCTTCAATAGGATAACGAGTCTTGTGGATAAGGGAGGAGCAGTGGATGTGGTATACTTAGACTTTAGTAAGGCGTTTGATACGGTCTCACATGATATTCTTATCAATAAACTAGGTAAATACAACTTAGATGGGGCTACTATACGGTGGGTGCATAAGTGGCTGGATAACAGTACTCAGAGAGTAGTTATTAATGGTTCACAATCCTGCTGGAAAGACATAACAAGTGGGGTTCCGCAGGGGTCTGTTTTGGGACCGGCTCTGTTCAATATCTTCATCAACGATTTAGATATTGGCATAGAAAGTACGTTTATTAAGTTTGCAGATGATACCAAGCTGGGAGGGGTTGCGACTGCTCTGGAGGATAGAGTCATAATTCAAAATGACCTGGACAAATTGGAGGAATGGTCTGAGGTAAATAGAATGAAGTTTAATAAAGACAAATGCAAAGTGCTCCACTTAGGAAGGAACAATCAGTTTCACACACACAGGCTACGTCTACACTGGCCCCTTTTCCGGAAGGGGCATGTAAATTTCACCTATCGTAGTAGGGAAATCCGCGGGGGATTTAAATATCCCCCGTGGCATTTAAATAAAAATGTCCGCCGCTTTTTTCCGGCTTTTAGAAAAGCCGGAAAAGAGCATCTACACTGGCCCCGATCCTCCGGAAAAAGCGCCCTTTTCCGGAGGCTCTTATTCCTACTTTGAAGTAGGAATAAGAGCCTCCGGAAAGGGCGCTTTTTCCGGAGGATCGGGGCCAGTCTAGACGCTCTTTTCCGGCTTTTCTAAAAGCCGGAAAAAAGCGGCGGACATTTTTATTTAAATGCCGCGGGGGATATTTAAATCCCCCGCGGATTTCCCTACTACGATAGGTGAAATTTACATGCCCCTTCCGGAAAAGGGGCCAGTGTAGACGTAGCCACAGAATGGGAAGCGACTGTCTAGGAAGGAGTACAGCAGAAAGGGATCTAGGGGGTATAGTGGACCACAAGTTGAATATGAGTCAGCAGTGTGATGTTGTTGCAAAGAAAGCAAACCTGATTCTGGGATGCATTAACAGGTGTGTTGTGAGCAAGACATGAGAAGTCATTCTTCCGCTCTACTCTGTGCTGGTTAGGCCTCAGTTGGAGTATTGTGTCCAGTTCTGGGCACCGCATTTCAAGAAAGATGTGGAGAAATTGGAGAGGGTCCAGAGAACAGAAATGAGAATGATTAAAGGTCTAGAGAACATGACCTATGAGGGAAGGCTGAATGAATTGGGGTTGTTTAGTTTAGAAAAGAGAATATTGAGGGGGGACATGATAGCAGTTTTCAGGTATCTAAAGGGGGGTCATAAGGAGGAGGGAGAAAACTTGTTCATCTTGGCCTCTGAGGATAGAACAAGAAGCAATGGGCTTAAACTGCAGCAAGGGAGGTTTAGGTTGGACATTAGGAAAAAGTTCCTAACTGTCATGGTAGTCAAACACTGGAATAAATTGCCCAGGGAGGTTGTGGAATCTCTCTCTTTGGAGATATTTAAGAGTAGGTTAGAGAAATGTCTATCAGGGATGGTCTAGACAGTATTTGGTCCTGCCATGAGGGCAAGGGATTGGACTCAATGACCTCTCGAGGTCCCTTCCAGTCCTAGTATTCTATGATTCTATGATTCTATTCTGTTCATGGGTGGAGGCTGGAAGGAGAATTTTCTATTGGTGAATTAAGCTGGTTTAAAACTGAAGGGTGGGCCTCATTTATTGGGATGCCTTGTTTATAAATTGTTTGCACATATGTGTAGAGTTTCAAATTACAGGCAGTCCCCGAGTTACGCGGATCCAACTTACGTTGGATCCGCAGTTACAAATGGGGTTTGCTGCCCGTCTCCCTGGTCTGCTGGACACCAGCAGACCAGGGAGACGGGAAGCAAAGCCTCTGAGGATGCCGTTAGCGGGACAGCCGCGGCGCGTCTGGGCTGTCCGCTGCCCCCGTGCTCCGCGGCTTTGCTCCGGACGCCTGTGGTACAGCAGTTGGGGTGCTGCCGGTTGGTCCCGTAGTACCACTCTGGGCGCTACTGGACCAACCCGGCAGCACCCCAGCTGCTCTGCCCCAAGCGTCCTGATTCAGCCACTGCTGGTCAGTTTCAGCAGCGGCTGAATCAGGACACCTGGGGCAGAGCAGCTTGGGTGCTGCTGGGTTGGTCCAGTAGCGCCGAGGAGCGGCGCTACTGGAGCAACCCAGCAGCACCCAAGCTGCTCTGCCCCAGGCGTCCCCAAGTCAGCCGCTGCTGAAACTGACCAGCGCTGACTACAGGAAGCCCGAGGCAGAGTTGCTCTGCCCCGGCTTCCTGGAATCAGCCGCTGATCAGTTTCAGCAGCGGCTGACTTGGGGACGCCTGGGGTTCTTAAGTTGAATCTGTATGTAAGAACTGGTATCCAGATTCAGCCTGTTGAAACTGATCAGAGGCTGATTCCAGGAAGCCCAGGGCAGAGCAACTCTGCCTCGGGCTTCCTGTAGTCAGCCGCTGGTCAGTTTCAGCAGCGGCTGAATCTGAATGCCAGTTCCGACTTACATACAGATTCAACTTAAGAACAAACCTACAGTCCCTATCTTGTACGTAACCCGGGGACTGCCTGTATTTCATATTTAGAAAGTTACTAAGTAATCAAAGCTAACTACAGGCTTGTTGCACCAGTGAATCCGGTAATGGGAATATGCCTATTAGTAGCAGATATCCTGTACATGCAGAATGCGTCTCATATGGTCTCAGTACTTAAATAATCAGACTCTTGTGGAAAAGCCTTTATACACGTTAATGGAAAATTCCATCCTTCCTATAGGGAGACTCGAAAAAACCCTTGGAAACAATATCATTCTCTCTCAGATCCATTCATGAATTATTTCATGGATTAAGACCAGAAGGCACCATTATTATCATCTAGTCTGACCTGGTGCATAACACAAATCAAAGATCCTGATGCACTGATTCCTGCATTTCTGTAGAAGCCCTTATTGGTTTCATTCCTATTACATCTTCTAGGCTTGTTCCAGAAATGTAGCTTCCTGGCTTTCTCATATATAAATGATTGAGAATCCTGCACTCTGTTGTGTCTACAGTGTACCGCACAAGTCTGTCTGCACCAAGTCAGCGTTCGTGCTAGAGCCATCCTTCCCCATATTCAGCATATGCAGTTGCGCAGGGTATGATACCTGAAAATGTGGGTGCACCACTGCATCACTGGAACATCCATGTACCTCCCTCATCCCTGTTCTGTGGCTCTTCTTCCTCTGGAGATCATCTAGTTAACTTAAAAGTGCCAGATCTATTAGCAGACACTGAACCTGTGAAGAGCCATTCAAGTGGCAATGACGCCATTTAACTGGCATCTGTCAACCCCAGGTAAATACTGTTAGTTTCTGAATTTGCTGTGTTACTCTATAGGATCTTAGTTTAACATTTAAAAAAAACCCAGTTCATTAGCGTGTTGCTGAATATTATAAAATCACATCTCTAAAAATGCTCCCCCTCCGGTGCCATTGGATATAGGGCCATTTGTTTAATAGTATTGCCTACAGCCCGGAAATCCCAAGGACAGCCCTGATTGGTGCCTTATACATTCAGGCTTGGCAGAATTTGATTTTTATTTCCTTTATAATTTTGACAGATAATGTTGATGTTCATTGTGTTAATTTGTATTTATTTCAATGTCCACAATTGCAAAAAAAAAACCCCCAAAACAAAACAAAAAAACAATCAAACAAAAAAAAACCCTCCTACAAAAACATGTGTTTTAATCACTTTAAAATTTGTTATGGATTCAAATTTTCACAGTTGTAAGAAATAAGGAGGGAATCAGACAATGATGGGGGTTATTTAAGGTCAGTAGGCCCTGGGATTCAAAAAGTTCAAGCTTAGTAAACGTTCAGACACAAACTGTCGATACCATATGTCAAAATTTTAACCTGAAATCAAATGCTAATCTTATCAATGGAAATATTTTTTCTCAGTTGAATGTGTCTAACTCAATATATATATTGATAAAAATAAAAAAAATACAACTCTAACCCTTCTAATTCTATGCATACAGTCTCCAGAGTCAGAGAATAATATGAGGCTAAACTCCTGGCAGCTGGTTGTACTGCCGAACGGCCATCTTATCTGAATAAACAGAAACAAGGGGATGCTAGGGAGGCAAATGGATTCTAGCAAACAAACTGTCTGCAGACCAGGAGGTGGCAATGGAGCAAGTAGTGCTCCCCTCATCCCAACTGCCTATGTCTGCATTAATTACATGTATCCATGGTGCTCTCTGAATCCTACAAGCCCAGGCCCGAGACGCTTGACACAGAAAACATAAGGCCAGTTTGATAAAGGGCCCATTGTGAGCGCTGAATCCTTCTGCCCCAATGAAAAGAAACAAGATGTTTCTGACACCCCCTGAGGAGTGTGGCAGCGTGAAGGAATGATGGCCTTACAGTCACCTCCCAGAGGGGTGGTGGAAAGGTGCCGTCTCTATAGGTTAGGTCAGAAAATCTTGCCGTCTGCTGTAGCTAATTTCCACATGCTTGTTCTGAATTGACATGTTGGTTTTATAAAAGCTTGTTTGTTTGTTTAATTTGTCTGGGTATAGTTAGGGAGCCTGAAAGTGAGGAACTGATAGCACCAGCTGGAATCATGTATCACCTACAGAAGGTGGGAGCTGTGCAAAGGTCCTCTTAAGGGTTAGGATGCAGGGCATCTGTGTTGTATTCTCTTCTCTGCCACTGACTTACTCTGTGATCTTGGGTAAGTCCCAACCCCTGTTGATGCTTCATTTTTCTCATCTGAAAAACTGAGAAATGGCCCTTCACAAGATGCAGTAAATTCATTCATATTGGCAAAGGGCTTTGAGAGCCTTGCATGAAAGAATCTATGTGCAAATGCAAAGTCAGAGGGTCTGAGGACCCACATTAGCACACAGGAATGTTGAAGATCAAGGCACTTTCTCATAGCAGAAGAGCAGTTACGGAGCTCGGCACACTAGTTAGCTGGCCCATGGGCTGGCAACAATGCCTGTGTTCATCGGGGAAACAAATAGCTTCCTTGCAAATGGGCTTAGATCCTTATTTGCAGAGGGCCCTTGATCTGTCAGCCACTGAAAGTGTCCAGTTGTGCCTCAGTCTTTGTGGGAAATAGGTTTTATTGAGAATTGATCTCAATCTGGTTTGGGCCAATTGTTTTTTATTAAAAGCCATTGGGAGTTAGGCACTCGATTAATCCCACTGTCTGTGTCTTTAGGCATCTCCGTGAATCTGGCCCAAGGAGTGTACTCTGTGCTGTGCGGCATATGCAGGAGACACAGATCCTTTACCAAGGAGCTTACAATTGTAAAATAACCCTTTATTTGTTCCATATGCTGATATATAGCTCAGGGTGTGATTTAAAATGGTACTTAATACATTTTTTTCCCAACATACAAAGAGCTAACAGATTTTTTCACTCCCAAATGCCTTTTAAGGGAAATAACAAAACCAAGAAAGAACAGAAGTGGGATCTCCATAGGAGAGCACACTGTATGTGTTTGTCCCCTGTAACATACCACTTGACAAAATGCCAGGCCCCCCTGCAGCCAAGCAGACTATTTAGAGGTGCAGCTGCGTGTAGAACAGTCATAACAGCTCGTAATTTCCATACATTACAAAAATAATTATTTTTTCCACCCCAGCTCATGATGGAGAGACCGGCAATCTGTTCTGTGTCTACTGTGCACCACACAAGTCTGCCTGCATTGAATAAGCATTGGTGCCTTAGCACAGAGATGATCTTGGTAAAATTTGATTTTTATTTCTTTTATAATTTTGATGGATAATATTGATGTTCAGTTATAAGCATTTTCTCAATTTGTATTGATTTAAAGGTCCATAATGGCAAACACACACACACACACACACACACACACAAGCCAGAACAGGAGCTCATCCAACTGCACATGCTCTGATGTGATATATGCCATCAGCTGCCAGCAGTACCCCTTTGCCATGTATATTGGCCAGAACAGACAGCCCTGTAACAAAGGATTAATGGACACAAATCAGACATCAGAAATGTTAACACACAGAAACTTGTAAGTTAACATTTAACCTGCCTGGTCACTCAGTCATGGATTTAAAGTAGCCATTCTTCTGCAAAGGAATTTCATCACCAGATTTCAGAGCAAGACTGCAGAACTGAAATTCATCTACAGATTGACACTGTTACCCCTCAGGCTTGAATGAAGACATTAACTGGTTAAAGCATTACAAAATCAATTTCTCCTGCCTTTCACATCAGCATTTTCACATCAAAACCTGTGAATGGGACACAACCAGCTCACTTAATTAGTTTCATTAACATGAGTTCTACAATTGACAGGTACTTAAATTACTGTTATTATATATCTTGGATTCTGTTCTTTCTACTTCAACTCATCTGATGAAGTGGGTTTTACCCATGAAATCTCATGATTCTATATATTTTTGTTAATCTCTAAGGTGCCATAGGACAACTTGTTTATAAAGTCCCAAGGTGTTATACAAAAGCATAGGACGATACAAACCAAGCCCCTAATAGCTTGAGCAAAATGCAGGACAATGTAGCACTTTAAAGACTAACAAGATAGTTTATTAGATGATGAGCTTTCATGGGCCAGACCCACTTCCTCAGATCAAATAATGGAAGAAAACAGTCACAACCATATAGCTTGCAATCTAAATAGGTAAGACAAAGCCTGGGAGAAGAGATGTATGAGCTTCACTTTATAAATTCCTTCAAGAGAGGAATAGAGACATAACTTAGTGTGTGTCTACACAGCAAGCCCGTTATTTTGAAAGAAAGTAAAAATAACAGGCTTCTTACTCCGACTTCTGTAAACCTCATTTTGTGATGAGTAAGGGAAGTCAGGGGAAGAGGACTCTATTTCAAAATAACTGTTGCGTAGACAGTGCCAAAAGTCGAAATAAGCTATTTTGACTTAAGCTATACAATTAGCATAGCTCAAGTTGCATGGTTTATTTTGAGTTTAGCTCTGGTGTGTAGACATGCCCTAAGTGACTTGCCAAAGGTCATACAAGAATGCTATAGCAGAGCCAGGAACGGCACTCACATCATCTGAGTCCCACTTCGATGCCTCAACAAAACTATTCTTCATTCAAAGTAAAATTATGGGATTGTGGAGTCTTTATAGAATCTTTGGTGCCTGTGTCTGTCTGCTTAATCCATTTATATGGCATCCATCACCATGGCATCTAGATGCAATTCTTCCTGTCCTTTAACATTGCCAGAGTTCCTTGCAAAAATCTACAGTTTCCATAGGTGATAAAGACGCTTCCCCGCACCTTTATGAGATCTTCACTTTACATTGAACACGCCACATTTCTCATAAATCTGTCCATCTATTATAGCTTAAAAAAAGATGAAGAGGGTATCCAGTTAGCATCTATCAAACCACAGCCGAGTGGTGCCTGCAAGGGGAGGAGGTGCAGGGGGGGCCAACCAGTGAAACAGAGCAGGGATATCAGGGAGCATCCCATTTAACAATCAAAATTTTGGCAGAGGTATGCGGGGAAAGGCAGTGTATCTCCTGGATGCTACCACAATTTGCCTATAAATATCACACTTAGCCTTATTGTAAAGCTTCCTTCCCTCTCCCTCAGTTCCATCAGCTTTTATGCTTGTGACTAAGACACTGCAGTGAGGTTCAATAGCTGGCTTGGCTCTGTGATCTTGTGCAGTTCATTTAGACTGGCATTTTCAAGGGGATCTAAAGGGTTAGGCATCCAAACCTCATAGTACATCAGTGAGAACTGGGTGTTCAATTGCCTTGAGGTCTTTTGGAAATTCCAACCTTAATTGCTCTTTCCCCTCTGTAAAATGGGGATAATAATAATTCTATTCACCATCTTCCCTACTCCAGGTTTGCCTACACTTTCACTTGATTGACAAAACTTTTGTCATTCATGGGTTCCTAACCCCTCCTCCCCCACCTATGAACAACAGCAAGTGAACGTGCAAACACTGCTCTCCCCGAAAGCAAAATTGCCTCATAGGATGTGGAACTATTTTGTAGGCAAAAGTGCCAACCAACAGCATTCACAAGCGCTGACTTTTAGCAACACGGCGGTGTTGACACAGTCTTGTTGCTAAAAGCTTCACAGTATAGACATAACCTTAGATTCTAAGCTTATCAGACATGGACTTTCTCTTAAAGTATGTTTGCACTACAAGTGGTGCTGCTGTAGCACTGTAAGGTAGACACCTACTATACTGTCAGAAGAAGTTTTTGTGTCATGCTACATCTACACTATCAGGTTTTTGTGGAAGAGGAAATGCAAACGAAGCACTCATTAGTATTTCTGATGCTCTCATTTGCATATTCCCTTCCAATCCTTTTTGCGGAAGAGTTTTTTGCGGAAAAAAAAGCAGTGTAGACAGGGATATTTTGCACAAAACAACCCCTTTTGCGCAAGAACCCTTATTCCTCAAAAAAAACCACCAACCCCCCCCCCACCTGACAGTGTAGACATAGCCTCAATTCTTCTATAGACCCCTATCTGTGTCCAAAGCAGGGGTGAATTTGACCTAACTACATCACATAGGCTATTCAATTTTTTGACAGCCCTAATAAACGTAGCTTGGTCAACCTAAGTTTTTGTTGAAGACTACGCCCTACCATTTGTGTGTGTGGATGTACAGCATCAAGCACAATGGGCTCTGATCTCAGTTGGAGCCTGTAGGAGCTACCCGAACAGTAGTAATTACTACTTAGCCCCATTTATCAGAATTCTGCTGTTCTGAAGATCGTCACCATGTTGAAGTGGAGCAAAGGACGTGGGTGTTGTATGGGGAGGTTGAATTCATTCCATCCGTCAAAATACTCTTCGTTCTGTTCACCTAGTTAACATGCCCTCCTTTCCTTTTTGTCTGAAAAGGTGTTTGACATGGTGTTTGAGAACATGGCCTGTCTTCAAGACATTAGTGACAGCTGTTGTGGGAATATAGGAAGGAAATTATGATTCCTTAATGATAGTGTGTCACCGCATGTCTCTTCACTTTTATGCGTCTTTATACATACGTTCTTGTTGCCTGTGTCTCTGTCACATCACCCATGCAATTAATCAGATATTGATGGTGGCATACATATACAGTGCATTTAAAAGATTTTTCTTTGAAAAAGACATAGTCTACCTTTTTTTTTTATATGGATTTAACCAAGAGGGTGCCCAAGTGGTAACCACATTTCCAGCACTGTGAGAGAGTAGAGATCCAAATCGGGCTGTTGACATTGGGATCTTCCACTATTAGTGGTGACTGAACTGAAGAATGTTCAGCTATGACTCAAGGGAGGCTTCTTGCCTAAGATGAGGTGTTAATCATCTGATCTGACCTCAGGAGCTTTGCTCCTACAATCTCAGCAAGACTGTTAACCAGACAAAAGTTGTTGTCCAGGCAAACTCACAAAACACATCACCCTTGTGAATCATAGGTGTACTCACACCTCCAGCCCTCGCAGAATAGCTTGTCAAAAGACTGTTCTGAAAAGTGACCAAAAAGTCTGACATTTGCTTAAAGCAGGAGTAGGGAACTTTTTTTTTGGTTGGGGGCTGCTGACCCACAGAAAAGTCAGTCTATACTGCACTCTTCTTCCGCAAAAGTTTATGCAAACGAAGCGCGGAGTAGAATATCACCACTTTTCATTTGCATAATTAATTAGGGGCTGTTTTTGCGCATGGGGAGCACTGGCATTTGGGATTCAGCCCAGCTTGGTTCAACGCTGCCGGTGAGTGTGGGGGGTCATGACCCCTGCTGCACGCACTGGACTCCCTGCACAGCTAGATCCCAGGCAGCATCACGGGGGGAAGGAGGTGGAGCAGGGGCAGAGCAAGAGTGGAGAAGAGGGGGGGCCGAGGACGATTGTCCCAGCCCTTCCCCAGGCTGGAGTGGGCCACATAGCCAGTGGCCCCTGTGTCACCTCTCACCAGTCGACCCTGACTATACCTATACCTGAGGGGCCCCCCTCTTGCGCAAGAGCCGTTCTTCCTGAAAAAATGAGGACGAACGGCTGTTGCACAAGAGGGGGGTTTGCACAAAAAGGAGCCATCTACACGGCTCCTTTTTAAGCAAAAACCTCTTGCGCGAAACCAGCCCCTAATTAGTTCTGCAAATGAAGTGTGGTGATATTCTACTCTGTGCTTCATTTGCATAAGCTTTTGCAGAAGAAGGGTGCAGTATAGATGTAGCCTTAGAGTGGCACCTCTAACATACTCCACCCGGCGTAACACACTCCTTTTCAGGTGCATAAGATCCACATGTCATTTAAACCCTGTGTGTAGATATGAAGAATGCAGTCAGTCTCTTTTATGAATGATATAGGATGGGGAGATGGGAGAGTTTTGGTTGCACTGTGATGAAATTTACACGGGAAACAAGTCGGAGAGGATCTATCTATAGATATTTCTGGAGCACCTTTTGCCACATCACTTAAACAGTGATCTATTTTGAGGAGAGAAAACTCATGCTCTTTCCTATAGGTCATGTATATGAAACAGTAGCCACATGAGGTCACTATTGCACCGTATATATGGCTGCAAAAAAGAAACAAAAAACAACCCTTCTTGGCCTTGTAATACAACTTGACTTTGCAAGGAAGGTAAATCCCTCTTGGACAGTTGGCCACACCATTTTACCTGAAGGACATGGCTTGCTAAATATGCCAGAGATGATACCTATGTGCTCAGTGGAATCCACAGCTCATGAGGAGGAACAAATTCCTGGAGGCAACTCAAATTCTAGCAGGAGTGCTCTAAATATTGGAAAATCAGTGCAGTCTGGATTTCGTTCGTTTGTTGTTTTTTTAAATTGGGGGACTTGGGTTGGCTCAGATAGGGACTGGTAATGGAATATGAGGCCTTGTGTCTCTAGATGCCTACAGTGTCATTGGCCTACATTCACAATTAAAGCACAATTATTTGGTTTCATAGGTGAAATGGTCTGAGTCTGGCAGACATCATCCGGTTCTAATGGACACCTGCCACACCCTCCAAGGCACTGTCACAGCACTTCCTGGCAGCCTCACTAGAGAGGCCACAAACTGGACAGGCTGCTGCCACTGACCCCTCCTCTCAGCCTGAAAGGGGACTCCTCCTCGATAGCAATGAGACCCATGGAGTATGTCTGCACTGTCCGTGCAGATCTAGCCATTCCCGTACAGACTCATGATTCTGTGTCACACCTCTGACTGCACTGTAGACTCTCCCATTGGGAGGGAGGTGTGTGTGAAACTGGCCTGGCTGCTAGCAGGCTGTACCTGCATAGAGACTGTGGTTCTCCCGGATGGCCAGGCAGATGCCTTTCCTCAGCACTCAATGCACTGCAGTATATTTGGAGTCCTATCACACCACAGTGAGGACAAAGAGGTTCTATTTTATGCAGTCAGTGAATTTCTAGGAATGGGATGGGAGCCTGGCAGAAGTGAATCCGACTCATCACCGGTAAGAGGGCGAATCTGGGGTAGGGGGCCCATCCATTCTGGTTTTATTTCAGCCTTCTTGCTGGTGTCCCGCCTTTTTAAAAAGGGGCAAATGCTCCCGCATTGTCCGCTCGAGTGCTCCCCCTGCTGGTCACTCAGCTGTCAGTGCAGCCCCAGCAGACTCCTGCTTGAGGCTGGCAGGTGAATGAGGCAGGCGGTGACCAGCAGGAGGCGCTCTCACGCAGGGTGCAGGGGCAGAAAGACACAAAGCCTGAGGCAGCCTGTGTGTGATAGAAGGGTAGGGGTGTGGGGATGAGTGAGGGGTGTGTCTCCCTTCCCCATGTGCACCTTACAGCAGGGTTTCTCACGGGGGGTGGGGCTGCCAGCCCGCTCAGGCCACGGGACTGAAATCCTGATCCCCGGCCTCTCCCCCACAGAGCTCCCAGCACCCTCCACCCCACGCCGGGCAGAAGTCCAGATGCCTGCATGCCCACCTGCAGGCTGAAGTCCTGATCCACGGCTTGCCCCCCCCCCCCAAGGGCTGAAGCCGGAAGCTCTGGCAACCCCTGTGGGGCTGAAAGCAGGAGCCAAGGGGCTGATGTCCTGTCCCCCTCCCTCTCTGCACCGAAGCCGGGAGTGGCAGGGCTGAATCCCAAATGCCAGTGCTCCCCATGCAGCAAAAGCCCCCAAGCCCATGGGCCGAGCTCTGGGGCATTTGATCCCCCAAGCTTCAGTGGAAGTGCAGGGCAATCCCAGGGACAGACCCACCCTCTTCTTTCTCCCCAGTCTGGAGGCGGGAAGTTCAGGGCAGCTGCTCCTCTGACCGGTGCCATGGTGTAGGCAGCCAGGCTGTTCCCTCCCCTCCTCCTGCTGCTGCTGGTGCAGGAGGTTGAAGCTGCCCCTCAGCGCCTAGCCCCCTTTTCTCACACAGCTGGTAAGAGCCATAGGGGCGGGGGACCTGGCTCCAGGACTGGCAGAGCCCTCTTGGCACATAGCCTCTAGCTACTCTAACTACCCTCTGCCTGCTTCTGAGCTACCCTGTCTGCACTCAGCTTCTAGTTACACTGTCCTTGCCCCCTGAACTATGCCTCTGCTCACACCCAGCACCTAGCGACCCCCTGCTACACACAGCCCCTAGCGACCCCCTGCTACACACAGCCCCTAGCTACCCCCTGCTACTCCCTGCTGCACACAGCCCATAGCTACCCCCTGCTGCACACAGCCCCTAGCTACCCCCTGCTGCACACAGCCCCTAGCTACTCCCTGCTACACACAGCCCCTAGCTACTCCCTGCTACACACAGCCCATAGCTACCCCCTGCTGCACACAGCCCCTAGCTACCCCCTGCTGCACACAGCCCCTAGCTACTCCCTGCTACACACAGCCCCTAGCTACTTCCTGCTGCACACAGCCCCTAGCTACCCCCCTCTACACACAGCCCCTAGCTACTCCCTGCTGCACACAGCCCCTAGCTATCCCCTGCTACACACAGCCCCTAGCTACCCCCTGCTGCACGCAGCCCCTAGCTATCCCCTGCTACACACAGCCCCTAGCTACTCCCTGCTGCACACAGCCCCTAGCTATCCCCTGCTACACACAGCCCCTAACTACTCCCTGCTGCACACAGCCCCTAGCTATCCCCTGCTACACACAGCCCCTAGCTATCCCCTGCTGCACACAGCCCCTAGCTACTTCCTGCTGCACACAGCCCCTAGCTATCCCCTGCTACACACAGCCCCTAGCTACTCCCTGCTGCACACAGCCCCTAGCTATCCCCTGCTACACACAGCCCCTAGCTACTCCCTGCTACACACAGCCCCTAGCTACTTCCTGCTGCACACAGCCCCTAGCTACCCCCTTCTACACACAGCCCCTAGCTACTCCCTGCTGCACACAGCCCCTAGCTATCCCCTGCTACACACAGCCCCTAGCTACCCCCTGCTACACACAGCCCCTAGCTACTCCCTGCTGCACGCAGCCCCTAGCTATCCCCTGCTACACACAGCCCCTAGCTACTCCCTGCTGCACACAGCCCCTAGCTACTCCCTGCTGCACACAGCCCCTAGCTATCCCCTGCTCCACACAGCCCCTAGCTACTCCCTGCTGCACACAGCCCCTAGCTATCCCCTGCTACACACAGCCCCTAACTACCCCCTGCTGCACGCAGCCCCTAGCTATCCCCTGCTCCACACAGCCCCTAGCTACTCCCTGCTGCACACAGCCCCTAGCTATCCCCTGCTACACACAGCCCCTAGCTATCCCCTGCTACACACAGCCCCTAGCTACCCCCTGCTGCACGCAGCCCCTAGCTATCCCCTGCTACACACAGCCCCTAGCTATCCCCTGCTGCACACAGCCCCTAGCTATCCCCTGCTGCACACAGCCCCTAGCTATCCCCTGCTACACACAGCCCCTAGCTACTCCCTGCTGCACACAGCCCCTAGCTATCCCCTGCTACACACAGCCCCTAGCTACTCCCTGCTGCACACAGCCCCTAGCTATCCCCTGCTACACGCAGCCCCTAGCTATCCCCTGCTACACACAGCCCCTAGCTACTCCCTGCTGCACACAGCCCCTAGCTATCCCCTGCTACACACAGCCCCTAGCTACTTCCTGCTGCACACAGCCCCTAGCTATCCCCTGCTACACACAGCCCCTAGCTACTCCCTGCTGCACACAGCCCCTAGCTACTCCCTGCTACACACAGCCCCTAGCTACTTCCTGCTGCACACAGCCCCTAGCTACCCCCTTCTACACACAGCCCCTAGCTACTCCCTGCTGCACACAGCCCCTAGCTATCCCCTGCTACACACAGCCCCTAGCTACTCCCTGCTGCACGCAGCCCCTAGCTATCCCCTGCTACACACAGCCCCTAGCTACTCCCTGCTGCACACAGCCCCTAGCTACTCCCTGCTGCACACAGCCCCTAGCTATCCCCTGCTACACACAGCCCCTAGCTACTCCCTGCTGCACACAGCCCCTAGCTATCCCCTGCTACACACAGCCCCTAACTACCCCCTGCTGCACGCAGCCCCTAGCTATCCCCTGCTCCACACAGCCCCTAGCTACTCCCTGCTGCACACAGCCCCTAGCTATCCCCTGCTACACACAGCCCCTAGCTATCCCCTGCTACACACAGCCCCTAGCTATCCCCTGCTGCACGCAGCCCCTAGCTATCCCCTGCTACACACAGCCCCTAGCTATCCCCTGCTACACACAGCCCCTAGCTACCCCCTGCTGCACACAGCCCCTAGCTATCCCCTGCTACACACAGCCCCTAGCTATCCCCTGCTACACACAGCCCCTAGCTACTCCCTGCTGCACACAGCCCCTAGCTATCCCCTGCTACACACAGCCCCTAGCTACTCCCTGCTGCACACAGCCCCTAGCTATCCCCTGCTACACACAGCCCCTAGCTACTCCCTGCTGCACACAGCCCCTAGCTATCCCCTGCTACACACAGCCCCTAGCTACTCCCTGCTGCACACAGCCCCTAGCTACCCCCTGCTGCACGCAGCCCCTAGCTATCCCCTGCTACACACAGCCCCTAGCTACTCCCTGCTGCACACAGCCCCTAGCTACTCCCTGCTACCCCCTGCTACACACAGCCCCTAGCTACTTCCTGCTGCACACAGCCCCTAGCTACCCCCTTCTACACACAGCCCCTAGCTACTCCCTGCTGCACACAGCCCCTAGCTATCCCCTGCTACACACAGCCCCTAGCTACTCCCTGCTGCACACAGCCCCTAGCTATCCCCTGCTACACACAGCCCCTAGCTACCCCCTGCTGCACGCAGCCCCTAGCTATCCCCTGCTACACACAGCCCCTAGCTACTCCCTGCTGCACACAGCCCCTAGCTATCCCCTGCTACACACAGCCCCTAGCTATCCCCTGCTACACACAGCCCCTAGCTACCCCCTGCTGCACACAGCCCCTAGCTATCCCCTGCTACACACAGCCCCTAGCTACCCCCTGCTGCACACAGCCCCTAGCTACCCCCTTCTACACACAGCCCCTAGCTACTCCCTGCTGCACACAGCCCCTAGCTATCCCCTGCTACACACAGCCCCTAGCTATCCCCTGCTACACACAGCCCCTAGCTACCCCCTGCTACACACAGCCCCTAGCTATCCCCTGCTACACACAGCCCCTAGCTACCCCCTGCTGCACACAGCCCCTAGCTATCCCCTGCTATACACAGCCCCTAGCTACTCCCTGCTGCACACAGCCCCTAGCTATCCCCTGCTACACACAGCCCCTAGCTACTCCCTGCTGCACACAGCCCCTAGCTACTCCGTGCTACCCCCTGCTACACACAGCCCCTAGCTACTCCCTGCTACCCCCTGCTACACACAGCCCCTAGCTACTTCCTGCTGCACACAGCCCCTAGCTACCCCCTTCTACACACAGCCCCTAGCTACTCCCTGCTGCACACAGCCCCTAGCTACTCCCTGCTACACACAGCCCCTAGCTATCCCCTGCTACCCCCTGCTGCACACAGCCCCTAGCTACTCCCTGCTGCACACAGCCCCTAGCTATCTCCTGCTACACACAGCCCCTAGCTACTCCCTGCTGCACACAGCCCCTAGCTATCCCCTGCTACACACAGCCCCTAGCTACTCCCTGCTGCACACAGCCCCTAGCTACTCCCTGCTGCACACAGCCCCTAGCTACCACCTGCTTGTCCCTGGGCCACCCCCTGCTACACACAGCTCCTAGCTACTCCCTGCTTGTCCCTGGGCCACCCCCTGCTACACACAGCCCCTAGCTACCCCCTCTTGTCCCTGGGCCACCCCCTGCTACACACAGCCCCTAGCTACCCGCTGCTTGTCCCTGGGCCACCCTCTGCTGCACACAGCCCCTAGCTACTCCCTGCTGCACACAGCCCCTAGCTACCCCCTGCTTGTTCCCGGGCCACCCCCTGCTACACACAGCCCCTAGCTACTCCCTGCTGCACACAGCTCCCAGCTATCCCCTGCTTGTCCCTGGGCCACCCCCTGCTTGCACACATCCCCTAGCTACTCCCTGCTGCACACAGCCCCTAGCTACCCGCTGCTTGTCTCTGGGCCACCCTCTGCTGCACACATCCCCTAGCTACTCCCTGCTGCACACAGCCCCTAGCTACCCCCTGCTTGTCCCTGGGCCACCCTCTGCTGCACACAGCCCCTAGCTACTCCCTGCTGCACACAGCTCCCAGCTATCCCCTGTCTGTCCCTGGGCCACCCCCTGCTTGCACACATCCCCTAGCTACTCCCTGCTGCACACAGCCCCTAGCTACTCCCTAACTGCTCCTGGGCTACCCACTGCTGCACACAGCCCCTAGCTACCCATTGCCTGCCCCTGGGCTACTCCCTGCTGCACACAGCTCCTAGCTATCCTTGCCTGCTCCTGGGCTATTCCCTGCCTGTCCCTCCATTACACCCTGCTCGCACACAGCCCCTAGCTACCACTGCCTGCCCCTGAGCAGCTGTTTTCAAATTTTTGAGCTGAACCCCCATCCTTTGAGTCATTTTTGCTTGAGCCTCTCCCCCGACCTGCCACAACCAAGACAGGCAGGGTGGCCTCTGGGTGAATCAGGGTGAAGGTGGTGCTGCCTCCCTGGACTCATGATATGAAAGTGGCTTGAGCCTGCTGCCCGTGTTCCCGGATAGAAGGCATACAGCTCCCATGCAGAGAAAGGGTTACACCCTAAATGGACCTTGGATCACTCACTCTGGGACTTACGTCTCCCCCCACCTCTGGCCTCTGAGCACCTCACTGTCAAACCCGACAGTCACCCAATGGATGACGCATGGGGTGGCAAGAAGGGGCACGTGCCCCATAAACATTGTGGGCAGGAGGGTCGAAGGGCTGGTGGGCAGCTGGTGGGACCTCAGTCCCTGGGCATCTGGGGGAATAATGGAGGGGCTGGCACCAGTGGTTGGGGCCCACCCTTCCCCCACACTTACTGGCTGTGGCGGAGGAGGCAGAGCAAAGCATCCCCAGCTCACTCTGCTCTCCTGGCGCAGGCTTGGGAGAGGGGCTGGACCGCCCCACGCTCACCGGCAGGAAGCAGAGTGACATGGCTGAGGGAGTAGACTGAGCTGGGTCCACTGCTGCCGGTGAGTGTGGGGGGTCATGACCCCTGCTGCACGCACTGGACTCCCTGCACAGCTAGATCCCAGGCAGCATCACGGGGGGAAGGAGGTGGAGCAGGGACAGAGCAAGAGTGGAGAAGAGGGGGGGCCAAGGACGATTGTCCCAGCCCTTCCCCAGGCTGGAGTGGGCCACATAGCCAGTGGCCCCTGTGTCACCTCTCACCAGTCGACCCTGACTATACCTATACCTGAGGGGCCCCCCTAGAGACCAGGGGGTGCGGGCTTTCTCCTGATGGGCCTGAGCGTTATTATAGCATGTTGGGGGGCGGGAAGGATACGTCACCGGTCTGATTAACTGTCATTGAACACATGTGAATTTGAGGAATTTTGCCAGGTGTCCCATAGTCACCCTGTGGTCACCCTAATCCGGGGCTATTGGGTGAAAGAAAATCAGCTGGTAGAAACAGTGATCTTGTTTTCGGCACCTCTCCAAAGATGCCCCACCCTCTTCTATCCAAGGTCACAGGCCTGCTGAACCGTTTCCACAAACTGTTGGGTTTAGTCTCTCCTAGTCCATCTGTGCAATCTTTGCAGTTCTCAATGGTATTGAGTGAACTTTTCACTCAGTTGTTCTTCCTGGCCCTCGTAATGCAAATCCCTGCTGTCTGTGTACCCTAATCACCATCTTGCATGTTAAGCCATGAACAGTCTACCCTTTCTCCCATGCTCTCTGCCGAGCCTCCTTTCAAATATAGGGCTCACTTACTTGGCTTATGCATGAGGTTGGGAGGAGGATGGGGAGGTGTAAAAACTCATTCTTTCTTCGCAGCCATGTACAGAGGATTCAGGTTCCACAGAGTCTAGCACAGTAGAATAGAATGGGGGCTCGGCATAATTGTCCTTGCATCCCTCTGAATACAAATCTCTGAACTCCCCAGAAAAGCCACTGCTAAGTGTAGGACCTGACCCCAGCCCATCCAAGATGGGAGCAGCTTCTGTCCTTTCCTCAAATGTGGTGCACTTGTAGTGCCAACAGGCAGAACCAAACCTGGGACCTCACTGCAGGAGCCATTGCAGCTGGAGCTAAAAGCTAAAAACTAACTAGTTCGAATTAAGGGCTGTGTAGCCCCTTAATTCGAACTAGTGGGAGGCTAGCCCTCCCCAGCTTGCCCTGGTGGCCACTCTGGCCAACACCAGGGAAACTCTTCTGCCCTCCTCCCGGCTCCAGAGCCCTTAAAGGGCCACAGTCTGGCTACAGTGTTTGTGCCAGTTGCTAGCCTGCCAGCACCCAGCCAGCAGACCCTGCACCTGCCACCTGATGAGCCAGCCACCCGCTGCCCCCCAGATCTCCCCCTCTTCCCGGGACCAGGCTGGTGGCTCACAGGAGCCTGCCCGGGGCCGCAAGAGGCGGGCGCCCGCTTGGTCAAGTGCGGAGATCGTGGACCTCATCCAGGTTTGGGGGGAAGCCTCCAACGTCCACGATCTCCGCACTAGCCACAGGAACGCGGCCGTATACAGCCGCATGGCTGCCAGCCTGGCCGCCAGAGGCCACCAGCGAAGCCGGGATCAGGTCCACTGTAAAATTAAGGACCTGCGGCAGTCCTACTCCCGGGCCTGCCAGCCAGGGGCTGACCCGGAGGCCTGCCCCCACTTTGAGGCCCTGGACCATATCCTGGGGGCTCACGCCGTCCATGCCCCCCGGGTGGTGATCGACCCCGGGGCAGAGGGACCCGTCCCGGACATGGAGGAGGAGGAGCAGGAGGACGCCAAGAGCCAGGAGCCTGCCGGGAGCCTGCCCAGGACCCAGGACCCCTGAGGCACCCCACTGAGCCGCTCGCCTGTGTCGTCCGAGGCCGGGGAGGCCTCCACATGTGAGTACCATCATGCTCCCCTTATGTGTACGGGGGTTGTGGGGGGAGAGGGAGCCCAGGGACCGTGCGCCTGGGCCTTGCCCGCCATGGAGCAGCAGCTGGGTGTCATGTAGGAGCCCTGGCCTTGCAGAGGGGAGCTGGGTTTCACCCACCTTTTCCCCAGTGAGAATTGACCGCTGCTCTTGTTTCACCACAGCCGCAGCACCTGGGACTGCAGGGCGCACCACCCCGCCTGCAACAGCCACCCACACCCGGGCCAGCCGGTGTGCCAGGAACCAGTAGGACTACCAGCGGCGGCGCCTGCGGTTCCTGGATCACCAGCTCCGCACCAGGACCACTGGGTCCAGGAGGACCTTTGGCTGCACCAGCGGAGCTTGGAGGCGATGGAGGAGCAGGGCCGTGGCCTCAGAGGCCACCTCCAGACCCTGGTCGAAAGGTTCCTGCCTCCTCCTGCTCCAGCTCCTGCGGCTTCCCCAGCTCTCACTCCTCCTCCCAACCCTGCTCCCCCTGCTCCTACTGCCTCTGCTCCTCCTGCCCCTGCTGCCCCTGCTCCCCCTCCCGCTTCCTCCGCACCCCCTGTCCCTCCTGCCCCACCCTCCACACCCATTCCCCCCCGACACCCTCGCACCTGCAGTGCTGTGAGACGGGAGAGCCAGCCGGACCTCCAACCCTGAGCTTTCCCTTCCCTTCCTCCCTTTCCTCCCCTTCCAGCTCCCTCCTCCCAGGTTTCCCCCTCCCCTCTCCCACCCTCATTCCTCTCTCTCCCCACCCCAGTTATGTAAAATGAAAAGAGAATTTTGTTGGCAAAAAGGTGTCTTTATTTGACATTAGGAAGGGGGCTTAGGGAGGGAAAGGGGGGGAAGGGTGGAAGAAGGCCCCAGTGGGGCATGCAGGGAGAGTTCAGTCCTCCTCCTCCACATGGAAGCTCTCCCGCAGGGCTTCCCAGATCCGGACAGCCCCCCGCTGGGCTTCTCAGACGGCGGTGGTGCGTGGCTGAGCGTAGTGTCCAGCCATGCACTCAGCCTCAGCCATCCAGGGTGGCAGGAAAGCCTCCCCCTTCCTTTTGCACCAATTGTGCAGCACTCAACATGCTGCCACCACGGGAGGGATATTGTGCTCTGTGAGGTCGAGATGGGTGAGGAGGCATCTAAATCGGGCTTTCAGTCACCCGAAGGCCCCCTCAATGATGATGCGGGCCCTGGTCAGTCTGGTATTGAAGGCCTGGCGGGATGGGTTAAGGTAGGGCTTCATGAGCCAGGGCTGTAGGGGGTAGGCCGCATCCCCCACCAGGCACACGGGCATGTCCACGTCCCCGACCCTGATTTGATGGTTGGGGAAGAAGGTCCCGGCCTGCAGCCTCTGGCACATGGAGGAGTTCTGGTACACCCTGGCGTCGTGTGCCTTGCTGGAGCAGCCCACATTAATGTCCGTGAACTGTCCCTGGTGGTCACACACTGCCTGCAGGAGCATGGAGAAGTACCCCTTGCGGTTCATGTACTGGGAGACCTGGTGTTCCGGGGCACGGATGGGGATGTGCATCCCGTCAATGGCCCCCCCGCAGTTGGGGAGGCCGAGGGCGCTGAACCCCCGATGACGGTGTCCGGGTCGGTGAGGCGGACCACCCTGCGGAACAGCACCCGGTTGATGGCCTTGACCACCTGCGGAGAGACACAGCAAAGCGCGAATCACTGGGGCGCCCGGGTGGCTGTGAGTGCACGTGCCCTGGCAGTTCCCCGCGCCCCACTCCCAGAAGCAACTCCCCCGAGCGGCGTGTAGTACGGCCGGGACAGACCGACCCTTCCGGTGCGGGGCACTTTCGTGTCCTCCCTCCCACTCCCCCCATTTTCCCTGGGGCAGCCCATCCCCTCCTTGCAACCCCCCTCACTCCCGGCCCAGTGGCCGGTGAGTGCCGTACCTGCATGAGCACTGCTCCGACGGTGGATCTCCCCACGCCGAACTGGTTCCCGACAGATCGGTAGCTGTCCAGCGTGGAGAGCTTCCAGAGGGCGATGGCCACACGCTTCTGGAGGGGGATGGTGGGCCTCATGCGAGTGTCCCTTTTCCGCAGAGCAGGGGCGAGCCACTTACAGAGCTCCAGGAAGGTGTCCCTCCTCATCCTGAAGTTCTGGGTCCACTGTCTGTCTCCCCAGCTCTCCAGGAAGATGGGGTCCCACCAGTCGGTGCTGGTGTCCAGACGCCAGATGCGGCGCACGCCGGTGTCCAGGCGCCGCTGCGGCTCCTCCACGGTCTCCAGGGAGGCCAAGCAGAGAGGCAGGGGGCTGACGTTCACCAGGTGGTGCCAGGCAGCCTCCAGCCATTGCTGGCAAGCTTGCAGCAGCAAGTCCACAAACTGCACCAGAAACTGCAGGGCGAGCTCTGGTTCCATGTTGCCACCTGCGGCGGCGTCCCCAAAGGGAAGCACCGACACAGACGGGCGCAGGGAAAAACGCTTTGCTCTCCCTCCGCGAGGTAGGCAAGCAAGCAGAAAAGCTGAGAACTGACTGTCCAGGGGGATCCCTTTAAGCACGAGCCTCAGATAGCCTCAGACAGCAGCCGCACAAAGCAACTACTGACCTGATGCCCTGCCAGAACCGGTTTCAGCCGCCCTTAAATGCGCCCCTGCATCCAATCAGTGTGGACGTGCTAGTTCAAATTAGCAAAACGCTAATTCGAACTAGTTTTTAAGTCTGGATGCGCTAATTCGAATTAGCTTAGTTCAAATTAACTAATTCGAAGTAAATTAGTTGGAATTAGCGCTGTAGTGTGGACGTACCCTTAGATACCTTAGAGCAGGGGTCTCCAACCTTTTTAAGCACAAGATCACTGTTTAAATTTAAATGCAATCCAGGATCTACCTCAAACCCAAATGCTTGCCTCCTTCATGCCCCTTCTACGAAGCCATGCCCCTGCTCACTCCATCCTCCCCCCTTTTCACCAGGCTGGGCCAGAAGGCTCAGGCTCTGGTCTTGGGCTAAGGGATTTGGAATGTGAGAGGGGCTCTACGCTGAGCCTGGGGCAGGGACTGGGGTGCAGGAGGAGGTTCAGGGTACAGGCTCTGTAAGGGCGTTTGGGTCAAGGGGGCTCAGGACTGGGACAGGAGTTTGGAGCTGGCTTCAGCTGGACACTGCTCACCTCAGGTGGCTCCTATGATGGTGCAGTGGGGCTAAGGAAGGCTCACCCCTACCCTGGCCCTGAACCACTCTCAAAAGCAGCCAACAAATGCTATCTCAAGTCCTATTGTGTCCCCCTCCTCTCCCTTCCTGCCCTGCACAGCAAGCAGGAGGCTCTAGGGGAAGGGCGGGAGAGGGGGGTAACTCCAAGGCAAAGGGCAGGAGATGAGCAGCAGTAGGGGGAGGAGCAGATGAAGATCCTGCATTTGACAGACTCTTGGACAAACCAGTCAGGATCACCTGTCAGAGACTCCAAGATCTACCAGTAGATCCCGATCCACTGGTTTGTGACCACTGCCTTGGAGGCTTGCGAGGCATCGCTTTCTGGTTCCTGAGGGAGGGGAGAAAAGAGGACGTCTGCATCACTGATCACAGTAGGACACTGCGAGTTGGAATGTTTGAGTTTTATTCTCAGCACTGCTGCTGAAGTTTCCATGTGGATCTGAACTTCTCTAAAGTTTGTTTTGGATCAGGCCCTTGTCAGTACTTAGAACTAAGAGCAGGTGCTATAAGTATGGCATGTGAAGCCCCCAGCTTGATCAAAAGGCTTTGGCTTTGTTAGAAGCGTGGGTTTGGAGGGAAGAAGCCTATGCATTGACCCCTTTCAGTATCATCTGATGCATGCAGTGTGATTAGAAAGAGCATGGGAGTTAAAAATAACCTGTGGAGGAGGCACTTTAACGAGCAATTATCATTCCATTCCATTGACTTCTGCAGCAAGAATCTCCATGTGTTTCGTCTTCTCCAAAGAACATGCCAGATGTTAGAGTGAGTGACTTGTTAAGTCCCTGAATACTGTTCTCATTGGTGCGCGGAACCATTGTTAGTTCTTTTTTTGACTATTAATATAATTGGACTCTGAACACTCTGACCTGAGAATGCACAGGAATCTTGGCTGGCTTTCTGACGGGGGCCCAGTTTGTGAATAGGAGGTGTGGACAGTATGTGACAGAACAAAGAAATGTTTCTGCATGCAAAAGATCTCCTGTAACTTAATCTTAGATGGAATCGTTTGGCTTCAGAAATTATGCCTCCCAGCAAAATTTGACTCTTGCATTTCAACGTCCTGAACTGTTGCCTTCTAGAAAGCTTTTGTGCTCACAGGCACTGTTCTTCTCCCCAAAGAGAATGTTCTTCTGAAATGATTGACTACAAGGCCAATTTTGCCTTCACAACATTTTAATATGGAACAAAGCAACAAGTGAAGAAGGCTTCTTGTTGCAACCTGACTGAGGCACGTTGCTGTTCAGGCCTACACAGAGGAGCTGTAACTGGATGAAACTATAAATCTGTGTATTGGTACTTTACATGCTACAGATCCTACCCTCCATTTTTAGCCACATTGGCCAAATTCAGCGAAGTGCATCATCATTGCTTTCGTCTTGCTTTTGGTGTCCTGCGGTTGTTGCTCCTTAAGACCAATGAGTGGTGTGGTTGGAGAATAACCATTCCAGGATGTAAATCTTTGATCTGAAGAATCTGGGAAAGAAAAGGATGGAAATTGCAGCAACCTGCATGGAGTAGCCTGATTAGCTACCACAAATTGATCAACTTTTCTGCCAGATGTACACAGAGATTGAAAAACAACGTAGAGTGCTGTCTTTGTAATCTTGTCTCCATGCTGCTATCGTGTTTCATTAATGCCTCTGTTGCATGCTTGAACCTCTTCATATAAGTCAAGAGCTGACCTGAATCTTTGCCCCAAACCTAGTCTCGGCAGAATATACTTAGGGGTTAAAAAATTAACCTGTATTTGTTAATATTTCACATTTTCACAGGTCCTTGAGCCTGATTGTTTAGTACGGGACTAGAAGATGGAAAGTATTGTGGGTAGTAAATGACCCTGATCTTGAAGGATTTCCAGAGCAATAAGTTTTCACTGAAGAGGTATGACTTTTGGACAGACCTCTTTGGGTCAGGTTTTTGTACTTGCCTTGAGTAGTAACTTAGGGTATGTCTACACTGCCACCCTAGTTCGAATTAGGGTGGCTAATGTAGTCCTGCAATGAGGAGTAATGGTAGTTTGAATTAGGAGCTTTAATTCGAACTACCTAGCCCGTGCCGCGTGTAGCTGCGGGCAGGTAGTTCAAACTACAGGGCATTTAAAATTGGCGGCGCCCGGGATGATACAAATAAAGCCCGGGATATTTTAATCCTGGGCTTCATTTGCAAGCTCGAATGACTACATTAGCCACTCTAGTTCGAACTAGGGTGGCAGTGTAGACATACCCTTAGTCCATAAGGGTGACATTAAAAGCTGTGGAGCAAAAGCTGAAAATGTTGATGATTGCAGTGATGTGGTGGTGCTCATACACTTCAGATTTTTAGAAGTATAATGAAAAGGTGAAATCACAGCCCAGCATATGCTGTGGGCATTAAATTCTATGATAGGATCCCCTGGGTGCCTTTAGAACTTCAGTTTGGTAGATTGGAAATTCTGTGACTAAGTAAATTTAAAATTGGACGGTTTTGCTGAATGAAATATGAAATATGCTTGAGACTTTCAAAGCGATGTATGGGATTTAGATACATCTTTCATCAAGTTTAATGGACAATATGTATTTAAGAGACAGCAGGGTCTGATTGAATTATTAGCCTCCTGGGCAAAGTGGGGGGACCTGGCTCTGTGTTTCTGAAAAGAAGGGGGCTTCATGCAGAAGGGATGGGGCTAGAGGCTAGCCTGCTCCCACCAGCCCTTCAGCACTGCCCAGAATGTACTGTCCAGGGCTCTGGCAGTGATTTAAAGGGCCTGGGACTCCAGCCACTGCTGCTGCTGAATTGCTGGCCCCTGGGGCAGCTGTCCTCTTTCCCCCTCCCATCCCATCATTGGGCTTGAAGGGAAGGTAAATATCCACAGGCAACTGCTGCAAGGTGATAGAAATGTAGCCGTGTTAGTCTGGGGTAGCTGAAGCAAAATGCAGGACAATGTAGCACTTTAAAGACTAACAAGATGGTTTATTAGGTGATGAGCTTTCGTGGGCCAGACCCACTTCCTCAGATCAAATAGTGGAAGAAAATAGTCACAACCATATATACCAAAGGATACAATTAAAAAAATGAACACTTATGAAAAGGACAAATCACATTTCAGAACAGGAGGGGGATGCAGGGGGGGGGGGGGGAAGGAAGGAAGGTGAGTGTCTGTGAATTGATGATATTAGAGGTGGGGAGAGTGGGATGTTTGTGAGTTAATGGTATTAGAGGTGATAATTGGGGAAGCTATCTTGGTAATGGGTAAGATAGTTTGAGTGTTTACATAGATTCATCACATGGCTCAAAAAGAACAGGGCATGGAACCTTTCCACTAGCTAGAGCGAGTCAGAATCATTGACTAGAGACAAGTTAGAATATTCCAAAATGCTGGCGGGGTGCCTCATGCTCCCAGTCTCCCCTACAGATTATGCAATCTGGTCAAATACATCCCTCATGATGTGCCATGGTCTTCCCTTTTGGTGGGGGGGGGGGGGGAGATGGTGCATTATGGGAGTCTCATGATCACAGTGCATCGTGGGAGATGTAGTCCAAGTGGGAATCCATAGATGAGAATGGGGATGTGAAGGAATTGAATGTCTATGAGGCACTGCAGTGGTATAGCTTAACTGAAACCTTTCTGGTTTGAGGCATTCCGATACCATAAAAAAATTCTGCCATATATGGACACTTTTCAAACAAGCAAACAAACAAAACCCCCAGCCCTCTTCATTTAGTCAAAAACAGAATTTTCCACTTTAAAAACAGTTTTGACAGAAAAATTTCATCCAGCCCTTCATTTAACACATGCTAGGTTACCTGTTTGTATGACCCAGAATCAGTGTTCCCTGAAAGCTGTGCACTTGTGTGGTGGCTCAGGAGAAATTCAAACACCACCCAGTGGATTAGCAGCGCACCCATAGCTAGGTTTTCTGTTTCTACTGATGGTGCACATTCACACATGCCTTGGTGCACATAAAATTATTCCACACATGGATGGAAGAGATTAGAGGGAACATTGCTCAGAATGATGGGAATTAGGAATATAGCCATCTGTTTTTGCATGTCCTGTCTCCATAGAGATGTGTCTGTCATTGCAGAACTGCTGGTTCTGTCAGGTCAGAGAAGCACTCGCCTCCAGTGCTTATTCTTTCAGGCTGAGGCATGAGGCATGTTGACGGGGAAGTTAGAGATGTCTCTAGAACACTGTAACTGTTCTGAAGTCTTTCAGTCTTTGGAGGCTGCTGATGTGATGCCTTTTAGACAACAGTGTGAAATATGTTGAACATGAAGAATCACGTAATCAGTTACACTTGGGATTTTTGTTAAAGGTGTTGCACTGGGTGCTTTCAACTTTGTCCTTGTTTTTTAATCTTCTGTTGGAGACGCTGTTCCTACAATATCCGCTATTGTTGCTAGAAAAAGTGGCTTCCTGTGATATGAAGTAATTTTTGAAATAGGAAACATATGGCTGGCCTCTAAAACAAAGCAATATTCAGGTGCTGATGGGTTACATCTCCAGTCACATTACAGGAAGCTCTCTCTCTCTCTCTCTCTCTGTATACAAGCACTGGAAACCTTGCTGGGAACCTTGGAAACCTTGCTGAAGGGGCTTTAGCACTAATGTTTGAGGAGAAATGGACCATTATTTAAGCCTGGAAATAAATTTACACTTTTAATTGTATTAAAAATCCTCTGCTGTTACTACTTTAAGCCAACTGCATTCAGCATTACTTATATGCTACGCTGCATTACCTATAATTCATTAGTAATACTGTACTATGTTAGATCCACTGCTGGGGTAAATCAGTGTTGCTCCATTGACTCTAATATGCATCCAAGTAAAAAAGATATAAGAACACAAACAATGATTTTGTATTGAGTAGGACATCAGGAGAACTGGATTCTGTTCCTATCACTGACGCAGGCTCACACTGTAGTTGTAAGTAAGTGACTTCACCTCATTTTCCTTCTTCGGTTAAATGGGTATACGACCACCGTCATCATCATGGAAAATCCCAAAGGGACATCACTTCCTTGCAGATCAGATTCCATTCAGATCAATCTCTAGCTGGGCCCTTAAGAAAGTCTGGCTAGACATGCATTTTTCATCTGCCCCTGGCTTATTGAGGCACTGAATGCTTTGGCACCAACGTAGCTGTCAGATGGATAGTGGCTGGTATTCCACGGTAAATGCTTTTTGAAATCCTGGAACTAGAAAACCACCAAGGCTTCTTATCTATCACATAGGTGCTCTTAGTCATCTGTGATGGGTCTGGTGGGGTGTCCTCTCCTCTCCCAAACTTGCTGGGAGATGGAAAAACCTCTGCTGGTTGTGATCCCATGTTCTCGGTTACTCTGTTTGGGTGCATTTACACCCTTAGCTCGAAATAAGCTGTGCAATTTGAAATAAGCTGTGTAATTTGAGCTACACAAATTGCATAGCTTATTTTGAGTTAATTTTGAAATAGCTTATTTCATAATTCGGTGCTGTCTACACGGCGCCAAATTTCAAAATAAACTGCTGTTCTGAAATGTCCCTTAACCCTCATGGGATGAGGTTTACAGGGACGTCGGAATAGCACACCCGTTATTTTGAAAGATATTTATGTCAAGATGAGAAATAGCTATTTCAGGGTACCAGAAGTATCCCAAAAGAGTGCTGCAGTGTAGATGTGGTTTTGATTCCTGTGTTGTTAAGGCCTAAATCTCACCCTTGTGACAGGAACTTGCATGGAACTAAAGCTTGGGGGCTTATATCTTTTTCTTCCACAGTTGGCATCTCTGCCTACTTGCTTACCGGGAGTGATAATACATATCTTCCCTTCCTCAGTGGAAAGACTCTGTGTAGCTGTGCTGTGATCCCTATATGCCAACATTTTTTTTCTGGGCTTTGACTGCAAAGGTCAGATTGATACTGAACTCCCTCCTGCTCCACAAAGTTTCCTTTTGCTCAGACTTCAAGGCTTGATTCAGGCTCTTCTCCAGTATTAATATTGCTCCATGTAACCTCCCCTGAATTGGAAGATTTGCAAACCTTGTATGAAGTCTGTGAAGAACTGGGTGGCAAACACATTAAGGGCTAGATAAAGCTGACATCAACTTGCCACAAAACTCTCACTGATGTCAATGGGAGCTCCTCATGCAGGATGCAGGGCAATAGTAAGCCCTTAGAGTTCATCTTGTCTTTATTTCCATTCACAGAGCCATAGCTCTTGCAATTGTTCTGTCTGCTCCAATGCCTTTCTCCACTGTCCTCAGTGCTTGCTTCCATTATCACCGGGTTACCCAATTAGTATCTTGTTAACTATCCACACCTGCAGCATTCTCACTCTTAGACAAGGGAGCTGTTGCTTTTAACCCTTTTGCTAAGCACAGACCAGAACATACTGTGCAGCAATTGAAAAGGAAATGTGTGTCCTAGCATTTGCAAAATGCCTGCTTTAAATTCCTTCACAAAATAGACCACAGGTCTTTGAGAACCTCTTAAAAAAGAATAAAAATGGGGGTGGGATTTGAATCTGCCAGGCGGTACGCCAAAGGCAGGGATATCATTATAGAGGAATATTCTATAAATGTCCATTATGAGGATTCCAACTCCTTCCCCAGAATCTTCATATCCTACCCCTGGCATTCATAGGTTGGTG
Source organism: Pelodiscus sinensis (assembly GCF_049634645.1). Lineage (NCBI taxonomy): Eukaryota > Metazoa > Chordata > Testudines > Trionychidae > Pelodiscus > Pelodiscus sinensis. The sequence goes on from NC_134736.1 coordinate 18,212,984, forward strand.
TTTATTCAAAATAAGGAGTCCTGTGGCACCTTTTAAGGTTTATTTGGACATAAGCTTTTGTGGGTAAAATCTCACTTTCTCAGATCTGACCAAATGGGTATTTACTTCTGAGTGCATCTGATGGCGGTGGTGTCGTTCATGTCATTTCATTGTATTCATTTACAGCCCCACAAAGCAGTGGTGGCTGGGTGTACTGTAAACTCTGACAATGCAGCACGGTATCCGTGGCTGTCACAGTGTAGCACTCCATTTTGTTCCTCTTAACACAAGGGGTTGATTAGCATCGCTAGATTCTTAGCTTCCCAGGCCTGAAAGGAACCATTGTGATAATTTAGTCTGACCAGCGTCTAACACAGGCCATAGAAAGTCCCCAAAATAATCTCTAGTGTTGGTCTTTTAGAAAAACGTCTTGGTTTAAAGTGGTCTGTGATGAGGAATCCACCACAACTTTGGTAAGTTGTTCCAATGGTTCATATAGAGAGAGATGGAAATCAGAACGCGGTGGAAATGTGAACCTATGGCATTACGTGGCAAAGAATAATAATTAGGAGGGCACCCCAAAGAGGGTGTCTAAGACAGAGGACTATCAGCGCAGATTAAATGAACTTCATCTCATAGCTAAAACACTGAACGCTGCAGGCAGTGCAATGACAGGAGGCCATTTAGTTTGCATTCAGTGTGTTATACAGGGGCTGCTTTCCTGACCATCCAACTGACACTCATACGGCAATAAAGCTATAGGCCACAAATGATACACAATCTACAACCATCCAGTTTCCCAGTGACTTAGCTTTTGTCAGTACAGGACTGAAATATGGTGGAGTTTGGATTTGAGAGGGGATGTGATCTTGTGGTAATAGAACTGAACTGGGACTTCAGAAAACTGGATTTACTTGCTGTCTCTGGCACAGACCTTGAGCAAGTCGCTTGATCTTTCTGTCTTCCATTCCCCATCTATGAAACGGGGATAATAATAGTTCCTACACCCAGGGGGAGAGGGTCAGCACATGGGCAGGGCTGTATGCTTCCAAAAGGAGTAAGGCCTTGGGCAGAAGGGCCAGTACTGGAGCAGACAGCCCTCATGGCTGCCCGGAGCATGCCTTGCCAGCTCCACCACCTACCTTGCAGCCCTCAGAGCCACCTGGAGCACACCATGTGGTGCTCTGGTAGTGATTTAAAGGGCCTGAGGCTCGGGTCACACTGCTCCTATGGTAACGGTAGCAGGGAGCTTTGGGCCTTTTTGAATCACTGAGCCCTTAAGCAATTACTCCTATTGCCCCCCACCCCTACCCGCTGTCAGCAGGCCTGCCTACATCCCTCCTTGGGTCTGTCTTGTGGATTTAGACAGTAAGCTGTTTGTGACAGGGATGGCTTCTTACCATGTACAAACTCAGCTGGGACCTGAATGCACTTTTGTAATAATTCTGGAGAACTGGTACAATTCACGGCACATAAACTTTCATCTCAACTTGTACCAAACAGTACGTGTCATCAGGGATCTGAAGTTACTATTATGGATTTCTGCGCCTATGTGGAATGAGCATCTCTAAGTTCATAGTGGGTATAATCTCTCACCTATCTTCTCACATGGCTCTTGTCACTGTAGCATGGGGAGTCCTCCCAAATATAGAAGCATAAAATTACCAACAACTGCTGTTACTTTTTGGGCCCTTGTTACTGCCACTGTATAAATACATGGAATGAGTCGAGGAAATCTATCTACTCCTTCACCCCTGGAGCTAACTTCACAAGGTCATGAATACGGACGCATTGATGGGGCAATGTGTGTGTGTGGGGGGAGGGGGGACGAGTATGCTGGTGCTGCTGCCCAGGTTGAGGTCCATTCCATGGATGGATAAATGTCAGTCTCCATGCAGTCAGATGGCCCCTTCTATCTGCAGCAATCCCACTTAGAAATATGCAGATCCCCTGTGAGGGTACATGTTGCTTCTTTTGGTCAAAGATTGCAATTTTCCCACTCATATAGTTGATCAGTTTGCTGAATTCTAATTCTGACTCTAGTTATCAAGGAGTTGAAGAGGGCCTACAATATGGTGGCCCCAGGGCTGTCTTTAGGATTTATGGGACCCTACGCAGTACTACTAAACTGGTGTCTCTATGCCTGATGACAGCCGAGGCAGGGTGATCTTTTTGAGATGTGATTTTATAATCTTCAGCAACACATTAATGACATATTTTTAAAGCAAAAGTTAAACTAAGGTCCTGTTGACTAACACAGTAAATTCAGAAACTGACAATGTGTACATGGGTTTGGCAAATGCCTGTGAAATGGTTTCATTACCCCTGGAATGGCTCTTTCACAGGTTCAGTGTCTGCTAATAGGGCTGGCAGCCTTCTTCACCCTTAAGAAGTGTGCAGCAGCAGTCAAAAAAGAAAATAGAATGTTAGGAGTCATTAAAAAAGGGATAGAGAATAAGACAGAAAATAGTCTTATTGCCTCTATATGGAAGGTACAAAAAAAGCCCCAAATATTAGTGATTATTTCTATAAACCAGGTCTGAATGAGAACAGCAAAGGTAAATCCCTTCAAGTGCTCAGATTTGGATCCAAAATCTGGATCTAAATTTTGCATCTCCAGTTTTCATGACTTAATATATTAATTAAACAAGTCTGTTGGAATAACAACCCAACCCACTGTGTGGTGTGGCATCTTGGATTATATGTTCATTTGTTCGGAAGCTTCAGGGGTAACCGAGTTAGTCTGTACAGGATAAACTTAAAAAACACGTAGATGGTATCATGTGCTTTCGTGGGCACAACCCACTTCTTCCACGAAAGCTCAGGATCCCATCTACATGTTTTGTTATTCTATAAAGTGCTACCAGACCATTTGTTGTTTTTTATATTCTTTTATGTTTGTTCACTAACTACCTTGCATTGTCCAATGGGCCCAGCTAGTCATTGCTCCAAGTTTAACTAGGCCATACAGCCCTATGGTTTTAAATAATTTAGTGCTGTTTAAAATAGCTGTGCTCTCTCCTGTATATAGCAGGCTGCCGCCGGTAGCTTGCCCAATCAGCAGTTTTCCTAAGACTTCCATTACCATTCCTGCAGCCAATGAGATCTCACCCTTGTTCCGAGCCCTCTCACTGACGACCAGAGCAGTGAGGGCCCCAGACAGCTGACTGGCAAAGCTGTTCTCCAATCAGTGGCTGGAAAGCACCCTGCCCCAAGCACTGATTAGACTGTTATCAATCCAGATTCTAACCGCCCCCCCTCCCCGCAAATCTGCAGGTACTTTACCAACCACCCTCTCCAAACCAATAAGCAGAACAGCCTGCTGCTAACAAAGGAAGCTCTCTAGCCATTCCCTGGAGAAACCCACCTGTAGTGGGACTGGCAAGGCTAAAACTGTCTGCACAATGGAGACTGGTGAATGGCATTACTTCCAGCCCAATAGTGTGGTGCTCGTTGTTGGGAGTGAACTAGATAGCAGGCCCAAGCTGGGAAGGGTTTCCACCCACTGGTGGGATCCCACTATGTCACTGGACATTAATAAGAGGAATATTATTAGACACAGGTTTCTATCGTTGTCTAGCCTGCTGGATTACAACCAGAGCTGCATGCTGCTTTAACTTGCGGGTTTACGATTTGGGTAGTGGAGGGGAGAGGGCTGGGGAAGAAGAGAGGATATTCCTGTGCAAATGTCCTTAGAAATTGAGGAGCAAAAACTGTAACTATGGAAGCTCCCGCTCCCTTGACAGTTTGTGGGAGTGCCGGTCTCTGACAGAGCTAGTCACTTGTCCTACAAAAATGATTTGTTAGACAAGTACAGCAAGAGTTGAGAGTGGGGGAAGAGAGGGAGGGAGAGGAGGGCAGAAGATCTTGGAATGGATTCAGGAATGACTGATGGGCTTGCCTGAGACCCGTCTGCAGAGGGGCGGGAGAGGAGGGGAAAGAGCTTGGATGTCTGCTGCAGTGTCATTACATTTTATGTTCCACCACCAAATGCAAAACTGATCTTAAAGAGATACGCGACAAGAAATAAGCAGCGGTCACCTCTCACTTAAAATGCCCAAACAAAGGGGAGCTCTTTCCCCACACACCGTTGCCTTTCTCAGCACTGGTTGAAATAAAATTCACTAAAGGAATGAATTACAATGACGACCTTGGAAAATGAGGCTGGTTTTTTTTCTGTCTGACAAGGAATCAAGTTCAAACCGTGTGACACCGGGACTGCTGTGATCTCAGTCTCTTTCTTATTTCTTGGCAATAATAACATTCATGGTAGAGTGTGATATCATCCCCTCATCGTCTCCCCCCCAACACTCTCTTCGTCTTTTTCTCATCCTTTCCCTTTCTCTCCATCTCTCCCCTCTCCCTTTTTTCCTCTTTGCTTCCTAATTCAGGCATTCTCACATACATTACCCCTTCCTTTCATCTCCAGAATGACCTGAAATGACCTTTTGCCTGGCACTAGACGTGACTTAACTGATAATAGCAGATACATGGGGGCCTCAAGCAGTGGATTGTCTGAGCACGTAGAGGGAGAAGAGAAAAGAAAAAGACTTTTTTTTTTTTTTTTAAAGGAAAGCATTAGTTTCTCTTTGTAGCAGCATTTCCTGCCAGGTAGCAATTAATGACACATTATGCTACTTACTGACTGTTGCATAAAATCCTTCAAAAGTTCCTCTTACACTTTGTCTATCCCAAGCTCTATTATGTTTGAGGGAGGAGGGTCTGGGGCGTGTGTGTATAAATCTCTTTCTAAATGGTTAAAATGCCGTCACCAGAATATTTATGCCACCAGCTACTAACACTCTGCATTGCGTCGCCTATGTCTTTGTGCCTCCCGTTTCAGCCAAATACTTGTTGAAATGGCACAAATTTATTTCCGTCTGAAATAATCAACACTTTAAGATGCCTGATCTTTTCAGCTGTCTATTTCTTTGTTGTCCTGCTGAACCTTGCTTCTGTGTGTATCTCTAACCCCTTCGTATTACAAATGCATCTGCAGCCAGCTCCAGTGGCTTTTTTTTTTATTTTAATTATTTATTTGGATTCCCAGTGAGGCTGGGAGTGTTACCACAGCAACGACTCTGAGCCTTGAACATGAAAGGGCTCTTATTATGCTGTGTGCTGCCTCAAATATACAGAGAAAGAGAGAGAATTCCTCCTAAAAAATGGCAAGACATCATGTGAAGTTTGGAAGCTTTAGTAGAAAATTTTGAATGGAAGAAGAGGGAGCTACAATAAGCTGTATTTATTTTCTGCAGAGTTCTAGAACTTTGGAAATATATATTTCTCTTCCCCTTTGATGTCTGTCAATTCTTTTATCTAGTTTGTCCATCCTGTTTATGTACCTGTCCGTTCGAGGTGGACCTAGATTGAAATTTTGGATTCAAACCACACTCAGGGAGATATTCAAAGACCAAATCTAGGTCTTGATCCTGCAGTCAGATCCATGAGGACGGTCCCTTGTCACAGACTCATGGAAATCTATGGGGCTCTACCTGGTAGGGTCAGGGCCCTCAGTGTGAGTTTTGCAGCTTTGTAGAGAAAGGGAAGGTAGAGGCGCTCAAGTACCAAGAGGATGCACATGCTGTACTATGGAAATATACTTCCCATGAATATTTATTTTAATTATTATTTGTACAGTAATGGCCCTAGGAGACTCTGATTTGGGCCAGGACCTCATGGTGCTAGGTATTGTACGAACACAAGATATAAATACAGCCCCAACTCCAAAAAACTTGCAATCAAAATAATACCTACCTGTGGTCCCTGCAATAGGTTTGGAGCTTGTCAACAAGGGACATTACTGGATGGCATGGCAAGCTAGGGTGTGAATCCACAGATCACTAGTTTGCCATGCAGCAATGTCTGCAAGAACACTGCTACATGCACTAAAACTTCCATATTGTCTTTGCCATTCTTCTCTTGGAAATAGAACATCAAAGTGCACTGTGGCAAGTGCCATTAGCAGTGTACACACAAGACACCTCTGTGCAGCAATCTAATGTGCTGTAGATTAACACCATCAGTTACCGTGCAGGGACATCCCATACAGACAAGCCCTTCCCCTACCTGGACATATTCTGCATGGCTTTTAGACAGTAGAGTTATAAATCTTTTAGACTTATATCTGGGAGTCTCAAATGCATTGAAAGGCCTTATTTGTATCTGACAGCATGCTTTGATGTAATTCACAGTGAACACCAGCCAGGTTGTTTAACAAATGTTGATTTTAGCTTCACTTTTCAGATGGGGAAAAGTGAGGCACGGAGCTGAAGGTTACACAGCCAATTAGTGGCAGAGCTAGGAATAGAACCTCATAGTTGACTTCACCCCTCATTGCTTGCTTTCACCAAAAGCTAATGCTTTGCCTCCCCACCCCCACCAGTATCAGGCCAGGTTTAACTATCACTTTGAATTCACACTGTTATCATTGTTTGGGGTGTGGAATAGAACAGACATGGAGAGCTTGCTATGATCAAGATGACTTTCCAGATATTTCAACTCCTTCATCTGGAAAGATTTGTTTTGTTTTGATTGTGAGAATTTTCATGAGGGGTTTGGAGGAGCCTCAAAACTCAATGAGAAATTGAGCCAAATCCTCCAAAGATTATGTTGTTTATGGGTTGAGATCACACACACCCAACCCAATTCCTCATGGCTTCCATATTACAGTTTCTCGAGCTGGCCAACATATGTTGTATTTCTTTGAAAAAAATCATAGACATATCAAATGTTGATATTTGGGGGCGAGACCAATTTCATTGAAATTTAGTGTTATTCTTGCTGCAGAATGTGTTTTCTAGTCCTCTTTCTATTGTGAAACCTAAAGCTCAATGTATTAATCTGTCATTAGTGTCTAATATAGAGAGGACTAGCACCACGGTGAAGTTAGTATTGTGGGAGCAACTGTGACTTTTTGAATCCCTTGGTTTCTGAGTGCTTGATCTCGTTATCCTGTTATTACTTTGTGTGTGTGTTTGCATATATTGACACAACATCTGAGAGGTGTGATTCTCTGTTTGGACAGACATACGTGCACTAAGTCTATGCAAGGTAGTACACTAAAAATAGTAGCGTCACTGCAGTAAAAAGGCAAGCAACTTGGGCTTGCCTGTCTGAGATCCAAGGTGTGTGCTCAGTCAAGACATATATTAACTACATGTGTGTAGAGTGACAGAGGAAATATTCCTAGAACAAGACTATAATAAGATTACTTTTCTCCAGTGTTGTAATATATGTACTTTGAAAATGTTTAATATTTGAATAACATAGTCTTAATACTTATGAATTGCTTTCTCTCTAAAATGCAAGTTCAAGCCCTTCTCTTATTAATTACCTGGGTTTGCTGATCTTTTCCTTAAAGGACACTTACTAAACTGAGTCAAGTGGATTAAAATTGCTCTTGCAGATGAAGGACAAGGCAAATCATGGTTTATTGCCTGAAAAGCTGAAGTGGTGATTGCATATTCCTAGCCATGTTAAATTGTCAGCTGTCTCAATGTCTGCTGTAGTGCTAACGGAAATGGCTACTGGTCTCTTTTTAACACACAGGACATCACCAGAAAATTAGGTTCAGGTCTGTTAAGAGAAAATCAGAACCAAACGTTCTTCTAAAACTCCAATTATACTAGACTCTGAAACTTTTCTTTTCAAACAAAAAGCTAGATTTACCTTTTATTTATTTTCAATGAGCATGTGTTGTACACTTTAAAAATAAGTGTTGGATGTCCTACAGGCAAGTCCATGCAGAGGATAATAGCCTACAACTGTCCACCAGCTACTGGAGCTGCTTCTTTAATTTAAGCAGTAGAGGCCATGCTTTGATATTGAAGGTCCCAGTTTCAAAACCATCATTGATGCTATAGGGAGCCTAATTCTGCAAGCACTTCTTTGTTCCTTAGTTTGTTGGGCTATGCACTGAAACAAGAAAGTTCAGATCCATGTCCAAACTTCTTAAAAGTTTGGGGGAGCAGGGAGTGTCTGAATATCCAGTTTTACTGTTGCCCATTATAAAGATGAGCAGCAGATTCAAGAGTTCATGTGTATACTTATTTAGAACCTATGTATGCCCTCTTGGGACCTACCTGCACCCCCTTGTAGAGTTCCCTGATGGACTCCTTTCTTCCAATTCCTGGATGTATAAGCTATACCAGTGCAAATTCCCATAGACTCAGTGGTCTGATTGAGAGTTGTAAGTCACGCATTGGCAACTGAGAGCGAGTCAAAGTCCAAGTTTGAACAAAAGACAGAAGTATGTAGCACTTTAAAGACTAACAAGATGGTTTATTAGGTGATGAGCTTTCATGGGCCAGACCCACTTCCTCAGATCAATATGTGGAAGAAAATCAGCACAACCATATATACCAAAGTGATACAATCAAAAAAATGAACGCATGTGAAATTGACAAATCAAATTTTAGAACAGAGTGGGGGTGAAGAGCGAAGGTTAGTGTCTGTGAGGTAATGACATTAGGGGGTGATAATTGGGGAAGCTATCTTTGTAATGGGTGAGATAATTAGAGTGTTTGTTTAAACCCACACATAAAGGCTGTGTCTACAATGTAGACACAGCCAAAGTGTCAAATTTAAGCATGAATGACAATTTTGAAGTTTTTGTATGTTAGAACAATTCAGATTTGCTGAGTCTCAGAATTTGCCTGGAAGTCTGGATCTGTTGCATTTGAGGATGCTCAAATCAAAGGTATTAGTTTGAGCTGCTCTCCAATATCGTCCTTAAATGGAAATACTGAAATATAATAAGAGGTTGTTCTTACCTTTGTACCCTGGCAGAAATCAGGAGGGATACTTTAGTGTTGCTGTCCCTTTGGAATATTATAATGCACAATAATCTATCCAAAATCTTGTCAAGAGAGAGTTTAATCAACCCTCTATTTATTTTATTTGATATTTTCCAAGTGAATTTAGCGCTGATGAAAGGCAATGGATGGGCACCCTGGTAAATGAAGTGCTCTGGACCACATGTTATATTAACATTGCATTGATCAATGACATAAAAAGAGTTCATAATGATGTGCATGTTACAGAAATGAAATATTTTGACTCTAAACTCTTTTGGAAAGGGATGTTTTTTTGTCTCTCACCTAGAACAAAAGAGTTCTGATCCTTGAGTGAGGCTCCTAAGTGCTATTTCAATATGACAGTAATAATGAAGAGTAGAATGTTGCTGGGCTCTATGTACGTCTATACTTCATCATAGGTCAAAGTAAGATATGCAATTTGAGCTACGCAAATTACGTATCTTATTTCGATCTTATTTCAAAGTAGCTTATTTGGTGCTGTCTCTACAGCACTTATTTCGAAATAACCCGCTATTCCAAAACATCCCTTACTCCTCGTGGAATGAGGCTTACAGGGACGTCAGAATAGAGAGACCATTATATTTCGAAATAACGGGCATACTCAAAAGATATGGAATAGCTATTTTGGGATACCTCTGGTATCCTGAAATAACTGCAGTTAGACATAGCCTTAGACAGTTCACAACAATTCACTATTACAGCATTTAACTCTTTATGTGGAAACGTAATAGGTGGTGTGACCATCCTCTATTTATCCAAGGAACCAGAGGTTGAACATGCCTCCCCTTGCACACTGCCGTAATATTTTGCCAGCCAAGAGGGAGTTTGGTAGGCAAAAGGGTTATTCGTTCTCTATAATCCCCTAAGGCTTTAAACATTCCCCAAGGCACCATACAGCCTCCTGTTCTTAATGTTTTTCAACCAGTCACTTCAGATTCAGGCTGAATTTGAACCATTTACTCAGGGTATGTCTACACTTGCACTTGATTGAAAAGTCTTTTGTTGTTCATGGGTGCTTACCTACCCCGATGAATAAGAATGTTTTGCTGCGACAACTGCACATGTGAACGCTGCTACTCCTGTGGTCAAAACGAAACCCGCTTGTTGCAGATGGAAGCTGTTTTGTGGCAAAAGGGGCATCAAACAGCATTCACATGTGCCAGCTTTTAGCAACAGGATTGTGTCAACATAACTATGTTGCTAAAAGCTGCCTAGTGTAGACATAGACTGAGAGGTGAACGGCGCTATCACCCATTACTGACGCTGAGACACCTAATCCTCCATAATCACTTAACTTCTTAACTATTTGAGGGGGAAATTGCTCAAAAGATCTTGGGTTATTATTATGAGTTCTTTTTGGAGTCATTGAGCATGTGGAAATGGCTATTCAAAGCATTTGTGTTGCTTAGTCATTTAGAAATGGAGAAATATAAAAAGGAAATTTTGTCCGCAGCCTGCCAGATTATGTCTGTACATCTGATGAGACACTGAGTTGGAAATGCCAGCATTACTTAAGAGATTTTACCCTTGAAACTTAGGTCTCCTTCCAACTGGCAAGTGAACAATGCTAACCAAACAATAGAGCTTGGGTTTGTTTAGCTGAGTTCTGCAACTATTACTGCTTTCTTAAGGAGAAAGAAAGAGAAAGAAAGAAAATGAAATTCGGTAGTAGGAACCCTTTCTAATCGACCCCATCTTTACCCTTCCTGGGTGTTTGACCTTAACCCCACTATACTAACCACCTTGAGTGATAAAACTTGGCATCTGTGTTTCTAACTGAGGAAGTTATGCTTGGAATGGGGAATTGGGAGTCAGGACGCATAAGAACATAAGAACGGCCAGACTGGGTCAGACCAATGGTCCATCCAGCCCAGTATCCTGCCTGCCAACACCAGATGCCCCAGAGGGAGGGAACACAACAGGTAATCCTCATGTGATCCCTCTCCTGTCACCCATTTCCAGACAAAGGGTATGTCTACACTACCACCCTAGTTCGAACTAGGGTGGTAATGTAGGCAACCGGAGTTGCAAATGAAGCCCGGGATTTGAATTTCCCGGGCTTCATTTGCATCTCGCTGGGCACCGCCATTTTTAAATGTCCGCTAGTGCGGACTCCGTGCCACGCGGCTACACGCGGCACGGACTAGGTAGTTCAGACTAAGCTAGGCTTCCTAGTCCGAACTACCGTTACGCCTCGTGAAGTGCTGAGTGAAGAAAAACTTCCTTTTGTTTGTTTTCAACCTGCTGCCTATTAATTTCATTATAGAATCATAGGGCTGGAAGAGACCTCAGGAGGTCACCAAGTCCAACCCCTTGCCCAAAGCAGGACCAACCCCAACTAAATCATCCCAGCCAAGGCTTTGTCAAGCCAAGACTTAAAAAACATCTAGGGATGGAGATTCCACCATCTCCCTAGGTAACCCATTCCAGTACTTTCACCACCCTCTTAGGCTATGTCTAGACTGCAGGCTTCTTTCGAAAGAGGCTCTTTCGAAAGCATCTTTCAAAAGAGCCTCTTTCGAAAGATCACGTCTAGACTGCAGGCGGATCTTTCGAAAGAGCAATCCGCTTTTTCGAAAGAGAGCACCAAGCGAGTCTGGATGCTCTCTTTCGAGGAAGCCCTATTTACATTGAAGAACGCCTTCTTTCGAAAGAGGAACTTTCGAAAGAAGGCGTTCTTCCTCGTGAAACGAGGTTTACTGCCATCGAAAGAAAAGCCGCGTTCTTTCGAAATTATTTCGAAAGAACGCGGCTTGAGTCTGGACGCAGGGGAAGTTTTTTCGGGAAAAGGCTACTTTTCCCGAAAAAACCCCTGAGTCTGGACACAGCCTTAGTGAAATAGTTTTTCCTAATATCCAACCTAGATCTCCCCCACTGTAACTTGAGACCATTGCTCCTTGTTCTGCCATCCGTCACTACTGAGAACAGCTCTCTCCATCCTCTTTGGAACCTCCCTTCAAGAAGATGAAGGCTGCTATCAAATCCCCCCTCACTCTTCTCTTCTGCAAAATAAATAAGTCAAAATCTCTCAGCCTCTCCTTGTAGGACAAGTGCTCCAGCCCCCTAATCATTTTGGTTGCCCTCCACTGGACCCTCTCCAATGCATCCACATCCTTTCTATAGTGAGGGGCCCAGAACTGGACACAATACTCCAGATGTGGCCTCACCAGTGTTGAATAAAGTGGAATAATCACTTCTCTAGATCTGCTGGCAATGCTCCTCCTAATGCACCCTAATATTCCATTAGCCTTCTTGGCTACAAGGGCACACTGTTGACTCATATCCAGCTTCTCATCCATTGTAATCCCAAGGTCCTTTTCAGCAAACTGCTACCAAGCCAGTTGGTCCCCAGCCTGCAACAATTCTTGCGATTCTTCTGTCCCAAGTGCAGGGCTCTGCACTTGTCCTTGTTGAACCTCATCAGATTTCTTTTGGCTCAATCCTCCAATTTGTCTAGGTCACTCTGGACTCTATTATGACCCTCCAACATATCTATCTCTCCCCTTAGCTTAGTGTCATCCGCAAACTTGCTGATGGTGCAATTCATCCCCTCATCCAGATGTTGAATAAAACTGGCCCTAGAACTGATCCTTCTGGCACTCACTTGAAACCGACTATCAACCTGACATCGAGCCATTGATCACCAGCTTTCTAGCCACTTTGCAGTCCATTTATCCATTCCATATTTCCTTAACTTGCTGGCAAGAATATTGTGGGAGACCGTATCAAAAGCTTTGCTAAAATTAAGCTATATCACATTGTAACGGGGTGCAAACTCCCCGCCACTGGGTCAGAGTTGCGGCTGAGTGGTGCAGCCGGTCAGCACCACCCCTGCGCCACTGCAGCGCATGCTCAAGCTGGGCATTTTAAACACCGTTAGCGGGGAGCGCAGAGGAGGGGAAGGAAGAGCCGGGGCGCCGCCGGGGAAAACACCAGCTTGCCCGATAGAGGACAGGAGTGCCCCACCCTCACCTGCCGTGGCCGCACAGGATGCGAGCAGCCTTGAAGGGGCTGAGCCCGGGAGAGCAGCAGGAGGTTGAGCACCGGCCCCCAGAGGCAGCTTAACTGCCCAGATGCTGGGAGGACTCCAGAGCGGTACCAGGAGTGACAGGCTGGGGAGGAGGCAGCTCTGGAAAGACTCCATGAGTGGTGAGTCCAGGTGAGGGTAGGAAGAGGCCCCGGGTGGGCCGATACCCTGAGTGTTTGAGGGCTTGCCCCCTCCAGCCTGGTAGCAGCAGCTCAGAGGAATGGGAGGGCCTGGGTCCCCCTACCTACCACCCCATCGAGTAGAGAGACAGAGCCTGTGCTGACAGGCAGAGTAGTTCGCCACAGGACAAGTCATTACGCACTCTGGGTGTATCAGGCCGAACTGAGGACCCAAGGGTGGCCAAAGGTGGCCAGGGGACTAGGACTACAGAAAATATGGAAGGAGGGACCAGAGAATTGGGCCAGGGGTCCGCCTGTAACCACGGAGTGAACCCTAGTAAGAGGGAAAGTTGCCCAGGGACGGGGATCGTGGATAAAGGGGCATTGGCTCCATTGTCCCAATCCTCTCCCCACTCCAGGGAACCAGCTCATGCCAGAGCCACCCCAGACAGGCTTGAGGTTAGGTGGTTGTCTATAGGAGACTATGGGTCTGTCTCCCAGAGCCTCTTTGAGTATGGTATCCTGTTCCAATATAGGCTGTAGTTTATTGATAATGTGTTGGACAGGTTTAAGTTGGGGATTGTAGGTGATGACAAGTGGTGTTCTATTGTTGGTTTTCTTGGGTCTGTCTTGAAGTAGATGGTTTCTAGGTATTCGTCTGGCTCTTTCAATTTGCTTTTTTATTTCTCTGGGTGGGTAGTTGAGATTTATAAATGCTTGGTAGAGATCCTGAAGCTTCTGGTCTCTGTCAGTGGGATTAGAGCAGATGCGGTTGTATCGAAGGGCTTGGCTATAGACGATGGATCGTGTGGTGTGTTCTGGATGGGTATGTACAGACCTATGTAACTTTGTTCTCACCCACAATTATTTCCAGTTTGAGAACAACTTATACCTCCAGATCAGCGGCACAGCCATGGGTACACGCATGGCCCCACAGTATGCTAACATCTTTATGGCTGACCTAGAACAACGTTTCCTCAACTCCCATCCCCTTTCGCCCCTCCTCTACCTACGGTACATCGATGACATCTTTATGATCTGGACGCATGGCCAAGAAACACTGGAGATATTCCACAGAGATTTCAACAACCTACACCCCACCATCAACCTCAGCCTGGACCATTCTACACGAGAGATCCACTTCCTGGACACCACCGTACAAATCAACAATGGAAAATTAGACATCACTCTCTACAGAAAACCCACCGACTCATACAGTTACCTACACGCATCCAGCAACCACCTAACCTCAAGATGATTCTTACCAACCACCACAGGACATACCACACTAATACCAACCCTGGTACCTTCCCTTGCAACAAACCCCGTTGCCAGCTTTGTCCACATATTTATTCTGCTGATACCATTATTGGACCTAACCAAGTGAGTTATAAGATCAAGAACACATATTCCTGCGCATCCAGAAATATAATCTATGCTATCATGTGCCGAAAGTGTCCGTCTGCTATGTACATTGGACAAACATCTCAGACACTTCGCCAAAGGATTAATGCCCTCAAAACAGATATCAGACAAGATCACAAAGAGAAAACAGTTTCTTGCCATTTTAACCAGAAAGGACACTCTCTCAGGGTACGTCTACACTACAGCGCTAGTTCGAACTAACTTAGTTCGAATTAGTTAATTCGAACTAAGCTAGTTCGAACTAACGCATCTAGAACTAAAAACTAGTTCGAACTAGCGTTTTGCTAGTTCGAACTAGTAAGTCCACATTGAGTGGACTCTGAACAGGGCTTAATGATGGCCGGAAGCAGTGCCGGCAGGGCATAAAAGGAGGACTTAGAGCGTGGAGATACTGTCTCAGGCTAGCCGAGGGCTGCGCTTAAAGGGTCCCGACCCCCACCCCGGACACACAGTTCTAAGGGGTGCCCCGCTTGCAAAGAAGTTCTGGCTTGGAGTGCCCTGAGTGCCCACACTGGGCACATCACACCACTCGGCCATCAGCCCGGCTGCACTTGCCGCAGGCTGCCATCTGGGGAGAGGGAGTAATTGGGGGGCTGCAGGAGAGCTTCCACCCCCAGAAGCCCGCAGAGCCAGCCCAGTCCTCCCCATCGGGGGCTCGTGCCCCATTCCTCCCTCACCTTCTTCCACTTGCCCTTCCCTAGCCCCCCTTCTTATTGATGTACAAAATAAAGCTAATGTTTCTTCCAACATTGACTCTGTCTTTATTGAAAAAAACTGGGGGAGACTGGGAAAAGGAGGTGGGAGAGGGGAAGAGAAAGGCTGGGAGAGGGGAGGGCAACTAACATGATCAGGGGTTGGGAACAGGTCCCAGATGAAGAGAGGCTACAGAGACTGGGACTGTTCAGCTTAGAAAAGAGGAGACGGAGGGGGGACAGGATAGAGGTCTCTAAAAGCAGGGGTTGGGTGGAGAGGGTGCATTCAGAAAAGTTCTTCCTGAGTTCCCATAAAGAAGGACTAGAGGACACCAAAGGAAAGGAATGGGTAGCAGGCTTGAAACTAGTAAGAGAAAGTTGTTCTTCTTCCCAAAGCAAATAGTTAACCTGTGGAACTCCTTGCTGCAGGAGGCTGTGAAGGCTAGAACTAGAACAGAGTTGAAAGGGAAGTGAGATCAAGTGATGGAGGTTGGGTCCATGGAGTCCTATTAGCCAGAGGGTAGGAGTGGTGTCCCTGCCCAAAGTTTGTGGAAGGCTGGAGAGGGATGGCACGAGACAAATGGCTTGGTCATTGTCTTCGGTCCATCCCCTCCAGGGTCCCTAGGGTTGGCCGCTGTTGGCAGAGAGGCTACTGGGCTAGATGGACCTTTGGTCTGACCCAGGACGGCCATTGTAAGCTCAGGGCTCAGGGTCGGGGGTCTCAGTGGACCCCCTTGATTTTCATGCACACCTGCTCCTGGGTGGCCAGGCTGGCAGCTCTCCTGCCCTAGACGGCCACTTTCCTGTGCCTAGTGCGGAGATCGTGGACGAGGTCCACGATGTCCGCACTAGCCCAGGAAGGTGCCCGCCTCTTGCGGTCCAGGGCAAGCTCCCGGGAGCCGCCAGCCTGGTCCCGGCAAGAGGGGGTGGGCTGGGAGGCATCGGGTGGGTGGCTCTGTGCCGTGCCAGGTGCAGGGTCTGCTAGCTGGGTGCTGGCAGGCTTGCACCTGGCACGGGCACCGTAGCCAGCCCGTGCCCCTTTAAGGGGTCCGGGGCCGGGAGGGGGGCATAGAGTTTCCCTGGTGTTGGCCAGAGTGGCCACCAGGGAAACCTGGGGAGGGCTAGCCTCCCACTAGTTCGAACTAAAGGGCTACACAGCCCTTAGTTCGAACTAGCTAGTTCGAACTAGGCGTTAGTCCTCGTAAAATGAGGTTTTCCTAGTTCGAACTAAGCGCTCCGCTAGTTCGATTCAAATTCGAACTAGCGGAGCGCTAGTGTAGCGCATAGGAAAGTTAGTTCGAACTAACGTCCGTTAGTTCGAACTAACTTTCTAGTGTAGACATACCCTCAATGACTTAACCACCTGCATTCTGCTTCAAAGACCTTTTACATCTGCACTTGAAAGGGAATCCTCTGAACTGTCATTCATGTTAAAATTCGACACTTTCCAACAAGGACTTAACAAACATTTGAACTATCTCACCCATTACCAAGATAGTTTCCCCAATTATCACCTCTAATACCATTAACTCACAAACATCCCACTCTCCCTACCTCTAATATCATCAATTCACAGACACTTACCTTCCTTCCTTCCCCCCCCCCCCCGCATCCCCCTCCTGTCCTGTGATTTGTCCTTTTCATATGTGTTCATTTTTTTTAATTGTATCCTTTGGTATATATGGTTGTGACTACTTTCTTCCACTATTTGATCTGAGGAAGTGGGTCTGGCCCACGAAAGCTCATCATCTAATAAACCATCTTGTTAGTCTTTAAAGTGCTACATTGTCCTGCATTTTGCTTCAACTACCCCAGACTAACACGGCTACATTTCTATCACTATTCTACTTAGAAGCAAGAGGAAGACCAAGGAGAGGGTAGGCCCACTGCTCAGTGAGGAGGGAGAAGCAGTAACAGGAAACTTGGAAATGGCGGAGATGCTCAATGACTTCTTTGTTTTGGTCTTCACCGAGAAGTCTGGAGGTGTGCCTAACGTAGTGAATACAAGCAGAGAGAGGGTAAGTTTAGAAGATAGGATACACAAAG
This sequence comes from Pelodiscus sinensis, assembly GCF_049634645.1. Lineage (NCBI taxonomy): Eukaryota > Metazoa > Chordata > Testudines > Trionychidae > Pelodiscus > Pelodiscus sinensis. The sequence continues at coordinate 18,230,091 of NC_134736.1, forward strand.
AACAAGTTAAAAATCACTTAGGAAAGTTAGATGTCAGCAAGTCACCAGGTGCTGATGAAATGCATCCCAGGATACTCAAGGAGCTGATAGAGGAGGTATCTGAGCCTTTAGCTATGATCTTTGAAAAATCATGGAAGACAGGGGAGATTCCAGAAGACTGGAAAAGGGCAAATATTGTGCCCATCTATAAAAAGGGGAATAAGAACAACCCAGGAAACTACAGACCAGTAAGTTTAGCGTCTGTCCCAGGGAAGATAATGGAGCAGGTAATTAAGGAAATCATATGCAAACACTTGGAAGGTAATAAAGTGATAGGGAATAGCCAGCATGGGTTTGTGAAGAACAAGTCATGCCAAACTAATCTGATAGCTTTCTTTGATAGGATAACGAGCCTTGTGGATAAGGGAGAAGCGGTGGATGTCATATACCTAGTCTTTAGTAAGGCATTTGATACGGTCTCGCATGATATTCTTATTGATAAACTAGGCAAATATAACTTAGATAGGGCCACGATAAGGTGGGTGCATAATTGGCTGGATAACCATAGTCAGAGAGTTGTTGTTAACGGTGCTAAATCCTGCTGGAAAGGGATAACAAGTGGAGTTCCACAAGGGTCTGTTTTGGGACCCGTACTGTTCAATATCTTCATCAATGATGTAGATATTGGGATAGAGAGTACGCTTATTAAGTTTGCAGATGATACCAAACTGGGTGGGGTTGCAACTTCTTTGGAGGATAGGGACATAATTCAAAATGACCTTAACAAGTTAGAGAAATGGTCAGAGGTAAACAGGATGAGGTTTAATAAAGAGAAATGCAAAGTGCTCCACTTAGGAAGGAACAATCAGTTCCATACATACAAGATGGGAAGCGACTGTCTAGGAAGGAGCATGGCGGAAAGGGATCTAGGGGTCATAGTGGACCACAAGTTGAATATGAGTCAACAGTGTGATGCTGTTGCAAAAAAAGCAAATATGATTCTAGGTTGTATCATAGAATCATAGAATCATAGAACTGGAAGAGACCTCAGAAGGTCATCAAGTCCAGCCCCCTGCTCTAGGCAGGACCAATTCCAACTAAATCAACCCGGCCAGAGCTTTGTCAAGCCGAGACTTAAACACCTCTAGGGATGGAGACTCCACTACTTCCCTAGGTAATCCATTCCAGTGCTTCACCACCCTCCTAGTGAAATAGTTTTTCCTAATATCCAACCTGGACCTCTCCCACCACAACTTGAGACCATTGCTCCTTCTTCTGCCAACTGTCACTACTGAGAACAGCCTCTCTCCATCCTCTTTGGAACCTCCCTTCAGGAAGTTGAAGGCTGCTATCAAATCCCCCCTCACTCTTCGCTTCTGCAAACTAAACAGACCCAAGTCCCTCAGCCTCTCCTCATAAGTCATATGCTCCAGCCCCCTAATCATTTGGTTGCCCTCCGCTGGACCCTCTCCAATGCGTCCACATCCTTTTTGTAGAGGCATGTAGTTTAGACGTACCCTAGGTTACCTCCTTCATCCATTAGGGGCCGCACACCCTCTCTGATCACCTTCTTCTTGTTAACATGCCTGTAGAAACCTTTCTTGTTATCCTTCACATCCTTAGCCAGTCGCAATTCCATTTGCGCTTTCGCCTTCCTGATTACCCCCCGGCATTCTCGAGCTAGACCTTTAAACTCCTTCCTGGTCATTTGTCCAAGTTTCCACTCTTTGTAAGCTTCCTTTTTGTGATTAAGTTCACCAAGGATTTCCCCTGCAAGCCAGTCCAGTCTCCTACCATGTTTGCCTCTCTTGCTACACGTCGGGATGGTTTCTTTCTGTGCCTTCAATAATGCTTCTTTAAAATACTGCCAGCTGTCCTGGACTCCTTTCCCCTTCATGTTAACATCTCAGGGGATTCTGCCCATCAGATCTCGGAGGGAGTCAAAGTCTGCTTTTGTGAAGTCCAAGGTGTGTATTTTACTACTCTCTTTTCTTCCCTTGGTCAGGATCCTGAAATCTGCCATCTCATGATCACTGCTTCCTAGGTTGTCACCCACCTCCACTTCCCCTATTAGTTCCTCCCTGTTTGTGAGCAGAAGGTCAAGCTGTGCCCGGCCCCTGGTCGGACCCTGATGATGGGTATTAAGGGTGTGACCACCCCCTCCTGCCCGGAAGGGGGTTCAGCGGACCCACTGCCTAACTAGAGTTGGGATCTTGGGTCCTCTGCCCTTCTGGACAGGTCCCCCGGGAAGGGATTGTGTTGGGGGCTCGGCCCTGCAGTCTAGCCCGTGCTTGGGCGGGGTCCACCAAACATGCGCAGGGTCTGGACTGGGGTTCTGGCTGACTGGGGTGTCAGGAACCCCTCGGATAGGGGTAAGCGGGAGGGAAGGGGGACCTGGGCCCGCCCTGACCTCCGGGTCCCAGCCCAGGCCCTAAGTGCAGAGTGCGTGCTCCCCTTGCACGACAGACGGGGTTATTCCCGTAACTCATCCGTTCACGGGCACCATATGCGCACCATCCCGGGCTGCTTCCTTTCCCCCTCCTGGGTCACCTGGCCCGGGGAACCGCCGTGGGGCCTTACCCCTGCTTGGTCCAGCTCTGGTCCTCCGGGGTGGTCCAGCGACCTGCGAATCCTGCGCTGTTTCCTCCAGCGCAGAGGCAGAGCCTCCCTCTCTTCACCAGGATTGGGGCGTCTCCTCCGTATGCCCCCCTTTTGCCTCTGTCCCAGCCGCTTTTCAAGCGGCCCGGGGGTAGGTGACGGGTGACGGTGCCCCTCCCCCTCGGCGTCCTCCCTTGCCGGGATGTTGGGCGGCGTGACAGAGCCTCCCAGCATCCCAGCACCCCCTGAGCCTCCCAGCATCCACCAGGTCGGACACTCTCCCAGCCTCATGCCGGGGAGCGCCGGGGTGACTTGCCCCCGCCTCCTGTGCAGCGGGGCTGCGCCATTTCCCTCCTCGTTCCCGGCCCCGCTGAGCCGGGGACCGGGGCTGCCCTGGTCGGCCATGGCACCGGCTCACCTTCTCTATCTCGGGGGGGGGCGGGGCCTCCCCCTCGGCAGTGCAGACCCTCACGGGTCCGTCACAGGCCCAACACTGCTTCTGCCCTTCAGGTAACAGAAATGTAAATAGAGGGGAATTCTCATCTCAGTCACCCTGATGCAACCTCAGAGAGAGCTGGTTCCTGCAAACCTTCATGCTCTTTCAGTACGTGAGTTAGCCCTTTGAATTCAATGGAAGCTCTCATGTGGGTTTGCAGGATAGGTGCATAAAGATGTCATCACTGTTAGTGAGGGCAGAATATGGCTGACTGTGTATTTAAAGAATGCCAGGACAGAGCCTCAGCTGTGGCAAATAAGCTTAGCTCCACTGACATCAGCTGGGAATGTGGCTGACTACATTTTATAAATACATTACAAAAAACTTTATCTCAAAATGTGGGTGACTGTCCACTGGAGTTCACAATGGAAGAAGTCCAACAGAAGTTCTGTAGATGTGTAAACACCTCTGCAAAATACATGAACTAGCTCTCTCTTCCAGGAATGTCCATCGCTCAATCTAGCCTTTCATTGTTTTGGGGGTCTTAAAGTGTACAGTATCGTCCTTGCCTGAATCTTTGAATAAGAGGAGTTGCAATGCAACATGTAGTGCCCCTGTGTCTTTGATATTTAAAAAGTAATTCACACAGTTGGCTTTTTATCTTTTGATGCATAGGTTATTTAATTGGCTAGTCCCGTTAGTGATCACAAGATACTTGTACAAATCTCCTGCATATTGATAAAAGAACAGACACGCTTCTAACAGCTCCAAAGTATTTGAAGTTTTCTGTAGTGGTTCCTCTTCTGCTGTCAGTGAAAGGTCTACTTTGCAGCACATCAAGGTCTTTCATAAGTCAAGTGTGAACCATTTTTCCCATCAGTCAGAGGGCTCCTTTTTCAGTACTATGATGCAGCAGAACACTTAGCATTATGAATTGTATCCCTAAGTGATGCGTTTGCAGCGCTAATGCAATGATTGCTTGCTTGCTTGATTGAATGACTATTTCAACAACGAGTCCACATTCTGCAAAGACTTACCAGTGGATTTAGCTCAGTGATGGGCAACCTAGGCTAGTGAGTGGGTCGCACGAATGGCCCTCCTTCATCTCATTGGGCTGTGCAAGCTTGTTGTGACCAAACCCGTCTCCTGGGATAGAGGAGTTTTGTGAACTGCTTGCATACCTAGAATTTGGAGGGTGTTTAGCAGCAGCACTTAGATTGGATGCAGAGGGTGTGCACAGCTCTCACAGTCAGTGCTGTGTGCAGTTAGCATGCACCTCACTTCACCTGCCCTTGCTTTACCAGCATGTCATTTTAGTAATACCAATAGGAAAAAAATTACAGAGATGGAAACCTGCAGAATCTGGCAACCATGCATGTGGCCAATGGTGCACAAAATGTCTGGGGGACACACACAGAAACCCACTGGGCTACATACTGCCCATAGGATAGGTATATTTCTATATATTTAATTGAATTAACAATGGGGTAAGATAGGGTACGTCCACACTACAGTGCTAATTCGAACTAACTTAGTTCGAATTAGTTAATTTGAACTAAGCTAATTCGAACTAACGCATCTAGAACTAAAAACTAGTTCGAATTAGCGTTTTGCTAATTTGAACTAGCGCGTCCACACTGATTGGACGCAGGGGCGCATTTAAGGGTAGCTGAAACCGGTTCCGGCAGGGCATCAGGTCAGTAGTTGCTTTGTGTGGCTGCTGTCGGAGGCTATCTGAGGCTCGTGCTTAAAGGGACCCCCCTGGACAGCCGGTTCTCAGTTTTTCCGCTTGCTTGCCAACCTCGCCAAGGGACAGCAAAATGTTTTTTCTCTGCGCCCATCTGTGTCGGTGCTTCCCTTCGGGGATGCCGCCGCAGGAGGCAACATGGAGCCAGAGCTCGCCCTGCACTTTCTGGTGCAGTTTATGGACTTGCTGCTGCAAGCCTGCCAGCAATGGTTGGAGGCTGCCTGGTTCCACCTGGTGCACGTCAGCCCCCTGCCTCTCCACCTGGCCACCCTGGGGGCCATGGAGCAGCTGTGGCAGCGCCCGGGCGCCGGCGTGCCCCGCCGCATCTGGAGTCTGGACACCAGCAGCGACTGGTGGGACCGCATCGTCCTGGACCGCTGGGGAGACCAACAGTGGACCTAGAACTTCAGGATGAAGAGGGACACCTTCCTGGAGCTCTGCGAGTGGCTCGCCCCTGCTTTGCGCAGAAGGGACACTCGTATGAGGCCCGCCATCCCACACCAGAAGCGCGTGGCCATCGCCCTCTGGAAGCTCTCCACGCCGGACAGCTACCGATCCGTCGGGAACCAGTTTGGCGTGGGGAGATCCACCGTCGGAGCGGTGCTCATGCAGGTACGGCACTCGCCGGCCACTGGGCCGGGGGCGAGGGGAGCTGCAAGGAGGGGATGGGCTGCCCCAGGGAAAACAGGGGGTCAAGAGGGGGGAGGAGGCAAAAATACCCTGCAACGGAGGGGCCGGTCTCTCCCAGCCATACTACGTGCCGCCCGGGGGAGTGGGGCGTGGGGCACTGCCAGGGCACGAGCACTCCCAGCCATCTGGGCGCCCCACTGATTGGCGCTTTACTGTGTCTCTCCGCAGGTGGTCAAGGCCATCAACCGGGTGCTGCTCTGCAGGGTGGTCCGCCTCGCCGACCCGGACGCCGTCATCCGGGGGTTCGGCACCCTCGGCTTCCCCAACTGCAGGGGTTCATCGATAGGACGCACATCCCCATCCGTGGCCCGGAACACCAGGCGTCCCGTTACGTGAACCGTAAGGGGCACTTCTCCGTGCTCCTGCAGGCCGTGTGTGACCACCGGGGACAGTTCACGGACATTAATGTGGGCTGGTCCGGCAAGGCACACGAGCCCGTGTGTACCGCAACTCCTCCGTGTGCCAGCGGCTGCACGCCGGGACCTTCTTCCCCGACTGCCACATCAGGGTCGGGGATGTTGACATGCCCGTATGCCTGGTGGGGGATGCGGCCTACCCCCTACAGCCCTGGCTCATGAAGCCCTACACGGGGCACCTCAACCCCTCCCGCCAGGCCTTCAATGCAAGGCTGACCAGGGCCCGCATCATCATTGAGGGGGCTTTTGGGCAATTGAAAGCCCGATTTAGTTGCCTCCTCACCCGCCTCGCCGAGCACAACATCCCTCCCGTGGTGGCAGCATGTTGTGTGCTGCACAATTTGTGCGAGAGGAAGGGGGAGGCTTTCCTGCCAGCCTGGATGGCTGAGGCTGAGCGCATGGCTGGCCAGTACGCTCAGCCCCGCATCGTCACTGTCCGGGAAGCCCAGCGGGGTGCCTTCTGGATCTGGGAAGCCCTGCGGGAGAGCTTCCAGGTGGAGGAGGAGGGCTGAACTCTCCCTGCATGCCCCACTGGGGCCTTCTTCCACCCTACCCCTCTTCCCCTTTCCCCTCCCTAACCTCCGTTCCTAATGTCAAATAAAGACACCTGTTTTGGCAAAAAAACCCTCTCTTTATTTTACATAACTGGGGTGGGGGGAGGGAGGAGTGAGGGTGGGAGAGGGCAGGGGAAACCTGGGAGGAGGGAGCTGGAAGGGAGTGGAAGGGGAGGAAGAGAAGGGAAAGCTCAGGCTTGGGGGTCCGGCTGGCTCTCCCGTCTCGCAACACTGCGGGATCTCGGGGGGGAGCGGGTGTGGAGGGTGGGGCAGGAGGGACGGGGTGTGCGGAGGAAGCGGGAGAGGGAGCAGGGGCAGCAGAGGGAGCAGGGGCAGCAGGGGTGGGAGGAGGAGCGAGAGCTGCGGCAGCCGCAGGAGCCGGAGAAGGAGGAAGCAGGAACCGGTCCACCAGGGTCTGGAGGTGGCCTCTGAGGCCACGGTCCTGCTCCTCCAGCGCATCCACACTCCGCTGGCGCAGCCGAAGGTCCTCCCGGACACAGTAGCTCCATGAACCGGAGGTGCTGCCGCTGGTAGTCCTCTTGGTTCCTGGCACGCCGGCTGCCCTGGGCGCGGGTGGCTGTTGCAGGCGGGATGGTGCGCCCTGCAGTCCCAGGTGCTGCGGCTGTGGTGAAACAAGAGCAGCGGTCAGTTCTTCCTGGGGATAAGGTGGGTGAAACCCAGCCCCCCTCTGCAAGGCCAGGGCCCCTGCATGACACCCAGATGCTGCTCCATGGTGGGCAAGGCCCAGGCACACAGTCCCTGGGCTCCCTCTCTCCCCCAACCGCCTGTACACATAAGGGGAGCATGATGGAACTCACAGGTGGAGGCCTCCCCGGCCTCAGATGACACAGGAGATGTTGTCTGTGGGGTTCCTCGGGGGTCCTGGGTCCTGGGCAGGCTCCTGGCAGGCTCCTGGCTCGCGGCGTCTTCTGGCTCCTCCTCCTCGGTGTCCAGGACCGGTCCCTCTGCCCCGGGGTCGATGACCACCTGGGGGGCATGGACGGCGTGAGCCCCCAGGATGCGGTCCAGGCCATGAAAGTGGGGGAAGGCCTCCGGGTCGGCCCCTGGCAGGCAGGCCCGGGAGTAGGACTGCCGCAGCTCCTTTATTTTGCAGCGCACCTGCTCCCGGGTCCGCTGGTGACCTCTGGCAGCCAGGCTGTCAGCCATGCGGCTGTAGACAGCCACGTTCCTGTGGCTAGTGCGGAGATCGTGGACATTGTAGGCTTCCCTCCAAACCTCGATGAGGTCCACGATCTCCGCTCTAGACCAAGCGGGCGCCCGCTTCTTGCGGCCCCGGGCAGGCTCCTGGGAGCTGTCAGGCTCGTCCCGGAAAGAGGGGGAGGGCTGGGTGGCATCGGGTGGCTGGCTCATCTTGTGGCAGGTGCAGGGTCTGCTGGCTGGGTGCTGGCAGCCTTGCAACTGGCACAAACTGTGTAGCCAGCCCGTGGCCCTTTAAGGGCTCTGGGGCCGGGAGGGGGGCAGACAAGTTTTCCTGGTGTTGGCCAGAGTGGCCACCAGGGCAAGCTGGGAAGGGTTAGCCTCCCACTAGTTCAAATTAAGTGGCTACACAACCCTTAATTCGAACTAGCTAATTCGAACTAGGCGTTAGTCCTCGTAGAATGAGGTTTACCTAGTTCGAATTAAGTGCTCCGCTAGTTCGAATTAAGTTCGAACTAGCGGAGTGCTAGTGTAGCGCCTATCAAAGTTAATTCAAACTAACGTCTGTTAGTTCGAATTAACTTTGTAGTGTAGACATGCCCATAGAGAAGTAGCAGCTAAAACACAAATGGATGTAGCAAGAATCAGTTTTTAAATGCTCAGAAAGTAACACATCTTTAAATGTGTAATTGTAATGCATTTGCCTACTGTCTAGCTGTCATAGAATCCTAGGGCTGGAAGAGACCTCAGGAGTTTTTGAGTCCAACCCTCTGCCCAAAGCAGGGCCAATCCCAACTTAATCATCCCAGCCAGGGCTTTGTCAAACTGACACGTATAAACCTCTATGGATGGAGATTCCACCACCTCCTACGGAACCCATTCCTGTGCTTCACCACCCTCCTGGTAAAATGGTTTTTCCTAATGTCCAACCTAGATCTCCCCAACTGCAACCTGAGACTATTGATCCTTGTTCTGTCACCTCTCACCACTGAGAACAGCCTCTCTCCATGCTATTTGGAACTCCCCTTCAGGAAGTTGAAGGTTGCTATCAAATCCCCCGTCACTCTTCTCTTCTGTAGACTAAATAATCCCAAATCCCTCTGCCTCTCCTCATAGTCATGTGCTCCAGCCCCCTCACCCTTTTTGTTGCCTTCACTGGGACTCTTTCCAATGCATCCATATCCTCTCTGTAATGGACACAATACTCCAGAAGTGGCCTCACCAGAGCTGAATAAAGAGGACTAATCACTTCTCTGGATCTCCTAGCAATGTTCCTCCTAATGCAACCTAATATGCCATTAGCCTTCTTGACTACAGAGGCACACTGTTGACTCATATCCAGCTTCTCATCCACTGAAATACCTAGGTCTTTTTCTGCCAAATTGTTGCTTAGCCAGTCAGTCCCCAGCCTGTAACAATGCTTGGAATTCTTCTATCCCAAGCGCAGGATTATGCATTTGTCCTTGTTGAATCTCATCAGATTTCTTTTGGCCGAATCTTCCAATTTGTCTATGTCACTTGGACCCTATCCCTACCCTCCACCATATGTACCTCTCCCCCTAGCTTAGTGTAATCTGCAAACTTGCTGAGGGTGCAATCCATCCCCTCATCCAGGTCATTAATAAAACCGGCCCTAGAATTAAGTCTTTGGGGGCTGTCACGTAAAAAGCCATATGTAGGCCTACAAGGGTTAAATTTGTATTCCTCTAGTCCAGCCATGAGCCCTAGTGAAAATACCAGGTGTTCTTTATCAGACGGCCTTCATCAGCCACAACTCCCTACGCTTGCGAGTTGAGAGCTCAGTATGGGATAAATAACATGAGCTCAGTTCTCATCCCGTGGAAACATTGAGAGTGGCATTGGGCCAACTTGCGCACAGTCAGTAAAAAGCTAAAGTATAAGATCACTGGGAGTCCCATCCTTCTGTGAGTCTCACCAGGGAGCGAGACCTCAAAGGGTGCCCTGGATCCCTCAGCTCATAGACTCATAGACTTTAAGGTCAGAAGGGACCATTTTGATCATCTAGTCTGACCCCCTGCACAATGCAGGCCACAGAATCTCACTCACCCACTGCTAGAATAAACCTCTCACCTATATAATTGGCTGGAGCCACATCTACTGGGTCCTGGTGCAAGGTGGCCGGAATGGGACTCTCCACAGACTGAAGGGACGTAAGTATTTCCAAGTGCCTGTTGCTCATTTAGGGTCTGTCTACACTACAAAGTTAATTCGAACTAACAGCCATTAGTTCGAATTAACTTTCATAGTGGCTATACATACAAACCGCTATTTGGAATTTAATTTGAAATAGCGGAGCGCTTAATTTGAACTTGGTAAACCTCCTTCTACAAGGAGTAATGCCTAATTTGAATTAAGTAGTTCGAATTAAGTGCTGTGTAGCCACTTAATTCGAACCAGCTGGAGGCCAGCCCTTCCCAGGTTCCCCTGGTGGTCACTCTGGGCCAAACCAAGAAAACTCTTCTGCCCCCCTCCCAGCCCTGGAGCCCTTAAAGGGGCACATTCTGGCCACAGTGTCTATGCCAGTTGCCAGCCTGCCAGCACCCAGCCAGCATACCCTGCATCTGGCATAACATGAGCCAGCCACCCGCTACCACCCAGCCCTCCACCGCTCCCCAGGACCAGTCTGGCAGCTCTCAGGAGTCTGCCAGGGGCCAGAAAAGATGGGCACCTGCCTGGTCTAGTGCAGAGATCGTGGACCTCATTGAGGTTTTGGGGAGGCCTCCAATGTCCACGATCTCCACACTAGGCACAGGAATGTGGCCGTCTACAGCCGCAAGGCTGCCAGCCTGGCCACCAGAGGCCACATGCGGACCCAGGAGCAGGTCTGCTACAAAATCAAAGACCTGCAGCAGGCCTACTCCAGGGCCTCCCAACCAGGGGCCGACCCAGACAACTGCCCTCATTACGAGGCCCTGGATCGTATCCTGGGGGCTCACGCAGTCCGTGCCCCCCGGGTGGTGATCGACCCTGGGGCAGAGGGCCCCACCCCTCAAACAGCGGAAGAGGAGGAAGAGGAGGACAACAACAGCCAGGAACTTCAGGAGCCTGCAGGGAGCCTGCCCAGGACCCAGGACCCCCAAGTCATACCACAGAGCCCATCAGCTGTGTCATCTGAGGCCGGAGAGGGCTCCACATGAGTGCCATCATGGTCCCCTTATGTGGGAAATTGCGGGGAGAGGGAGCCCAGGGACCGTGTGCCTGGGCCTTGCCCACCGTGGAGCAGCAGCTGGGTGTCATGCAGGGGCCCTGGCCCATTCCCCACATGCTGACTTCGCCTTGCAGAGGGGGGCTGAGTTTCACCCACTGTGTCCCCAGGGAGAACTGACCACTGCTCTTGTTTCACCACAGCCGCAGCACATGCGAGTGCAGGGCGCACTACCCTGCCTGCAACAGCCACCCGCACCCGGGCCAGCAGGTGCACCCACAACCTGAGGACTACCAGCAGCGGCACCTGTGGCTACTGGGGCAGCAGCTCCGCCACCAGGAGCACTGGATCCATGAGGACCTGCGGCTGCGACAGCAGAGCTTGCAGGCTCTGGAGGAGCAGGGCCGTGCCCTCAGAGGTCACCCTGGTGGACAGGTTCCTGTCTCCTCCTGCTCCAGCCCCTGCACCTGCCCCAGCTCTCACTCCTCCTCCCACCTCTGCTCCCCCTTCCACTTCCTCCGCCCCCCGTCACTCCTGCCCCACCCTCCACACCCACTCCCCCCGAAACCCCCACACCCTCAGTGCTGCGAGACGGGAGAGCCTGCAAGACCCCGAACCCTGAGCTTTCCCTTCCCTTCTTCCCCTTGCCTCCCCCTTCCAGCTCCCATCCTCATTTCTCCCTCCCTCCACCTCAGTTCTGTGAAATAAAAGAGATTTTTGTTGGCAAAACAGGTGTTTTTATTTTACATTAGGAAGGGGTGTTAGGGAAGGGAAAGGGGAAGGAGGTGAGGGTGGAAGAAGGCCCCAGTGGGGCATGCCAGGGAGAGTTCAGTCCTCCTCAACCTGGAAGCTCTCCTGCAGGGCTTCCTGGATCCGGATGGCCCCCAGCTGGGCCTCCTGGACGGCGTCGGTGCAGGGCTGTGTGTACTGGCCAGCCAAGTGTTCCGCCTCAGCCATCCAGACTGGCAGGAAAGCCTCCCCCTTCCTTTCACATAAATTGTGAAGCACACAACATGCTGCCACCATGGGAGGGATATTGTGCTCGGCAAGGTCGAGGCGGGTGAGGAGTCATCTAAATCAGGCTTTCAGGCATCCGAAGGCCCCCTTAACCACAATGCAGGCCCTGGTGAGCCTGGCATTGAAGGCCTGCTGGGAGGGGTTGAGGTGCCCCGTGTACGGCTTCATCAGCCAGGGGTGATATGGCGGTCGGGGAAGAAGGTCCTGGCATGCAGTCTCTGACAAACAGAGGAGTTGCGGAACACCCTCGTGTCATGTGCCTTGCTGGACCAGCCCACATTAATGTCCGTGAACTGGCCCCAGTGGTCAGACACGGCCTGCAGGATGACCGAGAAGAAGCCCTTTCTGTTGATGAAGAGGGAGGCTTGGTGTTCCGGGGCACGTATGGGGATGTGCGTCCCGTCAATCGCCCCCCCACAGTTGGGGAAGCTGAGGGTGCCGAACCCCTGGATGACCACGTCCAGGTGGGTGAGGTGGACCACCCTGCGGAGCAGCACCCGGTTGATGGACTTGACCAACTGCAGAGAGACACAGCAAAGCGCGAATCACTGGGGTGCCTGGGTGGCTGGGAGTGTTCGTTCCCTGGCACTGCCTGACTCCCGGAAGCAACCCCTGCTGCAATCCTGGCCACTGCGGACAGTGTGTAGTACGGCTGGGACAGACCAAACCCTCCCGTGCGGGGCACTTTCACCTCCTCCCCCCCGTTTTCCCTGGGGCAGCCCATCCCCTCCTTGCAGCCCCCCGCCTCCTGGCCCAGTGGCCGGTGAGTGCCGTACCTCCATGAGCACTGCTCCGACGGTGGATCTCCCCACGCCGAACTGGTTCCCGATGGATAGGTAGCTGTCCAGCGTGGAGAGCTTCCAGAGGGCGATGGCCACACGCTTCTGGAGGGGGATGGCGGGCCTCATGCGAGTGTCCCATCGCCACAGAGCAGGGGCGAGCCACTCGCAGAGCTCCAGGAAGGTGTCCTTCTTCATCCTGAAGTTCTGGGTCCACTATTGGTCTCCCCAGCGCTCCAGGACGATGCGGTCCCACCAGTCGCTGCTGGTGTCCAGACGCCAGATGCAGCGGGGCACGCTGGCGTCCAGGCGCTGCTGCGGCTCCTCCTCGACCCCTAGGTAGTCCAGGAGGAGGGGCACGGGGCTGACATGCACCAGATGGTGCCAGGCAGCCTCCAGCCATTGGTGCTGGGCTTGCAGCAAGTCCAAAAACTGCACCAGAATGCCCAGGGCCAGCTCGGGCTCCATGGTTCTGAAACAGACAGGTAGAGAGGAAAACACTTTGCTGTCCCTCGGTGAGGTAGGCAAGCAAGCGAAAAAGCTGAGAACTGGCTGTCCAGGGCGGGTCCCTTTACGCACGAGCCTCATTTAGCCTCAGACAGCAGCCACACAAAGTAACTACTTACCTGATGCCCTGCCGGAACCAGTTTCAGCTGCCCTTAAATGCAATCCAGCGTCCAATCAGTGTGGACGCACTAATTCGAATTAGCAAAATGCTATTTTGAATTAGTTTTTGGGTCTAGATGCGTTATTTCGAATTAGCTTATTTCGAATGAACTAATTTGAAATAAGTTCATTCGAAATAACGCGGTAGTGTAGATACCCTCATAGGCATTGCTTTGCCAATGCTGATTGTTGTATTACTTGGCAATAGCTGTGTAATCTTTTGGCAGTATTAAGTCTGTAATAGTAGTGATGTAGTGAGATTTGTATTACTTTGCAGTAGCTGTGTAACCATTTGCCATTATTAAGCCTGTAATAGTAGTGACGTAGTGAGATTAATAAAAGCAACAATCCCTAATCGACTCCGTCTTGAAGCAAATCCACAACCCTGTTGGGCCCTGCTCCTGTGAGTTGTTGGGGACACTCCGCTTGACACCAACCACAGATCCAGACATTGAGTCGTTGATCACTATCTCTTGAGCCCAACAATCTAGCCAACTTTCTATCCACCTGACAGTCCATTTATCCAATCCAGACTTCCTTAATTTGCTGGCAAGAATACTGTGGGAGACCATATCAAAAGCTTTGCTTAAGTCAAGGTATATCATGTCCACCACCTTGCCCATGTCCACAGAACCAGTTACCTCATCATAGAAGGCAATCAAGTGTGTTAGGCATGACTTGTCCTTGGTGAATCCATGTTGACTGTTCCTGATCACTTTTCATTTTTCCAAGTGCTTCAAAATGGATTCCTTGAGGATCCCCTCCATGATTTTTCTGGAGACTGAGGTGAGTGGTCTATAGTTCTCTGGAGTGTCCTTCTTCCCTTTTTTAAGGATGGGCACTACATTTGCCTTTTTCCAGTTGTCTGGGACCTCCCCGATCTCCATGAGTTTTCAAAGAATGGCCAATGGCTCTACAATGACATCTGCTAACTCTCTCAGCATGTTTGGATGCATTAAATCCAGCCCCATGGATATGTGTATGTCTAGCTTTCTAGATAGTTCTTAACCTGTTCTTTCTCCACTGAGAGCTGCCCATCTCCTTCCCATACTGTGTTGCCTAGTGCAGTAGTCTGGGAGCTGACCTTGTTTGTGAAGACAGAGGCAAAAAAAGCATTGAGTACTTTCCCCATATTATCTGTCACTAGGGGTATGTCTACACTACCCCGCTAGTTCGAACTAGCGGGGTAATGTAGGCATACCGCAATTGCAAATGAAGCCCGGGATTTGAATTTCCCGGGCTTCATTTGCATAAGCGGGGCGCCGCCATTTTTAAATCCCCGCTCGTTCGAACCCCGTGCGGCGCGGCTACACGCGGCACGAACTAGGTAGTTTGAACTAGGCTTCCTAGTTCGAACTACCGTTACTCCTCATTCCGCTAGGAAGCCTAGTTCGAACTACCTAGTTCGTGCCGCGTGTAGCCGCACGGCACAGGGTTCGAACGAGCGGGGATTTAAAAATGGCGGCTCCCCGCTTATGCAAATGAAGCCCGGGAAATTCAAATCCCGGGCTTCATTTGCAATTGTGGTATGCCTATATTACCCCGCTAGTTCGAACTAGCGGGGTAGTGTAGACATACCCTTAGTTACCTCCCTCATCCAGTAAGGGTCCCACACTTTCCCTGACTGCCTTCTTATTGCTAATTTGCCTGTAGAAACCTTTCTTATTTTTCTTTACATCCCTTGCTAGCTGCAATTCCAGTTGTGCTTTGGCCTTCCTGATTACACCCCTGCATACTCAAGCAATATATTTATACTCCTCCCTAGTCACCTGTCCAACTTCTACGTCTTGTAAGCTTCCTTTTGTGTTTAAGCTCAGCAAGGATTTCACTGCTAAGCCAATCTGGTCACCTACCATATTTGTTTTTCTTACTGTCCTTGGCCACCTCCCTTTAATGATATGTTGACATTGCACCTAGGAGGGGTCATGGCAGCATGGGTAGGCATGCCTAAGCTAGCTTGCTAAAATTAGTGGCAAGCTGCAGCAGCATGAGTTATCTGCTTAAAGACAAGCCTACCTGGAACACACGGTATGTTCTAAGGTGGCTAGTCCATTCTGTCAGCTTTGCTGCCCTGACTTCATAGTTGTTTTCGGTGAGCTAATGCGATCAAAACTAACTTGGGTGTGCAGATGTGTGCTGAAATCCCAGTTCAAATACAGTATAGCCTGGCATGGCAAGATACATCTCATGGGCTTGTTCCACCCTGCCAAGCCACCAGATCCGACCTGCAGACCCCCCGCTGGGACCTCCGGCATACTGCAGCCACTGTTTTAAGCACAGGGCTGCTCTGTGTGGCTGTCTGCTCTGGAGGGAGGGGAAGGCTTCATCTGATCTTCTTATCCCCAGCCCAATCCTCAGCTCCTATTGGCTGGAAACAACCAGCCAATAGAAGCAAAGAGATTGACCTGGGAGTTGGGCACACCTCAAGCCTCTCCCCGCTCCAGGAGCTGACAGCCACATGGAGGGAGCAGCCTGCAGTTTCAAGTGGTCTGGAGCTGCAGCAGGCAGGGAGCCCAGCCTGCCTTCTGGGTGCTGCAGGGCTGCTGGCTGGGAAACGCATAGGTAAGCGCCTTCTAGCCAAAGCCTGTCTCTGGCACCCTTGCTCTTTCTGCACCCAAACTCCCTCCCCAGGTCACCCTGTGCACCCTCCTGCCCCAGGTCACAACTCTCTCCCAGATCTTGTACCAAGTCCTATACCCCTTCCCCAAGGCCAGAATCCTCTCCTGCACCCATACTCCCTCCCTGACCCTGCACCTCA
The DNA here is from genome assembly GCF_049634645.1 of Pelodiscus sinensis. Classification (NCBI taxonomy): domain Eukaryota; kingdom Metazoa; phylum Chordata; order Testudines; family Trionychidae; genus Pelodiscus; species Pelodiscus sinensis. The sequence goes on from NC_134736.1 coordinate 18,246,055, forward strand.
TTCCCCTGCCCTAGGTCACCACCCAAACCCTCTGCAGTCTGTACGCCCTTTTCCCCTACTCCCAGGTCACAATTCCCTCCCAGAGTTTGCAACCGAGAGTCTCTCCCCCAGACCCAAATCCTCTCCTGCACCCATACCCTCTCCCTGACCCTACATCCTAATCCCCTGACCCAGGTCACAACCTTCTCCTTTACCCAAACTCCCTCTCAGACCTCACACTGTCTCCTGTATCCCGTGTGCCCTTTTGCACCCAACCTCCATCCTAGAGCCCGCATCCCCTCCACAGAAAAGTGCAGCCTTTGACCACCTTCCAAAACCTTGGAGTGGCCCCCCATCAAAAATCATTTCCCACCCCAATATAGACTTACCCTTCATAACAAACACTATGAAACTGACCAAGGCTCCCAAAATCAGGGGGTCGCTTTTGGAAACTTTGGCTGTAATTTCTCTGCACCCCAGTTACTCCAGCTCTGAACATAAAATTCATTGGGGGAATGGATTTGTGCAAGTCTAAAACAAGTTGGGGCCTGATCATAACATCCCTTGCTAATGTGAGAAGTTTTAATGTCTTTCTTTAAGAAGGAGAGAGAGAGAGAGAGAGAGAATAGAAACAATTTACATTGCAATAAAATTATGTAATGGAGAATTTGGACTGTTGCACTATTGTGCCTTTCCCCCAGAATGTATGAGTCAAATACAGTATTGAGGAACTGTATTATATGACATGTAATATGCAATCCAGGGTTAAAACTTAAAAATTTTGTCACTGCTGTGAAATTTGCTTTACAAATGCCTTTCTGTTCCCTCCGCCCCCTTCCAAGAGTATTATAAATACTGGCAGTGGTGATTTTCTTTTTGTTGTTGTCATTGTTGAAGTGCCAGAGTTGAACTCATCACTGACTTAAGTGGAAAAAAATGAAATGGATCCATTTGTTTCATTAGGATGATGAGGTGTCCTGTGAAAAGCTCTTAGGCTATGTCTTGCACAAGAAAACGTCCACACTGCCATGTGCGAGCTGTGCTTTTGTGCAAGAGCACCCATGGCAGTGTGGACGCTCTCTTGCGCAAGAAAGCTCCGACGGCCATTTTAGCCATAGGGCTTTCTTGCGCAAGAAATCCCTGCCGAGCGTCCACACTGCCCATTTGCGCAAGAGGGCTTACACCTGTTAAAAAAGAGCGTAGCTCTTGCGCAAGGAGCCCTCTCTTACCATGTCATACTGTAAATTTACTTGCGCAAGAGCGGGTGGTCAGTGTGGACGCTCTGCAGATTCTTGCGCAAGAACAGCCCTACTTGCGCAAGAAGCCGCGTGTAGACATAGCCGTGGAGTTGGGCTTTAAGGCAGATCACACTGGTTTTGTGTGGAGAAAAGAGTGGGGAAATGGATGTTGCTCTTTGGATTTTAATGTACTGGTTTTGGTGGCATGTATATGAATGGAGCAGGGTGGTGGGTTGAGACACACTCAGGAAAACTGTATTGTACCACCATTATTTCTGTATATATTTATTGTACGTACGCCCCTGCCTTGGAACACGTCTCATGCCTGGAAGCAACGTGGCACACTCAGTTCTCAGCTAAAACAACAAAGGTGCAGGTGTTACTACCAAGTATTCATTGGAAGAGGACACATTTCCTATGGCTTTCTGTTACCCCTCCTTCTTCATTCAGCTTTACATTGCCTTGAGGGAAGGAGTAGTACACTGCTGTCAGAAATGTCTGTCTCTTTTTCTAGTGCAGTAAATACAATTACAGGGAAGAAAAATCACGGATAAGCCACACTCTAAATGCTTGTGAAATACACGGTGAACATGCTAGGTCACATCCTTAGCTGGTGTAAAATGAGGCAATCTCTTTGACTTGAATGCAGTGATGGGCAATAACAGGTCCTCAGGCCAGATGCAGTTCAACAGGGTTGTCCCGTCAGGCCTCAGGCACTTTATTTACTTGTGCCTCCGCAGGTACAGCCTCTTAAAGCTGCAGATTGTTATTCCTGGCCAATGGGGGCTGCAGGAAGTGGTGTCCCAGTCTGTGCTGCCTCCTGCAGTTCCCATTGGCTGGGAATGCAGGTAAATAAAGCGCTGGCTTATTGCCTACCTCTGCTTTAGTGGTTCTGTGCCTATTTATAGCAACTGAGTATCTGGCCCTGTAATTCTGGCTAATCTATGTGTGTGGTGACATCTCACTTAACACTCAGTAGTCTTAACCACTGATGAATATTCTTGAAGGGTTTTTTAAAAACCCCAACTTACATTATACTTTATAATGTTGTCTGCGGTACATGTACCCTGTGCTAAAAGACCTGCAGCAGAGCCACAGCTGGCCCAAGTCAGCTGATTTGGGCGGGGGGCTATAAACATACAGCATAGAGATTTTGGATTGGGATGGAGCCTGACTTTGGAGGCCTGCCCGTTCACCTGCCCTCTTACCTAGCGCGGGTCTCACAACCAGCCCAACCACCTATGCTGCAAATGGATAGCCCTGTGAGCCTGTGTCAGCTGATCTGGGCCAGCTGCAGGTGTTTTGTTGCAGGGCAATTGTATGTACCCTGTAACATGATTAAGCCAGTACAACTAAAATATTTGCAAAGGCAAAAGCAGAGTGCTGCCAGCCAGAGAATATTTGGCTTGCCATGTTACCCTGTCCAGAAGTAATTTATTCTCTATTCTTGCCATAAATTCTCTGTCCAAAAAGCTAAATTTGAATCACCTACAATTTGTTATCTAGGGCTGGTGCTTTTTTGATTCATATATTTTGCCTTGGCGATGTTAAGTCAAATTCATCATAGTAAAACCCATAAATTGCTAACACCTGGCTCTTATGCAGCATTTTTCATCAGTAAATCCCAAAGCACTTTACAGAGGAGGTCAGTGTCCTAATCCCCATGTTGCAGATGGGGAAACAGATGCAGAGAACAGTAAAGTGACTTGTGCAAGGTCATCCACAAGCAACCCCAGCTCTCCAAACTGCACAGCCCAATATACTATTCTCTAGGCCACATACTTCTTCCCCATCACAGCAAATCCGATATTTAAAGAAGCTGCAGTCGTCCTATGTTGGTGTTGATCTTCAGTTCAGCTTTTATGCATCTAGATTCCGTTCTGGGCAAGGTGCAAATGAATAGGTTCTGTGTTCGTGGAAGTCCAGGATCAGTTAAGTTTACTCCGTATTTTTTTAATTTTGTTTGTGCCTACTTTGTGTGATTTAAGCAACACACATGGGCAGTGATAAGCGGGTTGCAGAGGTGAAATATGTCTGAGAACATCCAGGGTGCTAAAGGAACTTGCCTCGGTGACTTGATAGGTGAAATGCTTCCTACTGAGTTAGAGCTGATCTAGTGCTGCAGCATGTTGGGAGCAGGTGAAAAAACCCACCCACCCGAGCAACATACGTTTTGCCAGCATAAGTGCCAGCATGAACAGAGCCATAGAAATGGCTTCATTCTGTCGATGGGAGAGTCGTCTCCCATTGGCATAGAGTGGTTACATGGGAAATCTTACTGTGGTGCAGCTACATTGATACAACTATGCTACCATAAGGTCTCTAGTGTAGACCTGGTCTAAGCAACTGCTTAGGGCTCCATGTGGTTCAAAGCTTCCCCCATTTGCTTTTTAGTAAGTGTTGTGGGTTGTGTGTGGGGGGCCTCCCCAGAATATTCCTGCATAGGGGCCCCCATGTGCTAGCACCTTCACCAGACAAGGCATCACACGGGAAATATTTCCTTATTAAAAACAGGCATATTTGACCACCCAGCCTTGCCTCCAGGAAGAACTTCCAGGTAGATACAGGTTCTCCAAATGGTAGCACTGGCACATTCAGTAGTGTTTGCTGATTACCAGGGGCGAAGACTCATGAAGGAACTCAAATCCACCAGGCAAGAAGATGCTGTAAATAGCGTAGCCAAGTTTCAGGCTCTCACAATACAGTGGGAAGGGATCCAGGGTTTTCTGGTGTCAGGAGGAGAAAGCATTTTGTGGAAGGAAGAAAACACACTGCCTCAGCTGGATTTCCTAGCTCTGGGATGGGCAGACGCTGGGTTCTCATTCAAGTGGCAGCATCTGAAGCAACAAGACCTCCTTATGCTTATGCTCCAATACATCTGTTAGTCTATAAGGTGCAAAAGGGCTCCTTGTCGCTTTTGAAGACCTCCTTAGTGGATCTTGCTGAGTGTGCATGGGTGGACTCTCTTGCCAGCCCAGAAAGAATTGATATCATGCCAGATTCTGTTCTGGGCGCTTGCCTCAGGCCACAACTTATTGGTTAAACAGAATTGAGGCAAAAATCTCAAAATAAAGTCGTTCTTCTGCCCAACATAAGCTGCTCTCCCCAGAAACTTTTACCTCACCACTTGCAGCCCTTCGGGGTCCTTGCCATGACCCAGGGACTCTTGCTATCTGCTCCTGGCATTCTCACTCAGCTTGGCTGCTTGGGAGTCATGTGATAGCTGGTTTCTTTCCACAGCCCCCAGTCCCAGTGTAACAGTGATGGGCAACCAAGGCCCATGAGTGGGCCTCAGGAATGGCCTTCCTTTCATTCAGTGGGCCGCAGGTGGGCAACCCGTGGCCTGCAACCCCCTGGGGTTCCGTCTGTGGCCCACACAACCTCTGTCTGCTCCCCTCCCCTACGTGCCCCTCACACACGGGGGCACTGGAGTCCCATGATTCCTACTCCTCCCATGGCCTCCCAGCACTTTTGGAGTGCCACAAATGGCTGATTCGTGCTCCATCCCTGCTCCTCCCAGGATTTGAACAACCATGAATAGCTCCAAAATGCTGGGAGGAGTAGAAAGTGTGAAAGCTCCAGTGCCCCAGGCCTGAGAGGTATGTGGGAGAGGCAAATCAGACAAGGGGTCCACAGGCTGCAGGTGGGTCTTCAGTGGGTTGTATGTGGCCCATGGGACAGAGGTTGCCCACAAACGTAGTACAAGAACTCAGCTTCCTGCTCCCTGTAATCTCTCCAACCTGGCTGAGTTCTCGCTGGCCTTTCTAAAGATGAGGTGCCCCTCAAGTTGAACTCTTCTCTCCACAGGCTCAGCAGAGAGGCAGCTCACAGGTGGAGCTATGCCCATCTCTCATGAATAGGGTTGGTCACTGTGAAAATGAGGAGGTAGCATCCATCACAGCCTAATTAAAATACTGCACTGCTGGCCTACAGGGGTCTGGATCGCTTCCAAATGCCAAATAATTCAAGAGGGAATCATTTCTTGGCCTCCAATGCCCCAAATTATTTTCTTTTCAAGAAGAAAATTGGAGATGGAACGCATTCCATTTGGACAGAGGATTTGTCTGCAAGTGAGGCCAAAACTCTGCTAAATAAGTCACCATGCCAAGTGCTTATGGGTAATTAGGCATGAAGGGAATCAGCCGTCTGTTCCCTCCATTGTGTCTCTCAGACTGCAGATTTGCAACGTGCCTTCAGAGTTGTGGCACTCAAGCTGAAAATGGGTCCTAGACATACGGCCACCGTAAGGGTCTCCGTAAGTGTATTGGTAAAGGTACCGGAACATCAGAGATCTCTGGTGGCAAAATGAGTAGTACTTCATGCACTGATTCTCTCACTGGGATACTTTTTTTAAAAAGACCTCGTTTGGCACTGATAACTATTCCTATTCCTGGCTTCTAGCGCCTTTTGATGCCAATGGCTTAAAGGCATTATTATAGTGGGTGGCCACAGTGAGTTCATATAGTTCTACTGGAGGGGTGAGATACACAGCTGGGAAGAAAGTTGGAAATGGTCCAGTTATAGAACCCAGTGCATTTGTCTGCTTTTGTTGCCCTCAAGTCACTTGTGAAGGCGAGGTTTGTTGTATGAAATGGAAATGTAGCCATGGGAAACCTCCTTTGGTTGTACATTTAATATTGGTTAGCAAAGTGTAGATACTTATCTTAGCCATGTTACCATTTCTTGGCAACATATGTTAGTATTTCTTGCTTTTATATGGGCTACAAATCCAGCAAGACTTGCCTTTGTCATGGATCTTTGTCTTAGAACCATGAACAAAAGTAGGAAGTGCAGAGAGTTCTGAACTAAACTTCTAAAGTTTAGTTCCCGTTCCCAGCAAGAGGTTCAGATCAGATCCTACTTGATCTAAACTAGGGCAAACCCAGTATAACAGAGTTAAAAAGGATCCTGACTCTAAGCTGCAAAAAGTCTCAGAGGGGTAGCTGTATTAGTCTATACCTTTAAAAACAATGAGCACCTTAGAGACTAACAAATATATTAAATCATGACATGAGTTTCTGTGGGTAAAACCCACTTCATCAAATGAGAGCAAAGCTGCAAAGTTCAGGAAGTTTTTGGATCACTCCTAGAGGAATTCTACAATTTTACTATGGCTCCAAATGCAACAAATGCAGAATTCTCCCGGGGCTATTGGATCCAGAGTTTTGATTAATCCAGTACAGAGCTGAGATCTGGATCCAATCTCTTCCAGAATTTGGAGTTATTCCCATACAACGTTCAGGTTCAGAGTAGGGCTGTCAAGTGATTAAAAAAATTAACTGTGATTAATTGCACGATTAACAAATTTAATCGTGATTAATCGCTTGCACTGCCCCTTTGAAACACTGCTGTGGCATTTAAAAGGGGCAGTGCTGCATAGAGCCCGGGATCAGCTGTAGTCCCCAGTTGACCCCGGCTCCATGCAACGCTGCCCATTTGAAAGGCTGCCCTGGCGTTTCAAAGGGGCAGCACTGCAGGAGCCCAGGATCAGCTGGAGTCCCAAGGGAATGCCAGAGTGGCACTTCAAAGGGGCAGTGCTGCACAGCTGATCCTAGGTGCTGCCCCTTTGAAAGGCAGCAGCAGCTTTTCAAAGGGGCAGCGCTGCCCAGAGTCTGGGGTCAGCTGGAGACTTCAGCTGATCCCAGGCGTTACTGTGCTGCCCCTTTGAAACGCCCTGGCAGTGTTTCAAAGGGGCAGCACAGCAGAAATGCCTGCGATTAATGTGTTAAAAAATTAACTTCTTAATTGTGCTCTGCGTTAATCGCAGGTGTTAACACGTGTTAATTGACAGCCCTAGTTCAGACCTATGTCTGGTTTAAAATGCAGGTCCATATTCATTACATCTTCTGGGGTTTGATTTAGTGAATCTAGTAAGGACCCACTGATGGTTCCTCCATTGACTTGGGAAATCCATGGGGTTGCGAGGAGTAAGGGAAGTTGACAGAAGAGTTTCTCCTGTTCACTTCCCACAGTGGAGACGCTGCAGATATTTGACTTAAGATACATCAACTCCAGCTATGCTATTCCTGTTGCTGGAATTCCATACCTTAGGTCGACTTTCTTGCGTAGTGTAGACCTGGCTGTAGGCAGTGCTAGCCAGTGCTAAGGCATGGGTCTCATTTGCTTTGAAGGCAATATCAAACTCCCCTGGACTTAAAAGGAGCTGGATTGGGCCCTAAATATTTAACTAAATCAAGGTGTGTGTGTGTGTGTGTGTGTGTGTATTGTGTGACATTTATAGGGAAACCTACAGTTCTAACTCTGTTTGGGTATGTCTAGACTACAGAGTTTTGTTGACAGAAGTTTTGTTGACAGATACTGTCGACAAATCTTCTGTTGACAAAGAGCGTCTAGACTACATCCAGTTCTGTCGACAAAGCAAGCCGCTTTGTCGACATAACAGTGTGGACGCAAAGGACAGTGTAGATGCAATAATGCCTTCTATCGACAGAACTCTGTCGATAAAAGGCGTTATTCCTCGTAGAATGAGGTTGACATACATCGACAAAACTGCTGAGTTTTGTCGACGTTATGTCGACATAACTCAAAGGCAGTGTGGACGCAGGTATAGTTTTGTCGACAAAACCCTGTAGTCTAGACACACCCTTTGAGTTTGGGAGGAATAGATTTTAAAGAAAATTGCCATATACAACTAGAGCATTTAATCATGTGTTAAATCAGGGGTGGGGAACCTCAGGCCTGGGGCCAGATGAGGCCCCCCGACTTGCTTGGATCTGGCCCCTGAGGCTCAGGGTACCCCCCCAACATTGAGGAGCCCATGCTTACTGTGGGACTGGAGCACACAAAACCTGGACCCCACTAAGTTCTAGTGTGCGAGGGGGATGTGGGGAGGGTCTTTCTCCGTCTCAGTCGGGGGCCACGTCAGTGAGGGTTTGTCTTTTTTATTTTTTGCTTCTCACTTGTGTGCACCCCCGACTGATTTTTTTGTGTGTCAGCAGCCCCTGACCCCAAAAGGGTTCCCCAAACCTGAATTTTAAATGCTGATCCCATTTTATTTTCTTCGGGGGTAGTGCAGCTTTAGCCAAAGCATAAAGCAAACTCTACCAAGTGTAGAAAAAAAATCACCCTGATGTGTCCTTTTTGACAAACTGACCTGTGGGTCACAACCTGAGTTTATTGATCTGTGGGGCCTTGTCTGGGTATCGAGCCTGTTTTCTGGACTTTGGTTGCAGCTGCATTCCTGACTTCTGAAAGAGTAGGGGGTGTGGACTTCCACTAGGAGTAACCACTGGGAAGGAAGTAATGTTCATTAAGTGTGTTTCATGCAGAGGCAGTGCAGGACTAAGCATGCTCAGTGCAAAAGCTTGTCTCCTTTGCCTGTCAAGCCCTATGTTTGAACTCGTTCCAGAATACTGGATTTACTTTTCACAAGGAAAGAATACCTGACTGGACTGCATTTTTCCT